>NC_138371.1:76999350-77038515 GCF_054177405.1 Leptonychotes weddellii | reverse complement strand
CATTAGAATGTCGATAGCAATGATTTTATTTTATTTTATTTTATTTTAAAGATTTTATCTATTTGACAGAGAGAGAGACAGTCATGGGATCATGACCTGAGCTGAAGGCAGATGCTCAACCATCTGAACCACCCAGGCGTCCCAATAGCAATGATTTTATATACACACGCATACACTCACACATATACCTATATATATATATATATATATATTTAAGATTTTATTTATTTTTTGACAGAGAGAGACACAGCGAGAGAGGGAACACAAGCAGGGGGAGCGGGAGAGGGAGAAGCAGGCTCCTCGCTGAGCAGGGAGCCCAATGCGGGGCTCGATCCCAGGACCCCGAGGTTATGACCTGAGCCAAAGGCAGATACTTAACGACTGAGCCACCCAGGCGCCCCACACTCATATATATATATATATAGTTAATTTGTGAAAGTTATTACATTGAAAAGTTTCAGTAAAAATGAGCCATGAGTGTTTTCAATGTTAATGACCAACAATTTTTTTTCTTATCCTTATTCATGGATAATGATAGTGTCAGTTGTATCCCTTGAAACTATGAAAGATAATGGCTAGGTAATTACTTGTTTTTCTGCACGCCCATGTCATTACAAATTAGTGAAGTCCACCTCAAATTGTCAGTATCCAGTTCCATTGATCTCTTAGTAAGTTTCTAAAAGCAGGAAGTTACAGTGATGTGCAGTTAATGCTGGTGGCTGTGAATAGACCGCCTACAGGCCTGTTTTTGCAAGGAAAATTTTCAATTAGTGAAAGCCATGGGCATCAGCTTTCAAAGAGAGGAAAAAGAACTTCCCTATAAATCTTTGATCTTTTCTGCTGCATCATGTTTTTCATGAAAGAGAGTTACAGCACTCCTGCTTAAAACGTTTCTACAAAATAATTTCGTTTTCAAGCCAGCAAGATTAAAGACTTGGAATCTTTATTCAAATAATGGTGCAGAAATAAAATGTTAAACTTAGATCATGTTTATAAGAGATTCACTAGATTTCAAGTTAGCTAAGAAGTAATAAAATAAGTGAAAGGAATCTATTTCATTCACTTTTGTTTGAACTGATAATATTAATATTTCATAGATTGGCACTATGTGATTATTCCTTCCTAATCTTTCTCTGTATTGCCATCATTTTATGAAACTATGGGTGCTTTTAGAGATTTCCTTGACTCTCAATCTCCTTTCATGATTCAAATCTCCTTTTAAAAATGTTGTTTTCAACTTTTGTTCTCTTCTTACTGGGGGATAACTTTGTGATAGAAGAGAAGGGAGACTTTGGAGATCATGTCACTGTTTCCATTAGTCATGCTTTACCATGCATTCTTATATCTTATTTTTCACCCCCCCCATTAAAGAAAACAAAGGTGGTCCATGTCATGTATTGGTCCATGTCCACGTCCTATCCATGTGTGGACCTTCTAAATGTCCACACATAGAAATAGATGTTAGGGACTGTCATGAGAGAAAAGTAACCCGAGGTGAATTACAGCCCTGCTAAGGTATCAACGAAACATGGGCAGAACCTGGAAATGAGGAGGAAGTTTTCTGGGAACACTTTGACAATAGTTGTAAATTTTTCGCATGGAGCGTTGCACAAAACAGGCACACTCTCTGGGTTGTTGAACTGGATTGTATCAGAGGTTTAACCGTCTGATATATATTTAGTATATTTTTATTAAAAATAAAAAAGAGTCTGTATCTCTTCCTATCACAGTGTTTAAATAATGAATTTCATTCTCACTGGTGTCCAAACAATAGCTTTGTTCCTCAGCCCTCTTTCATATGGAAGAATGCAGGGTAGGGTAGACCTGTAGCACTCATTGAGTATGAGGGATCCTAGGCAAATAGAAAATGAATGCTTAGTGAACTTTGATCACTAATTAGATACTTTTACTTTCTTACCACAAATGTGAGAAAATGTTTAAAGGCAAACAGCTGGATTTTAATAATGGTTAGGAAAATATATTTACAATATTTTATATATAATAGATGAGAAAGAGAAAACTTCAAATATGTGATTATGTGATATAACAGCAGTTTAATACCAGTAATTCAGTTTAACTGCTTATAATTTATGCTGAACCCTGTAGAATAATAATAATTATGCATTACTTAAATATCAGATTAGCTTTGTTGTAAATTTTATTTTATTTAAGCAGTAAATTACTTGTACAGGCTCACCATTCCTGCTTTGTCTTTCTGTAATATGATTTAATCATACATTATAAACAATTATAAAAAGCATTGGCAGGGAAAATTTCTATGGAACTGCCAGAAGAAATGAAAATGTCTATATATTGGGTGCCTGGGTGGCTCAGTTGGTTAAGCAACTGCCTTCGGCTCAGGTCATGATCCTGGAGTCCTGGGATCGAGTCCCACATCGGGCTCCCCGCTTAGTGGGGAGCCCGCTTCTCCCTCTGACCCTCTCCCCTCTCATGCTGTTTCTCTGTCTCTCTCTTTCTCTCAAATAAATAAATAAAATCTTTAATAAAAATAAAAAAAATAAAAAAAAAAGAAAATGTCTATATAATTTTTAGGGAGAAATAAGCTATGACTTTGTGCTCTGCCATTTGTATTTTTACCTGTTCAAACAAACGAAAATTCTTGGGCAATTGTTGTTACATGGCACACATAAGAGATGGAAAAGAAAATTTTATTGAAATTAAAATTATTGACGAATTACATTCTAAAAGGTGAAGCTTTAGGTCCAGCCAACATTTCCCAATGTGCATTCTTCAAAAGACAGTCTTGTAAAATGCTATGAGAAACTTTGCCAAAAGCCTTCTGTGCTCAAATGTGTGCAGGGAATATCTTTCCCAGCACAGTTAAATATGTTCATATTAATATGTTAATCTGCATATCTAAGACAGGGATATAACATGCATAACATACCCAAACTTACTTAAATGTGGTAGCTTTTTCTTTTTCTTTTTTTTTTTTTAAGATTTTATTTATTTATTTGACAGAGAGAGAAACAGTGAGAGAAGGAACACAAGCAGGGGGAGTGGGAGAGGGAGAAGCAGGCTCCCCGTCGAGCAGGGAGCCCGATGCGGGGCTCAGTCCCAGGACCCTGGGACCATGACCTGAGCCAAAGGCAGACACTTAACGACTGAGCCACCCAGGCGCCCCGTGGTAGCTTTTTCTAATGTATAGCACTTTTGGGTGCTCTATGAAACAAAATTTGGAGGACATTGTTTTAGATAGTAATAGATAAAGCAGAAGTTAAAATGTAAGATCACAATAGTTTTGTTTTTTAGATCCTATCAATCTTATATCTGAATTGATTTATTTGTCTAACAGTTTTGTTTACCTTATTAGCTTTTGAGGGCCTTTGGTTCTAGTTAATGTTTCAAGGGAAAAAAGAGATTAAATACTCTATTAATTGGGGTGCCTGGGTGGCTCAGTTGGTTAAGAATTTGCCTTCTGCCCAGGTCATGATCTCAGGGTCCTGGGATCAAGCCCCACATCAGGCTCCCTGCTCAGTGGGGAGTCTGCTTCTCCCTCTCCCTCTGCCTCTGCCCTTCCCCCCCTCTAGTGCTCACTCTCTCGATCTTTCTCAAATAAATACAATTTTAAAAATTTAAATACTCTATTAATTGTGTGGGTCCCTAAATGATAGTCTTTGTTGTCCTGTGTGGATCCTGCCTTGCACACCAAACATTTTATCATGCTTAACAATAAATCAGTTCAGTTCAAAAAATTTTTAATTTTTATAGCATTAATTTGTGTTTAGATGAAATATTTAGTAAGGCCCCATTCTTGAGAGTATAAGCTTATGTTTCTGAAATTGGTTGAGCATTTAACATACGGAAAAAAATAAGTGATATGATATTTTTCCTCTGTGTAGAGAAATGGATTAAATATCAAGCCTTTCTAGTTCTATTATTTTATGAATTGATCAAATGTTATAATCTTTAAAATATGTATTCTAATGATACTAGCTATTTATTCATCTCAAATATAAGAATTTACAATCATTATTCTTTTTACTTTAGAATCTAGCCTCTAGACCTTATATTTACTCTGTTCATCTTTAAAATAGAGTGCATACTTACTCTGTTCACCTTTAAAATTTGTGGCTTTATGTGAAGCCATAAAAAATAATTAGTTGTTGATAAAATATAAAAATGTTTCTGTAACATGCTGCACAATTTCTCATGAAATACTTGATTTTGAAAGCATTTTTGACAAGGTTCCACATCAGCAGTAAATGACAGAGTGCTAGGTAAAGGAGTCCCGGAGAAATAGAAAATTGGCTCTACAAGTTAGAGACTGAGAAACCAGACAAAAAAAAAGGAAAGTAAAGAAAAAAAATAACAGTCATAGACAGGTGGAATTACATTGGTAGCAAAGGTGAAAATGTGAACCCTAATAACCATAAGTAGATAGATTTAGATCATCTTCAGTCTTACAGATAAAAAAAGGAAATAGTCAAGACAGATAAATTAAAATTGTGTCACAGTCGCTTTGTCAGCATTCCTATTACTGATCATTTCCTCATTTTCTAAGTAATATCAATGACTGACAAAGTGAGCTAGAAGCCAATATTTGGTGGGCTTGGTCTCAAGCCAGTAGCAAAGTTTCTTTTTAAGCCATAAAATGCACTGGGCCTTCATTAGTTACCAGGAAAAGAAGAGCAAAGAAGAAAAACTTAATTGGCACAAAATGGCTTCATTTAGAAAACACAAATGATTGTTCTGCCAAAACCTTGTCCTATTTGAGTTGGGGCCTCGGTGAGGGGGAAGTTCTTAAAGAGCCATTCTTTGGTACCAATGTTTGCTTGTGTATTTTATGCAAAATTATTTTTTCCAGTAGTATCATTTGCTGGGAAATACTACATACACAGTATGTTTGTTTCAGCATGAATAAGGTCCATTGTAATTCATTTTTTATATAAAGTATGAATGTTGGGTTCTAAATTAGTAGGGACGTAATAAGCCTCTATCAGAAACTTCTCAAATATAGATTTACCTAATATACTAGACAGTGACAAAGACTAACTACATTTAGAATATATATATATATATTTAAGTATTTAGCCATATATATATGAAAATTCATCTGCTTTGTAACTATTCTCAGCTCTTTGCTAAATATTCATTATTTTCATTGCTCTGATTGCATATACAAAGTTGGGTAGTTCAGAAAAATGACAAACCCAATACCTGCTCTTGAGTAATTTTTAAAACTAGTGAAGATAATCCTATACAAAATCTTTGCTTTTTTAGCCCTTCCTAAATGCATAGGTTTTAGCCAGAATCAATGATTTAGTCTTTGAAAAAGTAAACTGAGTTCAGAAACATTTTCGTTAAAATTAGAAGATACTCCTCAACCTTAACTTTGTACTGATTCTCATTGATGTTTCATATATCTGTGCCACTAAAATATTTCTCTATAATTTTAAATACCCAGATAACTACTAGAATAAAATCAATTTAAAGAGGCACAGATTTGGTCTATGGCTTTGGAATATCCAGATATTGACCAAATTTGTTGGATGTGAGGAGACCGGTGAATAGGGTATCCCAGGAGACATTTCCCCCAATCCTAAAGTATTTTTTAAAGCTATGTTAACTACACATTTTTCAGTAGTCATCTGATTAGAAGTCCTGCTCATGTTATATAATAATTTTCCAATAAGAAAATATAATTCATTTTCTTATACATAGTATTTTCATTTAGTGGGTGCCTATTAGGAACCAACAATGTGATAGGTGCTTTTATGTATATCACCTTATTGAAGGCTTGACTATGACCCTGGAAAATGGGCAGTCTTGTTTCTTATATATGAAGAGTGAGAAAGGATGAGTAATTTATTTAGTTAAGTGCAGAATGAAAGTTTACAGCTGCTACTGGCTGGTTCAAAAGTCCATATTCTTAACTTTATCTATTGTCTTGTAGATTCATGTAAAATATTAATAAAGAAAGAAGCTTTTTTTTTTTTTAAGATTTTATTTATTTATTTGACAGAGAGAGACACAGCGAGAGAGGGAACACAAGCAGAGGGAGTGGGAAAGGGAGAAGCAGGCTTCCCGCGGAGCAGGGAGCCCAATGCGGGGCTCGATTCCAGGACCCTGGGATCATGACCCAAGACGAAGGCAGACACTTAACGACTGAACCACCCAGGCGCCCCAAGAAAGAAGCTTCTTAAGGCAACATATTGTCAGAGTAGGGTGGTTAGTTGAACAGTAGTAGACTTTTGACTACATGTTTCATTGGTTCACTCTCTTCTTTCTTTCCCCAACCTTTGCCTAAATACAACATTTAGTATATTTAATACTTAGGGGTTTTCTAAAATTTATTTGCCATAACTATTTGTTAAGTTGGACTTCATAGGGCTAATAGGGAATTAATGATATAACACTATAGAATAACCAACAGTGTTGGTTAATTATAAAGTTCATTGAGAACGAAAGAACTAACACTAAACAATAGCATCTGTATAAAAAAGTATACACTTTTCCATGTGTAATTACGAACAGCAATCTGCAAATATCAGATAGCTAGCTTTTTGTATTAACTTTCAGTCCTTTTAACCAAGGATATAGCTAAACAAACAATCAAAACAAAACAAACCATTTTCTCTGTTAGACTCAGAAATCAAAATTTTATAATGTATATTCTGTTCTTTTTATACTTTCTTAACATCCTGATCTCATCTCTACTATGATGCTAGTTTTCCTAAACCAAGGTAGCCAGTGTTAGATGGAAAGAATAATATATTTCTTGTATTGTGATGTCCAAAGCTCTTCATTTTTTTTTTTAAGTACTGAAGTTCTTCCTCCCAATAGGCTATACAAAAATACCTACTAATAGTTATTAATTCAGTACAACTGGCTTTTCTGTTTGAGTAGCCCTGGTGTTCCCTAAATCTCTCTTGTCTATCCTCTGGTTCATCTTGTTGTTTTGCCCTATGGCAATAATGGAAGGATCATTTGAGGGTACTTTAGGATGTGCTGGGAATAAACACCTCTTATTTATACCTGGTCCAAAAACAATTTCTATGTTATACAGTAGTAAAGTGCTCCCGGCATTCCTGTGTGAACTTTTACCCCCTCTGATGGAACTTATATGTAAAGTTGTATTTGCTAAAGTTAATCTTTTCTTATTGGCATCTTATACACCCTTATTGTTTAGAATTCTGTGGCATTCCAAAGAATGTCTGAGGTCCATTTACCATGGCTCGAACATCAATCCATGGAAGGTGCCAAACTCTGTTTAGCCTTAGGTGGTGGATCAGATATAAACCCTCCAGAGCCTCTTTGACAGTTCAATTTATTTCAAAGTGGTCAGGAATCTGGATTCCACACTCATACAAATAATTGTCTTTCTTTTCAGTTTTCTTTTCTTTCTTTCTTTCTTTTCTTTTTTTTTTTTAATAAAGTTCCCAATGTTTTACTGGAAATTTCTTGATAATGGTGGTGAAAGGAGAATTAAAATCAAGAGAAATGAGAGTTCCGGGGGAAGCCAGTCCCTCCAGGCCCTCCTGCAGAGGTCACAGACGGAAAGGAATCCCGACTCAAGGTTATAAATAGAATGACTTAAGAATAGCTTCATTGGCCTTGTTTCTAATTCCTCCTGCAACCTGCCAGCCCTACCAGGGCATGGTTGATTTAAAGATAGGGATGAAAGCCAACTGGCCCACAATCAATCTACACGAGAAAAAGGCGATATTGAAATTTAAAAGGAGAGGCAGATGTAATTTAGGAACCCTTGAAGAAAATTGTTTGCCCTTAAACCACAGAGGTTCTTAATCCTGAGATGTTACTAAATCATTAGCACCTAGAGTCAGATTTAAGAAAAATTTTAGTGGAGGGGCACCTGGGTGGCTCAGTCGTTAAGCGTCTGCCTTCTGCTCAGGTCATGATCCCAGGATCCTGGGATCGAGCCCCGCATCGGGCTCCCTGCTCCGCGGGGAGCCTGCTCCTCCCTCTGACCCTCCCCCTGCTTGTGTTCCCTCTCTCACTGGGTCTTTCTCTGTCAAATAAATAAAATCTTAATAAATAAATAAATAAAAGAAAAATTTTAGTGGAGAGCCATAGGACAATACTGAATTGAGGATGGGACCATCAATGTGAGTTCTATTAAAGCACGATGACAGGAATATATGAGCAAATTCATTAATCTTTTAGGAAGTGAAGAAACCCAATAAAAAGAATTTTAATTAAGTCACTTTATAAGATAGAATTAAAAAAAAAAAAAAACTTGAAACGAAGCCTGGGGAAGATTTCCCTTCAATAACAAGCAACCAGTATTTACTGGGCATCTACTAGGAACCAGATTTTAATATTTAGCAAATAGATATTGATCATACTCTCACAGAGCATACAGTCTAAACCTCTGCTATCCAATAGAAATTTCTGCTGTGATAGAAATGTTGTTTAACTGCTCTATCCAGTATAGTAGCAACTAGCCCTATGTGACTATGGATGAAGATTCTTTCTTTGACCAAACTCTGCTTAAGCTCCCCCAAACATTTAAAATAGGCCTCCCCCAAACATTTCACATTGGACTTCTGTATTTGTCTCTGCATTGTCCAATTTTAGCAAGAATCCTACCAAGTTGGTTCAGCTAGAATCCCTCATCTTCCATTTCTAATTGGCCTCAGTATCTAAGTGGGTTCTTCATCCTCTACCAAACCCCTGGTGACATTTGATCCCTCTGGCTTGTCTTCGGCAAGAATCCTGCTGGGTCACTTCAGCCAGAATTCGCTGGTACCTTTGATGTTTCCTCTTTCCATTGAACCCCCACCCTGATCCTTGACTATAAATTCCCATTTTCTCATGTTGTATTCAGAATTGAGCCTTATGCTATACAGAGATTTCTCTTCCCCTATTGCAATAGTCCTGATTGAAATCTTCTTATCAATTTACTGCCCAACTCTGATTTTTCTTTAGCACTACTGAGCACTTGAAATGTGGCTAGTATGACTGAGGAAATGATATTTTAAAAAATTTGTGGTTAAATGAGGTTTATGTAGTGATACATGAGTAGTGGTTACCATATCAGCACAAATCTAGATAGACCATAATCTAACGATTAAAAATGCATATAATTGCAAATTGTGGCAATTATTCTGAAGGAAAAGTAATATGAAAGATAAAGTTAAGCAAGGGGACTTTACTAGCCAAAATGTGATGGTCAGGAAAAGTTTTCCTGAGGAAATCAACATCTCAGCTGAGATCTGAACAATGAGTAGGAACTAACTGGAGAACAGAAATGGGAGGTCGGTGGAAGCAAAGCGGGCAAGACAAATGAGGAAAGGGGACTGCCCTTAGAATCAAAAGTATCACTGAGTAGATTGCAGATTTATTTTACTCTCCACTCTGTTTAAATCATCTCAATATCTCAATGTAGAGGGATGATGAGTAGGCTGGAGAAGTGGGGTTCAGAGCCCTCTAGATAATAATAAACATTTTTGTCTTGGTAATAAAAAAGATTGAAAAGCTATTGAAGACTTTTTAAAGATTTATTTATTTATTTTAGAGAAAGAAGTGCGTGTGTGCAAGAGCTGGGGGAGAAGGGCAGAAGAGAGAATCTCAAGCAGGCTCCATACCCAGTGCAGAGCCCAACTTGGGGCTTGATCTCACAACCCTCAGATCACAACCTGAGCTGAAACCAAGAGCTGGTCGCTTAACAGACTGAGCCACCCAGGTGCCCCTATCGAAGATTTTTGAGTAAATGATCACATTTGTGTTTTCACAAGATCACTCTAGTTCGGTGGAGAGGGAAGATTAGAGGAATAAGAGTTGATGAAGAGAAGAAAGTTGGAGGCCATGGAAGTAACCCAGACAAGATACGATAGGCAATAAAGATAGATGGATTGCAGTGAATGTGGGTCAGGGGTTTTAGAAAGTGAAACTGATAGAACCTAATAAAATATTGGATCTGGGGTGAGAAAAAGCCAAGTATCAAAAGTAACGCATGGAGTTCTGACTCACAGGACTGGATGGATGCCAGGGTCATTCAATAATAAAAGAAACTGGAAGATAATCGAATCTGGATATAAAGATGATAATATGTGAGTTTGCGATGTCTTTATGACATTTAAAAGTGACATATTCAAATGGATATACAAATAGAGAGAACAAAAGAGATTTCTTGTTAAGAAATATAAACTTGAGGGTCACTGGCATGCCAATTAAGAAAATTCTGGGCAAAAAAAAGTGGTTTTGTGGAGTGAAAGGAAAATGTAAAAAGGAAGAGGGCCTAGGATTGAGCTATTTATGATTCCAATATTTCATTTATTTTCTATATTGATTTAATGTTTTAATTTTTCTTTTTTTGTCTCTAGGCCATCTTAATTCATCTTCAGTGACACATTTGGAATACCTAACTCTATGGTCTCAATTTGCTCTGACTCATTTACCCCCAAGTTAGAAAGTATAGGACGTGATTAACCTAGGGTAACTTACCTCATGGAGATGCAAAACTTCTACATATTTTCTCCCTCTCTTCTCCTTAAACTTCCAGCCAAAATTCCTATTTCCTCAAATTACAGAGTTTAGATATTCTAATCAAAGTAATTTACATAGAGATATGTTACATAACGTCTTTTCAAGAAATATGTGTTAACCCAGATACATCTCAAGTTATTTGAATATATGAAAGCAATTCTTATTAAATTTCCAGAAAGGGAATAAACAACCTGAGCATCTTTGAAGGCACTTCTTCCACTAGTCCCAACATTTCCCCCCAGCTGTGTTCTTTCCTCTCCTTTTAACCCAGTTAGCACTGTTTTGTATCTGCTGAGGCAATAATGATCAATACCTAAGCACCTCCTTTTAGCAGTCATTCCCCACATACCAACATATCCAGCAGCAGGTCCACCAGCCAAAATAAGAAATACTTCTGTCACCTATCTAAGCTATTTTGGGGATGCAAGTGTTTGGTGTAAGCTCTTCCTGGTAGGTTGCAAGAGGAAAGTGAATGTAAGGCTTTGGAGTTTTGTTAAAATTCACATTCCTTGAGCTTCTGCCTGCTTCCTCAGAACCAATCACATATTTGGAAAAAGGAGTGTGAAAGTGCTTGGGAATTATGTGGTCCAACAGCAAGTGAATAATATGTTTCATAATTTAGACTTATAAAAGGATTATACAAAATTATAAAAGAATTACAATTTGTCATTTTGATAAGTATAATTTGTGAGTAAAGATTTCAACAAGAACAATAGTTTGTGTATGTGTGTATGTATGTCAGTATATACACATATGTTGTATGTATATAGACATATAAGTATATACATGTACATAGACTTATATGTCTCTATGCATGCATATAGACATACATGTTTATTTAAATACATGTGTATATAATATACATGCATATATGAGATCTAGAATATGCCCACATGTGCATAATTATATTGTTATGTTATATATTATTTATATAAACCTAATGATACATACATATATGCATATGTTAATGCACACATATGTATCCATGTGTGTGTGTGCGTGTGTATAGATATATCTATACATACATTAAATCAGTTAGAAATCTAACTAATTACTAGAAAACTTAGTGGCTTAAAACAATAACTATTTATTTAGTCTACAACTGCATTTGACAACTTGCGCTGGGTTCAGCTGGATGATTTTCTGGTCTCTGCTGGACTCCCTTACACCTCTACAGTCAGGTACTGTGTCAGCTGGGAGTTAGCTGATTGTTGGCTAGGGAGGTAGCTCCTCCCCATGGAGTCTTCCATCCTCCAAGAGGCTACCTGTGTCTTGTTCATGTTGAACTATCAGGGGTCCTCAGAACAAGAGGAAGCGTGCAAGGCCTCTTAAAGCTCAAATTTAAAACATGAACAGCTTCTCCCAACTTCCATTTGTCATAGGAAGTCACTATGCCAGTTCTGATTCCAAGGAGTTGAAAATACATTGGAAAAGGAAAATTCTGTGTCCATTTTTTTGAAATTTATATTATATACTTTTAAGATAAAATCTTTTTTGCTTGTCACTCCCTAAATTTTTCATATGTCCAATACCCAGTTCATTGTGGTTTCCATTCTCTCCCTCCACCTCTAATATAAGCTAGATTTGGGTCATCATTTTTATGGGGCAAGACCATGTCTGTGTGAGTTTCCTTGTTTCTTCTGTGTGAGTTCTCTTGTTTCCTTGTTCCTTCACAGATCAGCCAACAACTGCCTTCTTCAGGAAGCTTCCATCACATGCTTTGTGAATTTTTAACATCATTATATACCTGTTACACTGTTTGCTACTGGCTTTCTTGTTCTTATGTGACCTCTTGAGGATAGTCACCTTATCTTATTCATATTTGTAGTCCTTGCACTTGTACCCGTGTTTGGCCAAAGTAAATATTAATGATAGTTACATGAAGAATCACATAAATGAATGTTCTAGAGCTTAACAAATGCTTTTTAAGAAGGAATTAATAGGGATGCCTGGGTGACTCAGTTGGTTAAGCAGCTGACTCTTGGTGTTGGCTCACGTCAAGATCTCAGGGTCCTGGGATAGAGCTCAGTGCTCATCAGGGTCTGCACTCAGTGGGGAGCCTGCTCAAGGATTCTCTCTCTCCCTCTGCCTCTCCCCCTGCTCACTCTCTCTCTCTCTCTCAAATAAATAAATCTTTAAAAAAGGAATTGATATTTAAAGAAAAATGTAGATCATTTTTCCCAAAATTATAAGATTTTATTGTTATGTGTAATGTCAAAGCAAAACTGTTAAAGGGAAAAGCATAAATTTAACATGTCCTTCTCTTATCTCAGACATTCCCCTGGACCTAGTGAACTTACATTGACCCATCTAGATTTTCCCATGACCTGTGCATTTTTTCGGTAATAAACCAGCTTTTAGTTAAAACCATGGAGCTTTCTTTGGTGGTATCATGAGATAATTAAATGACCGTATATTCATTTGCCTGGGACATGCTGTGTGTAGCTCCTGTTTTCTTGGTGTATTATTGATGCCCTCTTTTATGCCAAAATTGTTCTGGCCTGGACCACAGATTGTATGATTACCTTAAATATAGCCCATGCTTTCAGTGTAATGCCAATAAAAGCATGAAAATAATCCCTATTGTATTAAGAGTATACTTAGCTATTCCAACTGGAACAAGTTACCTAACCTCACTATACCATTTTCTCATTGCTATTTAAGAATCACTGACTACAGACCTCAGAAAGGACTAGAAGTTACATGAAGCACTTCAATTAAAATTACGCAGGAAATTGTGTATAAACAAATTCTTTTATGTTATAGATACTGTAACTGATAAATAATTTATTAAGTAAATGGGAAACTTCCCCAGAGATTATGACAAAACCATTGGGTTAAAATGCATGATAAAGATGGCATTAAACCTTTTACCTAGGGGGAGAGACCTCTTTGGCCTTTCTACACTGTGCCTTCTTCACTTTCACAGATGACCTAGAGTGACAGGGCCTCTGTGTTCCTAATGGAGATGGGCTCTGGGAATATGCTACTTAATCATGGCCTGTGATAGTAAGGGTGAGTCCCAGTGGTACATACTAAAGGCAAAAAAATAAGGGCAACCACATAGTGTCTGTTGATTTTATATTTAAATATCTATTTCTACAGATAGTTATGCCTTAAATAACATACATATTACCCACCTAGATTAATATTTTGGTTTTAGAGACATTAGTAAAATTTCTTTAAAAGCAAAGAAAGGTCAGGCTACTCAACATTTAGGTGATGCACTTGTCACCCTTGTAAGCAATATCATTATATTCTCCTCTCCCTAAACATTCAAGTCTGCATGGACAGGGCTTCTGACAGAACTACCCGGCCAAAGTTTTATAACATTTTCAAAGTCTTCTATAGTGGATTCCACTATAGAATGAGACTCTTTGGATAAATACATATCAAGCTACTTTTTTTTTTTAAAGCAAAATATAAATTTATAGTATTGGGGAAATAGTTTCTGGAATAAGAAAGAAATGTGACTTTTAGATGAATCTTGAAGAACTGATAGAATTTGGACCAATGGAATTAGAGTGAGCAGAGGAAATCTATATAAATACACTTCAAGCTACTTCTTCATTAAACTGAATAGCATATTTGCCAAAAAGTCTATTTGACTAGTCTCCCTTATAAACCCATGGTTTTTGTGGTTGATAACTTTTTTCCTTCCTTCCTTCCTTGACTCCCCCTCTCCTCCCACCCTCCTTCTTTTCTCTTTCCTTCTCTCTCTCTTTTTTCCCCTTCCACCTAGCCTTCTCCCTCCTCCGCCCTTTCCTTCTCCCTCTCTCTCTTTCTTCCATGCTGCAGATTTTGAGTGAACCTACCCAGGACCCAATCTGGCAGTGCCTGCATGAGATACAGCTACAGATTCTGGGTGGGAAATAGTAACCTATGACAATGAAATGCAGTGTTGCATTTGCCTTGCAACAAATTACATGCTTTCTTACAAAACCTTCCCTAGCATTAAGTGTATGGCTTTGACATTCAGAAATATGTGCAGGGGGGCGCCTGGGTGGCTCAGTTGGTTAAGCGACTGCCTTCAGCTCAGGTCATGATCCCAGGGTCCTGGGATCGAGCCCCGCATCGGGCTCCCTGCTCCGTGGGAAGCCTGCTTCTCCCTCTCCCACTCCCCCTGCTTGTGTTCCCTGTCTCGCTGTGTCTCTCTCTGTCAAATAAATAAATAAAATCTTTAAAAAAAAAAAAAGAAATATGTGCAGATATTCACACCTTACAGGTTACGTGGCTTATCACCATACATGATCGATATTTTAGCTTCTCTAATCCTTTTGAATATAGACTTCACCTTCATGATTTTCATTTCAAGCTCTCTCTTTATTGCTGCTTTTCCTGGGAGAGGTACCATGAAGGGGCCCCATGGTCTATTGAATATGGACTAGATACCATCTGTACCCACAGCTAAAAAAAAAACAAACAACAACAACAAAAAAACACAAAACAGTAAGAACAGAACAACAAGCAAAATATTAAATTGTTTTCCATCCTCAGCAATAATAATTATTCTTTCCTTTTTTTAACATTGATTGAATAATTTTCCTTTTGTTTTGATGGCCTTGATCAGGGACTTTTCCTCCCAATATTTTTAAAAAGTGACATTCATAACTAATGCTTGGAAACTTTAAATAAGGAAACATTTGAGGACTGAAATGAGCACAGCTCAGTTCTGCTCCTGATCTGTAGCGTTATATTTCTTTTCTTTTTTTTAAGATTTTATTTATTTTAGAAAGAGAGCACGAGAGAGAAAGAGAGAAAGAGCGAGCGTGAGCCAGGGGAGGAGGAAGGGTAGAAGGAGAAGGAGAAGCAGGCTCCCCGCTGAGCAGGGAGCCCTACATGGGGCACCCCGGGATCATGACCTGAGCCGAAGGTAGACACAACCAACTGAGCCACCCAGGCACCCCTATAGTGTAGCATTTCTATCTATGCTTGGCCAGTGACTGCTTCCCTTTCTTACTTACTATCTAAATCACTGCAAGAAATAATAAAATCCACTCATGCAAGGACATTTAAAAATGTGTGTCTTTACAGTTGCTAGCCTTTAAATTTGAACTTTATGTCTTCCTTGTGTTTGTTGTCATTTTTCCCTAAACTCTGCTTTGAGTTGAAGAAAATTTAAGTCGTCGAAATGCAGGAGGAAAAGAGTGGCTTAGCTTGGACAATGGTTTAAAAAATCCATTTTAGGAAAATATCTATCAGCTCTCATTTTACTCTGAAACACCTTCTACATTCCCTAGCTTCTCTTGTGTCTGTTGGCCAGCAGCAAAACAGCAGGTATTTTTACTTATCAGTAAGTGTGAAACTGTCCACACACTGTGTCTGTGCATTTGTTTCTTCTTTTATTTTTAACACCATTAACTATGGGAATGTTTACTGGTGGAAGAGGATTGAAGAAACGTCAGGTAACATAAAACTAAATACTAGGCAATTCAGTTCATGGCAATATCTCAACTAATTTCCCTTAGTCACCCTCTCAGTTCTAATCGAGCCAGGAGAAGTAGATAAGAAGAACAGAGAACTCTCTCTTCCTTCCACAGGGAAACTACTCTTCCCTTGTAACCACTACAAAAGAGAAAGGCTGAGTGAGATTAATCTAATGCCACTACCTTCATTCATATACTTATTCTTTTATTCACTCGATTCTTTGATTCTCATATTTCTTTGCTGAATATGTTCTAGGCACTGCAGATAGAGCAGTGAACAAGATAGACATGGAGCTTACAATTTAGGGGAGGTGGAGACAGACAGTAAACACGGGATCAAATAAACCCATTGTAGGTATCAGGAAAACAATAAATTAGGGCAAAGAGCAATGGATTCTGTGGACCAAGAGGGCAGAAGTGGGCAGAGTTGGCATTACTTTAGGTGCAAGGCCAAGGAAGGGCTCTCTTTGGCAATGGATCTGAATTAATATTTGACAAAGAGCTATATGAAGATCTGGGGAAAATGCCTCACCAGCAGCAGGAGAGCTGGGCAATGGCCCTCACTAAGCATGAAGTTGGTTTGTTCAGGAAACAGCAAGAAGGTTGTGTCGCTGGAAAGGTGTCACCAAAAAGGCCATGGAGGGGACAGAAACTGGTGTTAGGCAGGAGTTCACTCAGTGGTATCTTGAAACTGTGACTCTTCAGTGAAAACCTTTAGAGAGTTTTCATTAAGGCGATGACATGAACTCATATATTTTTTTTTTTTAAGATTTTATTTATTTATTTGACAGAGAGAGGCACAGCGAGAGAGGGAACACAAGCAGGGGAAGTGGGAGAGGAGAAGCAGGCTTCCCGCCGAGCAGGGAGCCCGATGCGGGGCTCGATCCCAGGACCCTGGGATCCTGACCTGAGCCAAAGGCAGACGCTTAACGACTGAGCCACCCAAGCGCCCCCTCATATATGTTTTTAAAACACGAGCTCCAGTGACTGGGTAGAGAGGAACTTTAGAGTGACATGGGTATCTTGAAGGAAGGACCCACTTTCTGATTTATTTAGTTCACATGATATGCACCTTAATCTGACAGATTTAAAATACACATGTGAAATGTATACACCCAAAGAGGTGTGGTATTCTGAATTAGCAACCATGAGACACTGTATTCATATTACTTCAACCTTGTCATTCTTTAAAATAAATTTGAAAATTCTTTGGGGAGAGATTGAGCTTCTAGTGTACCACTTAATATCTTGAATGATAGCCCTTTTAATTACTGTCATTAGTGAATTTGATTTTTAAGATCAGAATAAAGATGTCTGGAGTGTCGAATAGCAAAAAAATATGGGAAAACAAAAAGGAGAAAACATGTATTTTGGCCAGAACATGACTAAGATGATTTTGTTTTTAACATTTAAAAAAAAAAAGAAATCCAAAAAGTGAGTTGCAAAAAACAATCTTAAGCAATTGTAACATCTTTGGAGCAGATGATCTCTTCTACCCGCCAGATGGTAATGGTTTCTCCCACCTCTGAACTTGGGGTAGAATTTAATCTCTATCTGCACTAGGCAATAAGCCACTGTGGTGTGGGCTTTTAGCTGTATCCTCATTTTATCTTCCTGATGAGATTGGAAACTGTTGAGGGCAGAATCTTGCTTTTTAAACAATTTGTGTCAGTTGGCCCAGTGAAATCGGCACTTGGATAAATAACTGTATCTTTACCTTCCTAAATCCCACTTTGGCTTATCTTAATAACGGTGTCATTTTCAATCTTAGCCTGACCTAGCCATGGGATACAGGAAAGTCCTGTTTGGTGACACCAGAGCTCCCTGCTTAGCAGATAGTGGGGCATGAGGAAAATCCCCTGCAATGTGCAAGTGGATGGGGCCAGACTAGAAAAATCAGAAATAATTTATTTGCCTTCCTCCGATATCTGTTACTTTCTTTTAGACATTTGCAAGTTATTTTGTCTCCATTATGTCGGTTGCTTTCATTCTTTAAAGTCCCTTAGTATATTTTCAGTTAAATCTACTTTTCCGTGACTACCTTGTAACTTAGTCTTCTTTTATGAGATGATTTTGTCTTTTTCCTTAAATTTTTTATGGCTTTAGTCAACTCTAGCCTTATATCTTCAGTTTTATCACCATTCCTATTCTGAGTTTTAACTTCCTGATTTGGTGTGTACTTCAAACCATGTTTGTTTAGTTCAGACTGGCGTATTGAGTTATAGTTTTATTTGGTTTCACAGTTGACACTTTCATTAATATTTTGATCACTTGAATAATTTTGATGGTCATTTTCTGTTGCTGTTTTTTTTTTCTCTTTTCTTAATTTGAAGCCAAAGCCCCTGTTCTGTGCACTACACAATTGTTGCCTCCTTAGACTTTGAATTCCTTCACTGGCATCAAATTGATTTGTTTTGAATTAGTTTGGCCACTTTTTAGGCTCTTCCTAAATTGCACTGGCTCAGTTTTCATTTTTAATTGTAAAGCAGATATAATGATACCTAACTCATGGGATAGGTGTCATATTTAAATGAGATAATATATTGAAAGCCCCTAGCAAAATATTTGATAGAAAATAGACAAGCAAACAAGTTGTTGTACTTTTTTCTTCCCTTAGGAGAAACTGAAATTGCATATAAAAGGCCATGGTGTCACCACCCTTGCTTCTCTGGTTCTAACCCTCCTTTGATTTATCCAAATGTTCATTTTTCTTACCTGAGAACTAGTGATCACTGTGGTTGAAATGGAATATTTAAGAATTCACAAACATGGGTATTGTGGTCATTGGCTACTTGATGTTAAAGATTTTTATTTCCATCTTCAAACTGGGGAAATGTACTTTTTTTTAAAAAGGGGTTTGCTCCCAACTCCAGTTGCTGGGGGAGTTCCAGTTCTTGTGTTCTCTGTGAATTAAGTTTTTATTCACTTAAAAGGTATTTTCTAAAAGCTCATCATTACATGCACAAAGGTATAATACTGTAAATGCAGAAATTCTGAATTAAACTAATGCAATAGAAACCACTGGTGGGATTTATAGTTCCCAGTAACTATCTCAGAATCTCTCCACAGATTGCTTCTTTATATTGTGAAGTGAATAGGATTTTATATCTGAAGAAAGAAATCTGCACATTAAAACAATCAGTGTTTCTCATGATACACACTTGGTATGATTTCTGCGAATACTACAGCTGGAATAACCTCGTTAAAATAGTATAATTTACTTGACTACATGCATAGTCTTTTTGGATCAAAACTGCCACTTACAACATGCGAAGAGGAACAGCGATCTTGCTGCTCTTGCAACCATCAAAAGTATTTTTTGCTCGCCTCCTCCTCAAAGCCCTGAGGCGTAATCCTTTCTCTAGCTACCTGAATGTCTCTTATCTTTGACAAACAAAAAGGTGGGGAGAGAGTGAAGGAGAAGAGAGGTATAAAGCACATTCTGTCACAGAATCTCTACTGAAAAATCCTCAACAAGCAGAATGGATTGAAAAATTCAAGCATGACTAAAAAGTACATTCCCCACTAGTCAGTAGATTTTGCTTCCTATTTGTCACTGCCACCTTGGAGAGCGGTGAGCATTAATAATGCATGGATGCTAGGAATGTATTAGCAACTAACGTTGCGAAGAAAATCAGCTGGGGACCCAGAAGAGCTGTAAAATGAGAGAGAGAGAGACAAAAAGGCAGAGTGAGTATGCACACATGCTCTGAAGTATCCTTCTTATTTATTGAAGAAACTCAGGAAGAAGTGTCAGGTGTGTGGCAACTATTATTTTTGTAAAAGAAAGGTAGAAATCCTTGGAATGGGGCCATAATTGAGTTCACTGATCAAATTCACTATCTTCCCCACCACCATCAAATGCATTACTTACCTTTGGATAACATAAACACTCCTGGGAGATTAGTGTGTTTATACACTTAGGCAAATAAGAAGTTTAGTAAATAACTTCTTAGACATCTTTCTTAAAGAAACATCAGCAAGTGAATTTCTTAAATGAGTTATGTGTGATTTCAGATCTACTTTATGATGTAGTATACATTGCAGATAGATTTACTGTGAATTTGTGAATGTCAATTCTGATTCCAGAATTCCCACAAAACAAACAAGCAAGCAAACAAATATCCATAGACATACTGGTTCAGAATGGTAAGGTTGCTCGTGTTTCAAAAGTAAAATTTAATTTTGTAAAAATTGCATTTCTTTTTAAATTATTATTTTTCAATTATTTTATTTTAATTTTTTAAGATTTTATTTATTTGACAGAGAGAGAGAAACAACAACACAAGCAGAGGGAGAGGGAGAAGCAGACTCCCCGCGGAGCAGGAAAGCCTGAAACGGGGCTCGATCCCATAACTCCAAGACCATGACCTGAGCCAAAGGCAGAGACTTAACCTACTGAGGCACCCAGGTGCCCCTATTTTTCAACTATTTTAAATGGAAACCAAACCAGTTCCTTTGTATAATTATGACTTGTCTCTGAGAATGGCACCACATGACCACTTAACCCTAGTGGTTCAGCACTTCAGATCTTATGGGAAAACTGCATCCTGGAAAGGTCCCCATGCTCCATCATTTCCATGCCCCCTTCACCCCACCACCCACCCCACTGAGTATCTTCCAATTCCATACCTGACCCACAATGACTTGTCGATTGATTAAATTGATTGTGGAAGACGTTAGGTTATAATTTGTAAAACCACTTATATTTTAAGCCCACCACCTTCAGTTCAAAATACTGAATTAAATTATTTCACTGGGATGTTTATTTTAATATTTAAGGATTTTTGTACTTTAGAAATTTGGAAGATTTTGTTAAACATGAAAATATGTGAATATGACATGTTTTTAATTTGTTTACTAATGGATGTTTAGTGCCATTTTTCTTTTTCCACCCTTTTATTATTAAAAAAGTCAAATATACTAAATAGTTGGAAGAATTTTCCATATATTTCAATATTTTTCATCTATTCAGCACATTGACTGTACGAGCAACATATAGTTAAACTAGCTTTACCACATGTCTAATCATTGTTTTCCCTTTGGTCCATCAATCCATCTTATAGTTGTAATTTCCAAGTAAGTTGCAGGCATTACTATACTTCCTCCTGAATGCTTTGGCTAGATTTCAATATTAGTTGACCCTTCCTTTTATGTAAAATTTACAACAATAAAAAGTTCAAATCGTGGCAACCTCAATCAGTGGGTTTTGTCAAATGCATACAATTCTGTCACCCAAATCTTCAAGATTCAGAGCATTGTTATCAATAATTATTTGCTTTTTACTTAGCAAACTGACATTTATTTTTTTATTTTTACAAAAAAGGCAAGTCCAAAGACTACAGCTAACAGATTTTCCCACAAGAAACATGCTTATTCAAGATTTAAGAAGGCTAGATTTTGGCATGCTAAGATGATCACATGTTTAAGATAGGAAGATTCTAAGAGAATTGCTTCACTACCACTTTCTCACGTGCATTACAATTGTTCTCTTGAGAAATGAGTAATTTCAGCCTATTATTTTCTTAACAGTTTTTGTTGAACTTAAGTAAATTTTTACACATCCTTCTTTAATTATTATTATTATTATTATCATTATTATTTCTTCTCTAAATTTCTCATTTGGGAAAGCATCCCAGAATAATTTCATTTTATTGTGGCAATCCTCCCCCTAAAGCTCTTTTCTTCTCTCTCCCCTTACACCGATATACATACATACATTCAAAGATAACCTAATGGGATAGTTACTGAATTCACTCATGTTGCTTAAAGCTCACAGTACATAGTCAATAAATATTTTTACATAAAAGATGTCTAGAATGAGTAAATGATACGGAAATGACGGGAGTCACATTTACTTACACGTTAGCTAATAAATAGTCTTTGAAGCAAATTACAAAATACTAAATAGAATTGTGCTTTCAGAAATGCATTTAAAGATCTTCTTTTTTATTAATTTTATTATGTTATGTTAGTCACCATACAATACATCATTAGTTTTTGATGTGGTGATCCATGATCCATTGTTTTCGTGTAACACCCAGTGTTCCATGCAGTACGTGCCCTCCTTGATACCCATCACCGGGCTACCAATCCCCCCACCCCCTTCCCCTCTAAAACCCTGTTTGTTTCTAGAGTCCATAGTCTCTCATGTTTCATCTCTCCCTCCAATTCCCCCCTCTCATTTTTCCCTTCCTTCTCCTAATGTCCTCCATGCTATTCCTTATGTTCCACAAATAAGTGAAACCGTATGATAACTGACTTTCTCTGCTTGACTTATTTCACTTAGCATAATCTCCTCCAGTCCCATCCATGTTGATAATGGCACAGAATAGAGAACCCAGATATGGACCCTCAACTCTATGGTCATTTAAAGATCTTCTATCAACTCGTAGTGTCATAAGTAGCAAAGATATCTCAAAAATGAAACTTAAGCTCAAAAAAAGATATACCTTTAAATTTTAAAATACCTTCATCCATTGAAGACTTGCGCTGTCCAATCAATTGTTTTTTATCAGAAGCCAGGTCTGCCTTGGAGCTAGAGACATTTTTCTTCATTGTTTCTTATCTTAGCCTCATTGCAAAAAATGTATTGGTTTATTGTGTATCCCTGCCTTCTTTCCCATTATAAAAAGGGCTTCCACTTTGGTAATCTTCTTTCTTTCTTTTTAAATTTTTAAAAATTTATTATTATTATTATTTTTTGAGAAAGAGAGAGACAGAGAAGGGAGGGAGGGGCTGAGGGAGAGAGAGAATCTCAAGCAGGCTCCACGCCCAGCACAGAGCCCAATGTGGGGCTCGATCTCATGACCCTGAGATCATGACCTGAGCTGCAATCAGGAGTCAGAGGCTTAGATGACAGAGCCAACCAGGGGCCTCCATGGCAATCTTCTTTCTTTTAGGTTTGAGAGCTTGAGGTATACAGGACAGGGGTTTTCTGCAACTATTCCCCTCCTCAGTCCCCTCTTCCATTCCCAACCTCGTAGGAGAGGTAGCAGTAAGAAACACGGAACTACGCAAATGGTGGGGGTGGCAGCAGCAGCTATTGCTGTTCACTGAAAGCCCATCCACTTCATTCAAGGCACTAATCACTCCTGCTTCTGTTACAATGAGCAGGGGAAGAAAACTGGAGGAGGAAAGATAGGAAAACAGAGTTCTAAAAACCTGGGGAAAGATGAGCTAGCTCAACCCATTCAAAGAATATCATATCCCTTTATTTATTTTATTTTAAAGAGTAAATAAAATAAATGATAAGTAATATAGTAACTAAAGTCATTTATTTAAAAATATTTATTTTAATTTTAAGTCTGGAGGGCAAAAAAACCTCTAAATTCTTTTTTTTTTTAAGATTTATTTATCTATTTATTCTAGAGAAAGAGAGAAAGGGGTGGGGAGGGGCAGAGGGAGAGAATCTTTTGAGCAGACTCCCTGCTAAGCACAGAGTTTACCCATGATATCATGACCTGAAAGAAACCAGGAGTCAGGCGCTCAACTGACTGGCACTCAGTCACTCAGATGCCTCCAAAAGCCTCCTAATTCTTGAAAATTTTCTAAAGAGCAAATGCAATGCTCTGCACACATCGCATGCTCAGTTAATTATGTCATTCTGGTAAAGAAAGGAGATTATCTGTTTTTATATCTGTCAGGAAACTATGATAATAGCTCTTTTTTCTGTTATCACTAACATCTTTTACATGTTTCTAATGTCAAAAAAAGGGAGAGCAACACTTAAATTTTTTGTACTGAATATTGAAAGGAAGGGCAATGAAGCATGTGACTATTTCTGTGGATGAACTAATGCTTAATAAAGTAGGAAAACATATGTAGGAAAAGGTATACCTTTTCCTAGATTAAAAAAGGTGTTTTTCTAACTAACAGAATTATCAATATTTCCTGAAAGCATTGATACACACACACACACAAGATATTGAGACAGCTTATTCCTCATAATAACACTTTTGAGACTTAATTACCATCTAATATGCACCCATTGGAACAAATGATTCTGATTAAAAATCATCAACATGTACCCATTTGAACTGAATTCTTCTACTCTACAAAATAGCTAATGTAATTCTTGAAAAGAAATTAACCATTGGAAATAACTGATAGCCTTGCACATTTTGTTAACATCTTCCAATATTTTAACAGAAATTCAATTTCTTTGACTTTAAGTGAGGGGTTGTAATTAATTCATTCTTCCCATAGGGGTATAGAACCTGGACTTACTTTCCCAGCTAGGTGTTTTTAGCTGACAGACTAAGATTTCCTTATTGCTGGTTTTAAAAATATGAATACTTTCAGGTTTTCTATGTAATCCCAATAGGGTATTATCCAATTCTTCCTAACACATTTTTTTTTAAACTACCAAACTTATTCAATCCCAATATTCCTTTTTGGGATACATTTCAATATTTTTTTAAACAAGAAAAATAGAATCCAAAGGAAATATTAACCAGAAAGATTCAATTAAAAAAATCATTATGGCTATGGTGAGCTTTGTGAATTGTGTAAGACTGATGAATCACAGACCTGTACCTCTGAAACAAATAATACATTATATGTTTAAAAAAAAAAAAAAAGGTAGATAGTAGGAAGGGAAAAATGAAGGGGGGGGGAAATTGGAGGGGGAGATGAACCATGAAAGACTATGGACTCTGAGAAACAAACTGAGGGTTTTTGATGGGAGGGGTTTGGGGGATGGGTTAGTCCAGTGACGGGTATTAAGGAGGGCACATACTGCATGGAGCACTGGGTGTTATATGCAAACAATGAATCCTGAAACACTACATCAAAAACTAATGATATAATGAATGGTGACTAACATAACATAATAAAAAAAAAATCACTATGGCAATGTCATGAACCAACAGAAAACCAAGGGATGTGCAATGAATATGAAAAAGAGCTACACTTAGGAGCAAAATTACAAGGTGATCCACTTTCCCTCTAGTTAGAATGTGCTACTGTGCAAAAGTCCTAACATGTTTTCTTGTTTCACTAAGTCATTAATTGATAAATGGATGGTTTTCTATTAAAATAGTTGTAATAGCCAAATTGAGAGCAAAGACATTTCTCCATCAGCCTACTAAATTGGTCATGAATTAAAATATGTAAACAAAATCCCATTTATTTAACAAAAGATGGAGTATAGGGGTGCCTGAGTGGCTCAGTTGGTTAAGCATCCAACTCTTGATTTCGGCTCAGGTCATGATCTCAGGGTCATGAGATTAAGCCCCACGTCGAGCCCTGTGTTGGGCTCCACGTGGGCATGGAGTCTGCTTAAGATTCTCTTCTTCATCTCCCATTGCCCCTCCCCATCCACTCATATGCTGTCTCTTTCTAAAAAAAAAGATGGAGTATAAAACATAAAAATAAGTAAATTATTTACTGAGTTACATAAGCATGTTATAGTATGTTTTAGCATACTATAAATGGAATTTAAAAAATTGAGAATAACATGGATCTGGAGCATTGGCAGGAGATGTGGATTACAATTGTACATGGGTGATTAGAATATAATCTTGACTGAGAAGCTAACATCTGAGCAACAACTTGAAGGAGGTGGGAGATTGAATCATGTCAATACTGGGGAAAGTTCTTCTGAATAAAATTTCTAAGAAGTTCTAGCCTCCAAGTTAATTTTACTGCCAGCGAGCCCACTAGAGCATTCATGGGGGTTAATAATACAACGGTACTTGGAAATAACCCTGCAACAACTTTTCCCTCACTATACACACACACACACACACACACACACGCACAAAGAGAGAAAGAAAGAAAAGGGAGAAGAGAGTGAAAGGTGAGATCACAGGCTATACTGTATACTCAGGCAAACAACCAAATATCTATTTTTTAAACAAATTGGACAAAAAGTCTCAGGGTGACCAAAATTTTTCTACTGCATTTTGGTGCTCTAAAACAAAATCCCTTTCATTTTGACACATATGGAGTTGCAGCCCAAAAGCCTGAACAAATGACCTCTGCTCAATGTAAAACAAAGCAAGAGATTAGATCAGTTCATGGTTCTCATGTAGAATACCCCCCAAGAGAAGATACTCATCAAGAATCTAATGCACCAAAAAAGAATTGGAGATATATTACATCCAGAAAATACAAATAGAATCTTAAAAAAAAAAAAAGACATCAAACGAAAAGAGAAAAAGCTCTTAGAGATTGAAAATAAAAAGTCTGTTGTAAAATTCAGTAAGACTGGAAAACAGAAAAAAAGTAACATAATTTAAAAGCAAACAAATTGGAAAATATAAAATAGAAATACAGAATATGAAAAAAAAGTTGTGGAAAGACATATGCAATGGCAACATTAAAGGCTTCCCTAGTTACTCTGTCAATGAGAACAAAAGAATTAATGACTTTAGAAAATACTGTTAAAATTTTAGAACACTAAAGATAACCAGAGATTTTGAAAACTTGTGGAGAAGGAAAAAAATTATCTATAAAAACAAAATCATCCTGGCATTATAATTTTCATCAGTGCAACTGAACGCTAGAAGGAAAAGATGTGATGCTTTCCAAATTTTATACCCAGACAAATTGTCATTCAAGTAAAATAAAAGTAGAAAGATTTTTAAACATTCAAGGCCATGGGGATTCCTGGGTGCCTCAGTTGGTTAAGCGTCTGCCTTTTGGCTCAGCTCATGATCCCGGGGTCCTGGGATCCAGTCCCACATCAGGCTCCTTGCTCAGGGGGAGCTTGCTTTTCCCTCTGCCTGCCCCTCCCCCTAGTTGTGCTCTCTCTCTCTCGCTCTGTCAAATAAATAAAATCTTAAAATAAACCCAAAACATTTAAGACCACAGAAAACTTACCTCCAATGCATTTTTTTCATTGGGAAATATTTGAAGATAAATTACAGCAAAATGAAGGAATAACTGCCCTCCCCTCCCCAAATGGATGTATGTAAGCTAGGAAACAATAAATGCAGTTGTGCACATCTGTGAAGGGGAGCATTAGGGTAAAAGCTCATAACAAGGAAAAAGGTAAATGTTCCAGATAGGAGGAGGATTACAGCCTCCAGGGAAAAGTTTGATAAAGAAAACAAGGTCTTGAGGAATGAAAATTTCTGATTGAAAGGTCAGAAAAAGGTCAGAAAAAAATTGGAGATCTGAAAAAGTCAGATGGCAGATAAAATGAAAATTACAAATGCTCAGAAAAACACACATGCAAGGAAAATATGTAAGAAAATCATGGTTTGAGTATAAAGCAAACGAAAATGAAGTGTGTCCATAATAAATGTGGTTCTCAATAAATATTTGAAAAATAAATAAATGCATGCATTTTGACAATGGAAAAGTGCAGTGTAACAGACAAGATGAGATGTAACAAAAGGGAAGAAAGGAAGAGGAGAAAGGAGTAGTTCGAATACCCCCAATTTGCAAAATATGGAGTCAGAACATACTACTGAAAGAGGGGAAAAAATATGAGTTTGAATATATCACTTAAGACGCACCTGGGTGGCTCAGTTGGTTGAACATCTGACTCTTGATCTCAGCTCTGGTCTTGACCTCAGGGTCATGAGTTCAAGCCCCATGTTGGGCTCCATGCTGGGCATGAAGCCTACTTTAAATAAATAAATAAATAAATAAATAAATAAATAAATAAATAAATAAATAAAAATATATCACTTAAATTACAGTAGTAACCAATGGAAAAACTAATAAGAGTAAAGTAATTCACTAGAATGAGAAGGGGGAGGTGTAAATATAGGACAAATGCTCTTACTTCATATTAAGAAATCAACAGATACTGTCTGACATAGATATACGAGTATATTTTCAAAAAATTATGAGAGTTCCTTCCAGAAGAATTAAGCTCAACATTATTATATTATGCTAAGTGAAAAAAGCTGGACACGAACTGTCAAATATTTCATGTTTCCATTCATATGAAATGTCCAGAATAGGTAAATCCACCGAGACAGAACATAGATTGGCAGTTGCCAGGGTTGGAGGCAAGAGACAGCAGGGAGCAACTGCTTACTGGGTATGAGTGATGAAAATGTTTTGGAACTAAGTAGAGACAGAGTGTGCACAACATTGTGAATGTACTAAATGCTGCTGAATTGTTCACTGTAAAGTGGTTCCCTTTATGTATATGAATTTAATCTCAACAAAACATCATAACTACTAAAAAAATAAAGAAAGAAAAAAGAAAAAAAGAATAGGGAGCACACCACTGTTATGGTAAGGAAAGAAGCCAGAGACTATTTATTTTCTCCATACACTTATTTGTACTATGGGCTATATTGCCTTATGCATGTATTACTTTGATAAATATGTTAAAAAACTATTTAAAAAATAACACAAATTCAGCCAGAATCATTGGAACAAAAGTTCTGTGTCTACAGAGAATAGAGGAAATGGGCAGTAAAATGTTGTCCAGTTTATTAGGTTGTAAATGGATGCAAATATGCTTGAAACGTAATCTTTTTTTTTACTTTCAGATGATATAAATGGATTTCAGCTATTTGTTTCAATTACATGCTTATAGAATTAAATGAATGCATATATATTTCAGATAAGTATGATAAACAATAAGAAATCTATAAACTGAGCATCAAATGTACTTCTTTAATTCACCATAATCCTACTGTAATCTGCACTCAAAGCGTTGTGTGTTAATTATGAAGGGATATGAATCTCTGCATTTCCTTTATCCTTGCCTTTTAGTAGTGACTTGGTAATATCCGCTAATGGGCTTTGTTGTCTGATGAACTGAATTACTGTGTTCTCCGCACAGGACTCTGATAAATCATCTAAGATATTTGAGAAATTAACCTCCATTTAAACATTAGAATTGGGGACAAAAGCATGAAAAGATTACCTCTGATGGAAAAGAAAAATCAATGGTTTGTAGTTTTTCAAGAACACAAAGAAGACCTAAGTTTTCCATTCATAATTATATTTGTATATAAAACAAAAATGAAAGGCAATTTCCATGATAAAAAAGAAAAATATTCCTGCTCCCTCACTCTTTGACTATAGTTATTTCCTTTAAAAACAAAATTTTGCTCTGAAAAATGTCATTATTTCAACCTTTGCAAGTTTTAGTTGTTACTCATAGACACATTGTGGAATATCATTTTTTTAACAAATAAATCTTGTCCTCATTTACAATGGTGAAATCTTCTAAATATGCACATTTTGAAATTCTCAAGATTTGTAAGTGGAACTTAATGAAATGGAAATCTGGTTGGTAATTACACCCGGCTCAGCCAGAGAGTTCATGGTGCTGTCAGCCTGTTTGGTCATGGGTAGCTAAGCAACACAGCCAACTAGCACCTTGGTGGAAGATATTTTTAGCTTCGTTGCACATTTTTTATTTACCTATTGGAGATTGATTTGTTTTGCAATTTATGTTGAAATTCCATACTTAAAATGAAAGTTATACCATTGCACCAAAGGAAATACACAAATGGGAATTAAAAAAAAGACATGATAATCTCCATGATTTGATACATAAACAAGGTAAGTATTGTTGGAGAGTTAAACATTATACTTTGTTTTTTTTTTTTCCAAAGAAAGGGGAAATACTTTTGAAGCTTTGAAAGCAATTTCTTAATAAATAAGAGTTGAGTTTTCTGCTCATGAGTAAAGACACCGAGACATCAAAAGTTAAATAACGTAATTTATTTCTAAACTCAAATTAATGTCCTAGTGACAAGTTCATTGATTGCTTAATAAGTACTGTATGAATTAGACACTAGGATTATGTTCCTTTAGTAAACAGCGTTTCAAGGGGAGACAAAAAAGGTAACAAGTTGTCAGAAATCTTAAATGTCAGAGTAGCGATGGGCAGCAAGCTTTTGGAGTAGTTAATTGCATTTCCAGACCCCTGTGTTCCCTCCTATGTTGTACCTGGAAGAGCACGGATGGCCACAAAGCACAGTTACTTTATCAGGTCACACTTGTCCATTTCTACCCATTAGGCCTGACTGAGAGTTTCTCTCCTCAAAGGAACCTGATATTCACATATAACCTGCATGGCTTAGAGAGAGAAAACAACAAACAGAACAAAGCTGATGTCTGGAATTGGCAACAGTGGAAGGTTCAAATACCAGCTCAACACTTAGTATCTGTGTTCCCCCATTAGATACTTACTTTCTCTCTACTTTGTATCCTCAAGTATGTAATGGATATTATACTTTCTATCAGTCAGAATGTTGTGAAAGGTTAATGAAGGGTATAAAATCTCTAGCATGCATTTGTCTACTTAAACCTGGTCCCACTGTGTCTCCATCCTTCATAACTGGACACTATGCTCAAGTACTGATAGTGATTTAGACATTTATCATATCATATCTGTCATCATTAGTACAATCTAGGAAGCTACCAACTCTTAAGCATCATCCCTATTTTCTGAAGAGGAATAATCAATCTTTCAATAGAATGATAGACAGTATTTCTATGAAAAAATGGAAATTGACCTTGGCTAACTGAATGCGAAGAACGGTTATATAAACTTACATCTCTCATGATTAAAAATCTACTGAACATTTTAAATTTTAAAACACTTCTAAAATATATTCACCGCCTCATTTAAATATGATTATGGCTTGTTTAATAGAGTAAAATTCTTTTAAAGGATCTCATTTATTAGGACTTCCTGTGTGATTCATTTAAAAGTCTAGAATCATGATTTTGTTTCCCAGATTGTGTTCTTGGTGATATTCAGTGTGTTTCTTGAGTAATATCTTCAAGGGTGGGGGGTAGCTGTCTATGTAAACTGAACAACTCCATGTTTCCTATGTGATTGATAGTGGAGGCGGAGTGACAGGTTTGAGGAAGTTTCCCATGGTCCTCCATTGTTCATTTTCAGATATGAGCCGAGTTAAATTTCAGACACTAGCAGTGGTAGCTGGTGAAAGTGACCATGTCAGGGACTCCAGCATGGTGATGCAGCCTCCCACAGAGATGCTCAGGCCTTAATCTTAGCACGTAAGTGAGGTGACGTGAGAGAAGCCTGGTTGTACTCAAAGCAGTGATGTGAAGAGGTGATGACTATTTTTAGCTTGATTTACTCTTGTTTGTGTTCCTTTCCAGTGTATGCTGATTAAAGTAGAACCTGACCCCTGCTATTGGGGACAACAAAGGAAGGAAGTCACATAATACACTCCCTTTAGTTCTGGAGTGGAGATAAGATTAAACAATAGTAATGCTTTTCACTACTGACATAAAAATAAATGCAAAACATTACCAGGAATGCCACTAATTCAGAGCTTCCCAATCACAGTCCCAATAGAGACACCCATTTCCTCAGACTCGGGAGACTTGCAAATGAAAGGGTCAAAATGGAGTGACGTAAATATTATCTCTATAGAAGGACTCCTAGGTGGAGTAACAGCTCCAGAACATCAGTTTACTTGTGAGAAATGGTAATGACATTGAATGATTAAAAACTATGAAATTTTTTTCCATTTCAATGTTTTATATGAATTAATAGTGGAAATAGGCATCCAGATGTTGGCATGTGTGATATATATGAGTACTTTTATGTGCTAAACGCATTCCTGAACACAATAGGAGAAAGGTCACATGATTTTGAGGGATTGTACACAAAATTTATTGCACGTAAGTATATAAAAGATATAAATATTAGTATAAAAGAAGTGTAGGGAATAGGGACACCTTGTTATTCTATGCACACTTATTTTTATTACTGAGTTGTTACTACTCTCTTTAAAAGAGTCTTTTCTATAATTCACCTTCCAGAGTCGATTCCATTTTATTTGTATTTATTTATTCTTTCCCCACAATAGATTTTTGGGCTTAAAGATCATATCGTTTCACACCGCTTTTTACTTTCCATTGTCTGAATATTCATTCTTGAAACATTGTTTTTTAAAAATCAGTTTATTATTTTTAAAGTTGACATTTTTATTCAAAAAAGAAATCTAATCATTTTAAAAGCAGCTTTTTTCTACCTGGAAGCGATATTGACACTTCTAAAATTTTAGGTCATTTTCTTTCCCTTCACTTTGGACTGGCATAAATGTTTAAATAGCTGATCTTACACAAATAAAATAAAGAGGCTGCCTTGACAGGAACCTCTTTTATTTTGTTCCCTTTTTTTCTTTTTCACTTTCTTTTTTACTTAGCAGGATATACCTTATTAAGATGATTATGCAGTTTTTCCCCAATACCTCTACTTTCAGCACATTGTTTTCTTTGTTCCGTTTTTGTCCAATTTTAATTTCTCACTTTAATATTCATGATATTATCTGCCATTAATGCTAACTACAGTAGAAATAATTTCTGAAGAATGTCTGATTTACTTTGAAATATATCTTTATTGTTTTTGTTTTGTAATTGATTCTATCAAACTGTTTGTACTCCTAAATTTTGTTTCATATTCTTAAAAACAAATAATCTCATGCTATGGTGTAGTTAGGCACTTATTAATAGGTTACATTATATGAGAATACTACTCCATATTATATTATTTGTTGATTCGAGGCAACACAGTGTAGGGAGAGAGATTATGGAATTTGGTGGCTGAATATAAAGTTTGACAACATAATAAATACTATTCAACTTCAGTTTCCTCATCTGTAAATGGACATAATTATACAAACTCTTGAGAATGGTAAGATATAAGTGAGGTTTTGTGTATGACATGCCTAACATGTGGTTTGGTACTCCGTTGATGCTCACCAAATAGTAGCTATTTGGCCTATCTTGAGATTTTTCATTATGGACTAATGGAAATGTTTTCAGGAGACAAAGCAAAGATATTTAAAATGTGTTACCAACCAACAGCTTGTTCTTTTTTTTTCCTTTTTCTTTCTTTCTTTCTTTCTTTCTTTCTTTCTTTCTTTCTTTCTTTCTTCTTTCTTTTTCTTTCTTTCTTCTGTCTTCTTTCTTTCTTTCTTCTGTCTTCTTTCTTTCTTTTTTTCTTTCTTCTTTTTTTTTTTTAATTTTCTAGGACATTTTGCAACTGAATAAAATCATAAAGCTTTGAGTATAAAGCAGATACAGAGTTTTTTTCCTAACGTGGATTAATTAAATTTTGTTATTTCAAACTTTGTGATTATCTTCGCAAAATCTTGATTTTGAAAAAATATGCGTGTGGTTTTTAAAAATTTCACTATTTCCTTCACTAAATGCGGGTGGCCTCAGCTTAAAGATTTATACAAGGAAGCAGGAGACATGATCCAGAATATATTTCAAGGAATTTAAATAGGGATATCCAATTAATTAACATCTGTATTCATTTATGCCTAGCTTTACATTGGATGGATTCTATAGTCTATATCCTGCCATGGTTCAGAGCATGAAACTCTCTCTAACTGGAAAGATGGATGTAAAATAAGCAGCGCAAGAAAGATTGTTCACTTTACCTCCAAGAAAAACTTTCAGCTTCTTACTTTAACGTTAAACAACAGACACGTACTTCTTTGGCATGAATAATATGAGTAGGAGGATGAATCTGTAGATATTATAAAATGTTTTAGGTTAGGAAAGTACCTTTGATACTTTTCAGCATTTTCATATGATATGTGTGATCTCATGAATGCAGACAAGGCAAAACAATTGAAATTAGTATCTATACTGCCTTTTTTCCTATTTGAGTGATGCTGTAATGTGGCCACTGAGTAAAAGCAGCCACATTGAGGGAAATTTGGGCTTGGGGCTGCGTTTTTTAAAATATGGAAATGTTGTAATTTAATAGCCCTCTAATACTAATTACTCCTTGTGATATTTTTCCTGAAGTCTCTTTAGACAGAACCAAATTGAACTGGATTACTTCTCCTTCACTCTTTTCTTATCTAGAATCCTCATTTAAACCTGAATACCAGGTATGAGATGAACCTACGTTCACACTGATGCTCTATAATGACTATATTATCCCAGGAACCTTCTTGGCTTACCTTTTGCTGTTGAATAACACCACATTTTATTAAAGATCTGCGAAATGTTCCCTGAGATGTTACATAGCCTGTTCTCTTTAGACAGTAAGTTTTGCAGAATCGTCTTGGCTTTGTATAGGTGATAACAGGAAACAAGAATAATGAGATAAAACCTCTTCTTTCAGGTTTTTTAATTGAGGAACAAATTATTTCATAGTTTCTCATTAGTTATTCCCATGGATTCTAATGACAAGGTGCCAACTTTCACACTTTAAACAGGTTAATTAATCAGGTAGTAATGAAGTTGGGTGATACCTGAGTGTTGGTGTGCCGAATAATCACTGTTCCTAATAATGTGCTTAAATGTCTGTAAACCTGAGACGATAAGTTGAAATTCAGATCTTCTGAGTTCTGCATAAATAAACATGTGCTAGCTAGTGGGAAAACTAATTTTAATTTAGTACTCTAGGTATAATTTTAATTGTTATATGTATATAGATAGATACACACACAAACATATACATACATATGTATATATGTGTGTATATATGCATCTGTATATATGTGTGTGTATCTATCTATTTAAAACACACACATGCATATACCCATATGTACTGCTTTTTTCATATGGGTGCATAAGCATGATTATATTTCAGCCTTCACATTTGTCCAATTTGTCCTTTTTTAGCCAATCCATAAGATTTTATATTTTAATCTCATGGTTCAGTTGTGGTTTCACTCACGAGACTAGGTAAGAATAACATTTTAAGTGAAATTCCACAATATGACAATTTGTAAATGTGTTGAGTGAGATATCATTATCAGGAAGACATCACTAAGGTGTAAATAATTTTGTGGAACCTGAGTGCTTACTGCTGAGAAGGATTTACTGGAGAAGTGTCAGGTTCTTGTCACCTGGAGTTCCTTCGTCAACCACCTCAGGAAAGATAAGCATATGCAAAAATATGCAATTGATATGCTGAATATCACCTTGTTTATAATCATAAAAGAAGATTATGATAAATGTTTTAAAAATAAGCAAGTTAGTTCTATGTTCCATAATGATAATGTAGACAGGTCCATCTCTAAGGAAGCAGAGGGCTCAAGATACAAAGCATTGTGTCTTTTCTTATCGACAGGCGCCTCATCCTTGTGAAGATAATAATGAATCAAGAATCTGCTTCCTCCATGTAGTAAGTAGAACACCTACAATACCCTGTAACAAAATACTGATGGGATGATAACATACATAATTCATTCTCAACGAATTACAATTAAAAAATAGAAGGTGGGTTAGGGAAGAAAGGGTGTACTGTACTCAGCTAACTTACATGAGGCATTTTATTATTTCTTTACTTTTATTGTTGTTTGAGGATTTGTTTTACAGAGGAAGCTGTTTTTATTTGTTGCATTTCGACTTGACTTAAACAGTTTTCTGAATGGTCATATTACTTATTCTGAATGGCCATATTACTTCCAAAAGTACAGCATCACTTAATTAATTCACCTTTAATTTAAGTAATGCAGCAGGTGAAATTCAGCAAATTAGAATGATTAACTGATTGCATTAATGAATATCAATATTAAATAACACATAATCATAGACTTGGGGATTTCAAAACTCTATTTTAAACAAGAACAAGAGTGATAGATTTTCTTATTAGGCTTGAGTTTAAACCAAAGTTTTCTAGACTTGATGTGGTCTAATGACTAAATTCTACTCCACTGTGATTTAATGAATGGTGCTTCAGCTACTGAAGTCCTACATAGTTTTTTTCTTATTTACACATTACAATTACAAGCCATGATCTTTTTCCTGGTTTATTATGGGTAACTGTCAATAATACTCATTGATGGAAGAATAAAATGAGGGAAACAAAACAAAATCTTCCCTGATATTCCAAAGGCACATAATATTATTCAGTTTACTGCCTTCTCCTAAAAGCAGTGTGTGGACGAACCAAAACCCCAAAATGCCCTTAAAGCTTTTGTTTCAAAATGACATGGTTTTGCTAAGTTGTTGTCGAAAAGGGGAAAAAATACAGAAACGTGTATATCATTAGCACAACTGCATTCCGTTATTTTCTTTTGCAGAATAAATTACATAAATGGGGTTTGTATTGTTTGCTATACTTCACCCAGAGATTGGGATAATTAAGTTTCAAGAACTGAGATGCCTTAAAACACATTTAATTTAGTAAAATTGGTAAGGAAGCTACTGCAATTTAAAAAAAAAATAAACAAAAAAGGACAAAAGTTTCCTGTGTCTTACTGGGTAATTTAGAGTGAATGTAGACTATGGCATTGGAAGGTACAAAAGGTAACTAAAAATGCCATTAAATGAAATGTTCCAAGTCCAAGCAATTTCCTTCTTAGCAGAAAGTAAAATGCAAACAGAGATTACTAAAACCCTGCTGTGTTTAATTTAAGTGTATGTAAGCCTTTTACTCACAGTCATTTTGTCTGGAGATAATCACGGGCATCCACCGTGGTCAGGGCTGTGACGCGTGGGTTGTCAAAAGGTGCTCACTCTTTGATTCCACCTTGCTTGTGTCAGCCTGGGTTCACATCAGGCAAGTTCAGCTCATTCATCTTCTGACAGGGTGGGATTCTCTTATTTCTGTCTCCATCAATTTGTTTTTGTTGCCTCCAGACTGCTTGCAGCAACCTGAGTCTTGTGTGTAACTGCACGTTCACCACTGCAAGGTGACACGATTGGCCATCTAAAGGCAAAAAGGCCTCCATAGCTGGGAAAATGTGAATCATTTACATGTATCTTCATCTGGGGGTTATTTATGTGCATATGCATGGTTTATTTAGTGTAAAATTTCAAATGAGAATGCTTGCAAATATAAAATCAACATTTTTCCACCATTCAAGCTGCTAGAAGCATTTGTTATACTCAGAGTTCATTTTGAAAAGCGAGCAAAATCTTGGTAGGGTTTCTCGGAGGTAGAGAAGAGAGGTGATTAAACCCATCTTTTAAATATACAGAGAATTAAAGAGGTTAATAACCAGGTATATACATAGAATCTGGCTAATAAAACTATTTGTCAATGGAATGATCATTTTCCCCAATTTTTAAAACCATGTTTTGAAGCCCCAAAGATGCCGTGTATGGAAGACATGCCCAATACTGTTCTACCATTTCATATTCAACTCATGCTAATAATCTTTAGATGGGGAGAGGATGAGGACTGGGTCATTATTTTAACTTTAAAAATTATACATTGGATATTACTAAGCACCTAAGTGTGCATGAATCTCTGCTGCCAGGTTATATATGCAAGTGAAATGACTGGTTAGAACACGAAGAACTGTAAAATTTCTAGAAGGGGTGTGTGTGCATGTTGTACGTATGAGTGTGTGTGTATACACACATCACCAATACATATAAATATCTTCCACAACTTTTCAGTAGAAAGAGGAAAGATTCTTAGACATCTGGATAAGTCCTTTCTTAACATATGAAACACTCATGAAATGTCACAATAAGCCAAATTGGGGGGCAGGGGAGGGTGGCATGATATAACTAATGACCCTGAAAACATTTAAAATGAGCTGGAGCTGGCGTAAAGGAATTCCACATAAGTTGTTAAACAATGTAATTCAACAGGACTTAAAAAAAAAGTATGTGGTCACCTGAACCTGTGAGAGGAAACCGTGGGAGTCACCTCTGCCATATAATAGTCAACCACAGTACCCACTGGAGCACTGTTTAGTCTTTGAGCTCACGGGGATTTGGGATGTCATCAGCCAATCTGGGTAGTGGCCAATCATAAGCAGTTTGAGGTGACCAGGGAAATTTAAAAGCATCCTAATGCCCTCCGTGGTGATGTAACTAAATCATGAAATATGATTTAAAATGTGCAGCTTTCCCTCATTTATTTTAGGGTAGCTCTTTTAAGGAAGCTATCATGATACATGATGATGAGGTATGTCTGTCTATCTGTAACGGTCCTCTACAAATTTGTCACTATAAATAGCATTAAAAGAGCTTGATATCAATCAGAAATAGCACAGAATCTTTTTTTTTAATTTTATTATGTTATGTTAATCACCATACATTACATCATTAGTTTTTGTTGTAGTGTTCCATGATTCATTGTTTGCGTATAACACCCAGTGCTCCATTCAATATGTGCCCTCTTTATTTTATTGTATTTTTTTAAAGATTTTATTTATTTATTTGAGAGAGAAAGAGAGTGAGAGAGAGAGCCCAAGATGGGGTAGGGTCAGAGGGAGAAGCAGACTCCCTGCTGAACAGGGAGCCCAACGTGGGACTTGATCCTGGGACTCCGGGATCATGACCTGAGCTGAAGGCAGTCGCTTAACCAACTGAGCCACCCAGACACCCAATACGTGCCCTCTTTAATACCCATCACCAGGCTAACCCCCTCTCCTCTAGAACCCTTAGTTTGTTTCTCAGAGTCCATAGTCTCTCATGGTTCTTCTCCCCCTCCGATTTACCCCCCTTCATTTTTCCTTTCCTACTATCTTTTTTTTTTTTTTAAACATATACTGTATTATTTGTTTCAGAGGTACAGGTCTGTGATTCAACAGTCTTACACAATTCACAGCGCTCACCTTAGCACATATCATCCCCAATGTCCATCACCCAGCCACCCCAACCCTCTCACCCCCCACCACTCCAGCAACCTTCAGTTTGTTTCCTGAGATTAAGAATTCCTCCTATCAGTGAGATCATATGATACATGCCCTTCTCTGATTGACTTATTTTGCTTAGCATAATACCCTCCAGTTCCATCCACGTCGTCGCAAATGGCAAGATTTCATTTTTTGTTTGTTTGTTTGTTTTTGATGGCTGCATAATATTCCATTGTGTATATATACCACATCTTCTTTATCCATTCATCTGTTGATGGACATCTGAGCTCTTTCCATAGTTTGGCTACTGTGGACATTGCTGCTATAAACACTGGGGTGCACGTTGCCCTTCAGATCATTACATTTGTGTCTTTGGGGTAAATACCCAGTAGTGCAATTGCTGGGTCGTAGGGTAGCTCTATTTCAACTTTTTGAGGAACCTCCATACTGTTTCCCAGAGTGGCTGCACCAGCTTGCATTCCCACCAACAGTGTAGGAGGGTTCCCCTTTCTCCGCATCCCCGCCAACATCTGTCATTTCCTGACTTGTTAATTTTAGCCATGCTGACTGGTGTGAGGTGGTATCTCATTGAGGTTTTGATTTGGATTCCCCTGATGCCGAGCGATGTTGAACACTTTTTCATGTGTCTGTTGGCCATTTGGATGTCTTCTTTGGAAAAATGTCTGTTCATGTCTTCTGCCCATTTCTTGATTGGATTCTTTGTTCTTTGGGTGTTGAGTTTGATAAGTTCTTTATAGATTTTGGATACTAGCCCTTTATCTGATATGTCA
>NC_138371.1:76966329-76999250 GCF_054177405.1 Leptonychotes weddellii | reverse complement strand
TTGTGTGTGGTGTAAGGAAATGGTCCAGTTTCATTCTTCTGCATGTGGCTGTCCAATTAGACAGAATCTTAAGGCTTTTGAGATAATCTAGTCTAATCTACTGATACTATCTATGAGAAGGTTAATGCTGAAAGAAGACATGTTCCTTCATCAAGGATATTTGAGGTTGGCAGGGCCATCATATATGACCCTGTGGATGGAGTATTGTGTGATTCTAACAGGCACTACACTCTACAGAATGCAATTTGCCTTGCACCCCCCACAGTTGTGAAAATTGGCAAAGTTATTATTTCATATTAAATATGAAATAATGCAAACACGAATAATGAAAATTCCCATGCTTCAACGAGCTATAGAGGCAGAATTACCTATCAAGCTTGCATCAGATTCACAACAGGCACAGAACCCCGGGTGAACTGGAAACGAAGAAAACTGTATCTTTGATTCCTCTGCATTTCCACCATTATGCACATTCTAACCCTTCCAAACTAGCTACAAGTTGTCCAAAACAATGGTGTCCCAGTCATCAATGTATTGCTTTTCAACTCCAATTCAAATTCAACATTTTTGCTTGTTCTGTGAAGGTGGATCTGGGCCCTTTTAAGAGGTTTTTGTTGTTGTTGTTGTTGTTTGTTTGTGTGTGTTTTGTCAGCTGACCAGGTGTTAAGTGTCCACAGGGTGGCACCAGAAAGAGATTGCGGAGGAAAGGGTGTTGATCCCTGGTTCCAGTATGCTTGTTTCATAGTCTCCGGCAGCACGCCTTGCTTCTACAGCTTGGGCGGCTACCCCAGATTGTCCAGCATTACTTCACACTGCATCATTCTGCGACATTTCAAACTGCCATATTTACAGCTTGTCCGGCAACCAGCTTTAGCAGGGCACAGTGGCAGGCAGCACCCAGAGCAGCTCCCAGAAGTTCCCTCAGGCAATTTTGTAGCAGAGCACCTCTGCTGAGACAATGCCCTTTGAACATCTTTCCCTCACACACTGAATGATGGATTTCTAGCTAGTTCCCGCAAATTCCACTGGGACAGCATCACAGGGAATTTTCTGCCATACATTGAGCCACAGTCAAACCCTTTCTCATGAGGTCTTCATCTCAGCCCTAGGGGAAGGAGGTTGTGGCTACCTGGCATTGCATTATATTAGATTGCGCTTATTATATTATACATATTGTATATTATGCATGTTGCATATTTATATTTTATTATTTATCTGCTTTATAGTATCTATCATCTATCATTCCTATATTCTTTACTATTCTCTTTACTTCTTACTACCCAATTCCTCATTTTGTCAACTCAGTGATATCGGCAATAATTCCTTATATTCAACTTTCTCTGTTTAAAATACTGTATAGTTTTGGGGCACCTGGGTGGCTCAGTTGGTTAAGTGCCCAATTCTTGTTTTTGGCTCAAGTCATGATCTCAGGGTCATGAGACTGAACCCCACATCAGGCTGCATGCTCAGCAAGGAGTCCCCTTGTCACTCTTCTTCCCCCTCAGCCCCTTTCCCCATTCCCTGGTGTGGAGTGTGCACTCTCTCTCCCAAATAAATAAATAACATCTTCAAAAAAAAATTAAATAAAATACTGTATAGTTTTTCTTTCATAATTTCACTTATATTATTATGCAAGTTTTACTAATTTACAGGTCCAAGAGCATTATATGAAGATTTTGTGTCCCTTGTTCTTTACATTGTTGACTATTATGTTTTCAACATTTTATCCTTTAATTATTTTGATAAAGTGAAAATACAGTATATAAATTTTCCAATTAGAGTTTCTGTATGTTTCTATGTTTGTATGTATGTGTAAATTAATTGCTCATTACTTAAATCATTTTCTATTGTAGTGCAGATTTTATTTAAAAAATTGTGACAGATTTTTATATACTAAAATATTCAAATCTCATGTTTGCTTAAGTTTCATAAAGAGACAGAGAGAGGATATATATAAATTTTAACATTTTTAAGTTTTTCAAATCAGGTTTTTATTCCAATATGGTTTCCACTTTTCATGTTCTGCATGGCAAATCTTTCCATGCTTCAAGTTCAAATAAACCCTGACTTCATTTTAAAATTTCTACTATTTTAGGACTTCTATTGCATTTAACTCTTAAACCTCATGAAATTAAGTAGGTTTATAGTGGAGTCTACCTTTATTATTTTCCCCAAATACAGTTCCCTGTGTTATACATTAAAAAAATTATTTTTTCTTCACTGAATTGAAAGTCTACCTCAATTATATTTGAAATTATTTAGGTTGTTTCTGTTCCATTAATAATGTGTGTGTTTCTGCGCCAGTTCACCTGTCCTTCATTATTGTAAGTAGCTTTATAATAAAATAATATACATATTATAATATAGTATCGGATATAGTGGGTCTTCTTTTAACTATATGTTTTTTTTAATTTTGCCAAACAGGTTTTTTTAAATCTGTATTTCCTATATTTATTCAAATGAACATCAGTGTCATCAGTAAAGCAAGATTTGCTTATATTTTATCTTTACGTTAAATTGTAATTTCATCAAAATAAAATATCATTTTAATTTCCTCTCATGCTTTCTGTGAACAATCTTAATGATGATATTGTGAGTCTTCTTTTACATTTGCTTGAATTTTCCTGATAATGTTTTGCTTAGTTTTTTTACTTTTAAACATTTAATTATATTTAACATGTTTCTTTTGTCTGTTTTATAAATAACATATTCTTGAATATGATTTTGTAGTTAATTCAACACTAATAATAATAAGTGTTTTCAATAATAAGATTGATTTTATTTCTGTATATTGTTACAATGAATAAAATTGGTCCTACATCTGCCATCACTATTTTATAATTTCTACTTGTTTCTTTATATTGTATTTCTGCTATACGGAATTAGTTTGGTTTTCTAAATTGTTTTATTTGCTTTATTTCTCTTTTGTGTGTCAGAGAATATTTATACGTACTATTTTAGATTCTGCTGCTAATTCCACTGAATCTTTTCATAGCATTTTAATCCTGTATTTCTTGTATATATAGACCTTCTTCTCAGAAAATAGTAAATACTTTCACATTTCGAATATAACTTCAGGAAAGACAAGGGCCTTTAATGCAAATCCATACATTTAAATTTAAGAATCTTTCCTTTTGAGGCTCTCTACCAATAGGTATAAGATAATAGATGTAGCAAGTCACAGCTCCTGCTGCATAAACTAGAAAAAAAAAATCTTATCCTTAAAGCATCATAGGAATGTGTAAATGCAGAGAATTATACAAACTAAATTTCCAGAGAAAGAGGAACCCATCTTAGATTAGCTGAGATATCTGGAAGTTTTTTCTCCTCAAAACATTTGCTCTTGGGTCTAAACCAAAGACTCTGCCATGGTGGGGTGGGGGTGGGGAGGGGAGCCTTTGATGACCACATGTGATGACATGTAGTACAGAAATCTAGATCTCCAGACTTAGAGACTATTTTCCCTATGACACATTTTCTGAGTGCTGTATTGGCACAGATGTCTGAGGATGTGGGCAAGAAAGGAAGAGTAAAATCATTGAATTAGAATCTCTAAATTCTTTTATATACTATTAAAGGCATGTGAAAGAAGGTAAATGTGACAGGTAATAGAGAGAAAAATCAAGAATTAGATAATCCAAATGTTGGACTTAGAACACAGGACTTTAAAAAATATAGATGGCGGGGCACCTAGGTGGCTCCATCAGTTAAGTGTCTGGTTCAGCTCAGGTCATGATCCCAGTGTCCTGGGATGAAGCCCCTCATGGCATCGGGCTCCCTGCTCAGTGAGGAGTCTGCTTCTCCATCTCCCTTTGCCCTTCCCCCCACTTGTACTTTCTCTCTCTCAAATAAATAAAATCTTTAAAAAAATTAAAAAAAAATAGAAGGATGGATAGATAGATATAGGTATAGATATAGATATATAAAGATATATAAAATAGAAACATAGAAAATGGAATATTCCTTAAAATTTATTTTAAAAATTGAATGAATATTAGAATTAATTAACTTAAAAAATGTCAACATAAAATAAAAATACATCAAAACTGAAGTAGAAAAGCAAAAATAAAATAAGGGGAACAACAACAAAGATAAAACAGAATATGAGACAGAGAAAACAGTCAAATGGTCTAAACTATGTTAATTAGAATACCCAAAAAGAGGAAGAGGCAGAGAATGGGTCAAAGCAATATTTTAAGGGATAATGGTCAGAATTTTCCAAAACTGATAAAACAAATCAAAACAAAAAACTAAACGAACAACAGAAAACAACCTTAAGTTTCAAGAACTCCAATCAGGATAACAGTCTTACTTTAGTCTGGATTTCTCATTATTCTTATTTAAATAAGGTGTTTAGAAGAAATACTTTTGAGAAGGTAAAGTAAGAAACTTAAAAAATCTTATTGTCCATTAAAAACAAAGAAAACACTGGCAGATATGATCAAAATCAATGTTTTTCTGAACTCTAGAAATTAATCAAAAGTATACAACTACCCAAGTAGACTTTATTCAAGAAAAGTGGCTGAATCTCAATGAGAACTGAGAGATTTCTGGTGTTTTTACTTGCAGTATTCCCATCACCCTCTTCACAGATCCAATGTAGCCTTAAAAATCAGCAATATCGGAGCCATAGCAGCTACGAAAACCAATGCCCAGGACAAAATTGGATTAGAACTCTTAAAAGCCCTATGCTCAGAGAAATGTCACTATTTAATCTATATGGCAACTCTGAAAAATTCCCATTTACAGAATGATCTTTATTGTCTTGACTCAGACCTTATTCAATGAGGAAAGCTTTATCTCAAGGAGACTTTGGAAAGAAGAAAGAAAGAAAGAAAAAGAAAGAAAGAAGAAAGAAAGAAAGAAAGAAAAAGAAAACAAAAGAAGGAAAGAAAGAAAACAAAAGAAAGAAGAGGAAAGAAAAAAGAAAAAAAAGAAGGAAGAAAGGAAGGAGGGAAGGGAGGGAGGAAGGGAGAAGGGAGGGAGGGAAACTGCTTGAGGCAGCAATAACAGCTGGGGCATACAAGAGGCTGACCAAAAAATTTAAAAGGAATATCTATGGAATGAGATGTCCATAAGATGACTTGAAAAGTTTCACCATATTCCCAAGGATCTAAAAGGCCATGCACATATGTATATCTTTGTCCATGACTAAGAAAGATTGGAAGATGTCCTTAACTCTCATCTCAATTTGACCTTGAGGATTCACAAAAGCAGAAGTGAGGGCTAAAGCAAAGTTGCACATTTCCAGAACAATGAAGGTGTGTCCCAAAACATATACACAGTCCATTGGAAAAAATAGACCATGATTCAAAGCATTTAAGGAAATCTTTGTCCAGTTATTAAATGACTATGAAGCTGACTAAGCAGAGACTTTCGTGGCCACATATTATGAAGAATATAGACTTTACATAGAAATGCAGGGAATTAGGGCGCCTGGGTGGCTCAGTTGGTTAAGTGACTGCCTTCGGCTCAGGTCCTGATCCTGGAGTCCCTGGATCGAGTCCCGCATCGGGTTCTCTGCTCGGCAGGGAGCCTGCTTCTCCCTCTGACCCTCTCCCCTCTCATGTGCCCTCTCTCATTCTCTCTGTCTCAAATAAATAAATAAAATCTTTAAAAAAAAAAAAAGAAATGCAGGGAATTAATTAAAAACAAACAAAGAGGAGGAACAAAAACAATGACAAAAACCCCTTGAGACAAACAATTTGATATCCAGAGTTCCCAAATTAACTTAATTAAAATCTCCAGGTTTCAACAACAATAAAAATTATAAGATGTTCAAATAAATACAGCCTATATAACAAAAGAAAAAATTAGATAAAAATTGTCTCTAAGTAAGCCCAAATGGTGGACTTACTACACAAGGACTTGAACCAGCTATTATCACTATGTTCAAAGAACTAAAGGAAATCAAATCTATAAAATTTTTTTAAAGTATGAGAATGTATCTCCAAATAAAGAATATCAATACAATGATAAGAAAACCTTTTAGAAGAACAAAATAGAAATCTTAAAGTAGAGGGGCTAAACAGAATATTTTAACAGGTAGAAGAAAAATCATCAAACTTTGAGATAGATCAATATATCCAGTCCTAGGTACATAAGAGAAAAGAATGAAGAAAAGTAAGCAAATCCTCAAGAATCTGTGGAGCAATATAAAGTATACCTACCTATGCATAATGAGAATGTAAGAAGTAGAGAATAGAAAGTTCAGAAGGAATATTAAAAAAAAATAGCTGAATACTTCCCAAATTTGATGAAAAAAAGAGTCATGTGCTCATCTAAGAAGTTCAACAAACCTGATGTTGAATGAACTCAAAATCATGCACAAATAGACAAAAAAATAATCAAATGTCAGAATCTGAAGACAAAGAGAATCTTGAAAGTAGCAAGGGAACAACAATTCATAACATATAAGAGATCCTCAATTGTTAACATCTGACCTCTCAGAAACTATTGAGGTCTGTAGGTTATAGGATAACATATTCAGCATGGTAAAAAAAAAAAAAAAAAAAAAAAAAAAAAACCTTCAATCAATGTACTGTATCAAGCAAAAACAGCCTTTGGAAAAAATGAAGAAATTAAAACACCTCTAGATAAACAAAAACTGAGGGGCTATATTTCTATCAGACTTTCCCCACAAGGAATACTAAAGGAAGATCATGCTAAATTACAGGACATTAAACACAATTTGAATCCATATGAAGAAATAAGGACACTAGTAAAGTTAGTTCCATTAAAAAATGAAAAATAGTATAAACACGACTTTGTTTATAACACTTTTCCTATTTGATTTAAAGGACAACTGTATAAAGCAATATATTTAAAGCTATATTGAATAGTCTATAATAAAAGAAAGATTTGATTTATATGACAACAGACATAAAAATTGGGGAGAAAATTAAATTCTATTGAGGCTGTATTTTTGTTTTTTTTGTTTTTTTGGGTTTTTTTAAAGATTTTATTTATTTATTTGACAGAGAGAGACACAGTGAGAGAGGAGCACAGGCAGGGGGAGTGGAGGGGGGAGAGGCAGGCTTCCCGCCGAGCGGGGAGCCCAATGCGGGGCTAGATCCCAGAACGCTGGGATCATGACCTGAGTTGAAGGCAGGCGCTTAACGACTGAGCCACCCAGGTGCCCCGAGGCTGTATTTTTGTAAATACAGAAACTAATTAGTTTAAATCCAAACTTCAATTTAAGATATGTAGTAAATTCCAGAGAAACTACTACTAGAAAACAAAATAAAGTAAAGGAGGGAATTAAAATGTTACAATAGCAATAACTATTAAAGACAAAATAAGGCAGTGATAAAGGAATAGAAAAACAAATAATATATGCCCTTATGGAGGCCGTGAATAAGGGAAAGAATAGTAAGAAGAGCCACTGCTTTCCTCCCATGAACAGAGACCACTGCCGGATCATCCATGACCTGGCCCAAGTGTATGGCCTGGAGAGTGTGAGCTATGACAGTGAACCAAAGCACAATGTCATGGTCACTGAAGTCAGAGGGAAGTCCATTTGTCCTCCTAGCATGTTGACATGTGTCCTTGAAAGGGAAATGCAGTCATGGCCTCCACTACCATTTCCTCATCACAGACATTAGACAGACAAGAATCCTGCAAGCTGGGGTGCCTGGGTGGCTCAGTCGTTAAGTGTCTGCCTTCAGCTCAGGTCATGGTCCCAGGGCCCTGGGATCTAGCCCCACATCAGGCTCCCTGCTCAGCAGGAAGTCTGCTTCTCCCTCTCCCACTCCCCCTGCTGGAATTCCCTCTCTAGTTGTGTCTCTCTCTGTCAAATAAATACATAAAATCTTAAAAATAAATAAATAAATAAAATAAAGGCATTAAAAAAAAAAAAGAATCCTGCAAGCAGTAATTTACAAAAAATAGCCAAGTAACCAGTAATTGACTACTTTGATGTCCAGGACTGAGAAGATCAAGATGCACTTAGATAAAAGAATGATTAGGTGTGATAGAGACTCATTTGCCAGCAGATAAATCATGTCAAATAATATATGACATATAGAAGAAAAATAACAAAATGGCAAATGTAAGTCATATTTTGTCAGTCATTACATTAAATACAAATGGATTAAATACTCTAATCAAAGGCAGATATTGACAAAGTGGATTAAAAAGTCATCTGAAAAAGTAGATTTAAAATAGAAGGATAGAAAGGTGCCTGGGTGGCTCAGTTCATGATCTCAGGTTTCTGGGATCAAGCTCCATGTCAGGCTCTCTGCTCAGTGCTCTCCCTCTCCCTCTGTGTCTCTCTCTCACTGTCGCTCTCCCTCAAGTAAATAAATAAAATCTTAAAAAAATAATAATAAAATAGAAGGATAGAAATAGATATACAATGCATAAAATAGCACTGGAGTGGCTATGCTACTAACAAACAAAATAGACTCTAGAGGAAAAAAAGTCACTAGATATAAGGAAGAACATTTTATAATGATGAAAGGATCAATGCATCAGGAAGATATCTCAAAGCAAAAACTGACAGAAAAGAGGAGAGAAATAGACAATTCAAAATAAAAGTTGGAGACTTCAATACCCCTGACTTGACAGAAATAAAAAGAATATTCAAACTCATGGAAGCAAAGAGTAGAATGGTGGTTGCCAGGAACTAGGGGCCAGGGGCAGTAGTTTAATGGTTATAGAGTTTCAGTTAAGCAAAATGAGTAAGTTCTACGATCTGCTGTACAGCATATGGCCAATAGTTAAATATACTGTATTGTGCACTTAAAAAAATTGAGTAGGTCTCATATTAAGTGTTCTTACCAAATGCAAGAAAAATCCCCAAAAATACAAATGAAAAAACAAAAACAAAGCAAAAAGAACAAAGGAGCATAAGGACATTTTTGGAAATGATGGATATATTTATTACTTTGATTGTGGTGATGGTTGCATGGATATATGCATCTGTTCAATCTTACCAAATTGTATAAATTAAATATGTACAATTTTTTATATCTCAATTATAACTTGTAAAAAATATTGATTATAGCTTTGTAAAAAAAAATGGATACACATGTAGGTCAATGGGATGGAATTGTGAGTCCAGAAATAAACCTTCACATTTATAAATCAATTTATTTTCAATAAGAATGACAAGATCATTCAATGGATAAAGAATAGTCTTTTTAACAAATGGTATTGAGACAACTGGATATCCATACCCAAAAGAATAAAGTTGAACAATTACCTCAAACCATATATAAAATGGTTAAGTCAGAATGTAACATGGACCTAAATATAACTATAAAATTCTTAGAAGAAGTTATGTGAGTAAATTTCATGACCTTGAGGTATGCAGTGGTTTTTTAGAGATGATATCAAAAGCATAAGTGACAAAAGAAAAAAATATGTATATTAATTTAATCAAATTTTAAAACTTTTGTGTTTCAAAGGACAGCATCAAAAAATAAAAATAAAATGCAACCCACAATAGGGGAGACAATATTTGCAACTCCTTTATCTGATAAAGAAAATTTATCTAGAATATATATTTGCAAAACTGATTGATAGTCAAGCAACCAATTTTAAAATGAGCAGTTGATTTCAATAGAGATTTCTCCAAAGAAGATATGCAGAAGACCAATAAACAAAATAAAGTATGCTCTATTTCTCTATATTTCTATTTCTCTTATAAAGTCATTACAGAAATGCAAAACAAAACCACAGTGAGAAGTTGGCTTACACCCACTACAATGGCTGAAAGTAAAGAAAAAAATAGATAACAAATAGTGATGAGGATGAAGGGAAATTGGAATCCTCATTCACTGCTGTTGATGTTATAAAATGGTACAGCCACTTTGGAAAACAGTGTAGTAATACCTCAAATTATTAAAGGTAAGCCACCTGACACAACAATTATACTTCTATGTGTATATGAAAGAAATTACGCATCCTTACAAAATAAAATTGTATACAAATGTTAATTGCAGCATTATTCATAATAGCCAAAAAGTGGGGCGAACCAAAATGTTTATTGATGGATGAATGGGCAAGCAAAAATGCTGTATACTCGTATAAGAAATATTATTTGACAATAACAAGGAATGAAGTAGCAATACATTCTACAACATGGATAAGCCATGGAAATAATATGCTAAGTGAAGGAAGCCAATCACAAAAGGCCACATGTTATATGATGGTTATCAGTGTGAAATATCCTGAATAAACAATTCCATAGGGAGAGAAAGCACAGTAATGATTTTCAGGACATAGAAAGAGAAGGGAATGGGGAGTGACCAGTAATGGGATGGCATTTCTTTTTAGGGTGATAAAAATATTCTAAGGTTAGATAGCAGTGCTGATTGCACAACTCTATGAATATACTAGAAACCATTAAATTGTACACTTTAAAAAAATGAATTGACTGATATGCAAGTCATATATCAACAAAACTGCTACAAAATGTTATAAAAAATAAAAATGAGGGGCGCCTGGGTGGCTCAGTCAGTTAAGCATCCAACTTGATTTCGGCTCAGGTCATGAACTCAGCATGGTGAGATGTAGCCTCGAGTCTGGCTCCACTCAGTGAGAAATTTGCTGGTCCCTCTTCCTCTCCTCTCCTCTCTTTCTACCTCTAAAATAAATAAATAAAATAAAATCTTAAAATAAAAGGAAAAACGAGGACATGTAAAACAATTTCTAAATATATTTACCTCCATTTTATTTACCCCAAACTTCTTTGATCTTAAAAGATATAACAGGGCATCATAGATTCAGAGTATTAATAAATCTAATTTTTACATTAAATGCTTATCTTTCAGTCATAACATTTATGAATAGAATGTATTTTACAACACCATGTCTCTAACCTAGTTTTTCTGGAAAACAGAAACAAAGGCATGGATTATGATAGTGGTACATTATTTGAGTAGCATAAGGCTCAGTAAGTGGGGATAGGGAGAAAAAGAAGTGGGTCAAGAAAAGATACAAATCACAATATTGTAATATTCTACTGCAGTAAGGGTTTGGAATTGTCTAACAGATAATTGCAAATAAGTTTGACCTCACCATTGTGAAAACATATTTCAGCAATTGTTCTGAGGGGTTTGGCATAAAAATTAGATGGAAAAAAAGATAAAAAATGGAGGGCTACCAAAGATACAAATGTAACTATTGCAGGAAGCTGAGATAAAGTTCATCTATACATTTTAAAAATTATTAGAAATACTTATTTTATTAAAATTTGTATTTTAAAATATTTAATCATGTATTAATATATAAACATACATGTAAATATAAATATATCTCAATATCTATATAAATATGTAGATATCCTTCTGATAAGTAAAGGAATATCTAATGGTGAAAAGAGCTGACTTGTACTGGTTCAAGGGCTGATTGTTATGGTTTTAGGAATTTTGCAAGACATCTGTTAAATCATTGGTAGTTTGACTTTGTCAACGGTGGGAGTACTTACACCATGAAAATTCACAAATGCTACCGACCAAAGCTCTTTCTTTCCCCCAAAATACTGGCTGCTAAATGCTTACCTACATACCATAGATATTAGCTTTCGCAATGAGGAGCAAAGAAACAATATTTAAAATCAATTTTCTTAAAACAGTGGCTGACAAAGTGAAAATTTGTTGGCCAATTTATAGGTTAAGATCAATGACAGATTGATATGAAAGGACTGCAATTTACTAAGAGAACTTAAAAGTTCTGGATTGCAGGGGTATTTTCATTATATATGCAATATGTTAATATTTTTCTATTATATATTTGCAAAAATAATAACTGGTATAAAAGAGAATTGATTTTATCTGTATATGTTATTTACAACTTCCTCTTTATCCCTCATCTCCATTATTAAATAAGTAGTAGTATAGAAATTTCAACATTAGTCATGTTATGTTCTTACTAGGCTTGATATGCATAGTGACTTATGCATTCTGTCCCCCAAAATACTGATTATTTAAATCTTGACTGCTGACCCTGTGAGCAATCATCTCATTAGATGGTGCAAAATGTTCCAATCCTTTTCTAAATCAAATGAAGTGACGCCAAAGTTATCATAGCAATTTTATCCATCCATTGATTTCTCGTCAGCTGAAGGATTGACTTCAAGACATCTTCAAGTTCTTCAGGGTTTTATTTGGATTATGAGATTGAAGGCTTTGTTTCTTTGTATTTGACTAAAGCAATTACCACCAATTCTTCATTCTTGGGACAGAGCATTACTAGAGTTGTCAAAGTTCGCCTGATGATCATGTGAAATAAAAGTACTGTGTGTGTGTGTGTATGTGTTTGTGTGTGTGTGCATGTGTATGCATGCACGGGCTTTTTTTTTTATGGCTAACTTTAGTAATCCATTGATCAATCCATTCCTATTTTTAATATCTTATCCAAACTCCATTTTTAAATCATCAGGTGTTTTAGAGTATATTGATATTTCAGGTGTTTGGTATATTTCACTGTCAAAAATCAAGATGAATGTCTAAATAAAAGTGGTCTATCAAATAAATATTTTTGTTACACTAGAACAGCTTCCAGCCACCAATCAGGAACAGAGGATTTTAAAAAATTATTTCAGCTCTCTATGATGAAGAATATAAACCTTTTCACTTTAATGCAGTTTCAAGGATTGGAAACTTGAAAACATTTCATGTTTTAAAAACAATAAAGGTAGCAGAGTAGCTGCTTTAAATTTACATATCAGGATCATTTGGGATCTCTTAAAATCCAATTGATTTTTATTACCACATTTAAAATACAGTTGAAAGAGCTCTTGTGACATTATCAAATTACTATGTTTTTGCATATATTGTTCTTTTTCTGGTTAAGCTTGAGATTTTCTTGTTTGTTTATCTGGAGGAAAAACACTTAAGTAATAGAGAATAAAATGTTCTCCTTAGAAAGTATGTTCTGCCACATGATCTTGTGTGTGTATAAATGAACCATATAATCATACAGGAGGTCTTGAAACTGCTGAGATTCTTTCTGAATTTAATGTGATTTTATTTATAGAGACACTTGTTGCTGAGATACTTTGAATTTTGGAGAAAAAAACTCTAAAAGTAATGAAATAATGATCAAATTTAAATGTGGACTCCCTTATTCAGGAGGGCATCATATCTGTCTGAGCCTCACTATTATACAAATGGATAAAATTCCCTCTTGGAACTGGAGACCAATCATTGGTATCAGTTTTAGAGAGACAGAAACCTTTCTCAGGGCTAAGAGACAGCAGGAATAGTAGTAATATCAGTTGGAACCTTGATACACATCAAAGGAAATGAAGCCCTATGGCTGAAGAAATTACATGGATACCATAGACCAATAATTTTAAATATTAAAAGGCTCTTTTCAAGCTAAGGACAATTTGTAGTTACAAGCAGACAGCCCAAGGTTAGCAAGTACTGAGAAAAATCAGTTCCTTGAATCCAAGATTTTTTTTTTTAACTTTTACGCATTTCCGAGGGATTAAAATGACTTATCTAATTGTCACTGAGTAATGTAACATTTTTTCCACCGTTGTCCTATGTGTGTACATAGGATGTACATACATGTGCAAACTTTCTCGTCTACTTATGTACATATTTTAAAAATAAGCTTTTTAAAATTCATTTTCTACATCATATATTAAAGAGTGGTGTCGATTTTTAATTTAAATAGAAATGTATTGTCAATTGGGGTATCACTAGCTTATTTCAAACCTGATATTTAGGTTGATATTCAAATTTGAAGTCTCATTTTCTTTCTTAATAAAAGCTATCTCATTTAGCTACCAGTCTATGCTTTTGTTGTGTCAACCTGATAATATAAGCAGATAGTTAGAGGTTCTGATTTATGATGGTTTCTTTAAAAAATAGCTTTTGTGTAACTCTTCAGTCTAGAGTATTTGCTTGCTTGGTTTCTAACAAAGACTCATTAAAATGAGTGAAACTAATATAAAACTTACCTTGAAACAGTTCCCTTGTTGAACTCTACTCCCAAAGGATTTTCTAATTTGCAATTTATATTTTAGACTTTGACAAAGAAATAAAACGAAATAACATGTACTGCTCTCTGAAAATATCTGATACTATTTCAGAAGTTAAATAGAGCCATGGTACTTGGATTATTAAGACATTGTGTTTATATCATTTATTTATAAAGGAAGATAATTCACCATGATTTGCCACTGATTCAATGACATTTGGAAAATTGTGATTCAGTAAATATTTGTTATTGTCAAATCCTGGGGCAATCTTTGTAGATAGATTGGGACAAAGAGATTTAGTTTTTAAAACCAGGTGACATTTGGACATGTGCATAAAACCTTACATGCTTCATATTAGAAAATATGATCATTTTGATATGAACAAAATAAGCTCTTTGACTATATTTTTGGCTTCTATTTTCTCTCATTTCTCATATAAAGAACAATTTAATTTAAACATAGATTTATAGTCTTCAGTCTGAGGTTTAAGACATGTATAAAATTTCAATAAACAGAATCCTAGCTTCTGGGTTGTATTCTGGGTTTTTTGTTGTTGTTGTTTATTCTGGTTTATTATTTTGGTTGTACTCTGGGTTTTTTTGTTTTGTTTTGTTTTTTGGGGTTTTTTTTTGGTTTATTCTGGTTTTTTTTTATTAAATTAGGGCAAAGGTAAGATTAATTCTAATTGTAAAACTTTAAAAAATGTTTGCCTATTTTTCTACTTTAATATACTAAACTTAATTCATTCCTTGTTTCTATGATTTATTGTTTTTTTTTATTGTACCTCAGGGTCATCATCTTGAACCTGATTTAAAATTTTCTAAAACTAGATGAAAAAGATTAATTTATGAAAGCAGTGACTCAAAAACTTTGAGAAGCTACTTTATAAACAAACTCCTCAATCAGCTTGTTTTTCCTGATTATTGGCTTCCTCCTCATAAAAAGTCTAGAAAAAAATTTTTAATCTTATTATCTAAAGATTCTGATTGTTTAGAATTCATTTTATAAAGATTTAGTGAAGAAAAATCTCTAACGTGACTAAAAATGGATATATGGTTAAAAATAGAAATGGCCTAGATTCTTAACTTAATTTTTTAAAAGGCAAGAGATGTGGCTATTTTCACTGTTACTTAGGAAAATAGAAAGATTGGGCACTAGAATTTTCCAATAACTTCTTATTTGCCAACTCCACGTGATTATGGCTCTGTAAATGATTTCATTGTCCAAGAAAGCCATCTAAATCACATCTTGATTAAAAGCCCATATGCAATGAATTGTCTTCCATTTTGGCTTTTGTTTGCCAGTTAATTTGGGAATAACTGTGCAACCCAAACAGAATATGTAAATGACCTTGTACAGCTACCTACTTCCCATGTGCCTTTCCAATGGCTAGAACTGCCCTGAGTACAGTCCATCAAGGCTTTACATACAAAAAGTAGTATGACTAGACCTATCACTGAACTAATAGAAGTTTTTGTCCCATGGGTAGCTCAGACCACACGTGTAGTAGAGCAAACGTGCCATCTGGAAGTAATTCACTGTTATTGCCTCTTATCAGGACTGCTGAGGATTTTTTTTTTTTTATCAAATATAAATGAATCATAGAACAGACTGATGTATGCTCATTAAACTATAAAAACTTGTTAGGCTATCATCTTACCATGCAAAATAGAAGTCTAATAGAGGTAAGCTAGATCTTGTGAGCCCATGGTATGAATGTGACATGTGAAGGGAGAAACAGACTGAAATCTGTCTGCGTTATACCAGGAAATTACATATTCTTCTTAAAGTAAAATAAACACTTGACAAAGCTGTTAATCATCCCTAGTGGAAAGGATTTACAGATTCAATATTAAGATGATGAGCTTCCCACTGGTCTTAGAAGCACTGTAGTCAAATGAATCCATTTTCCTCTGAAATCATTTAGATAAAAATTATATTCGCATTGAAGAATATGAATGGCTTGAATGCTAAAATGTCACTTTAAAAATGCACTGTTCCTTCCGTGGGTTTCTAATAGCTTTCAGTTAATATTTGGTAGGAGAAAAAGACATCCAGATCCAAACCATTTTCTTGAATGAACCTATATTTTCTGTGAAAAAGAGAATGAGACTGGGGATGGCAACAGAGGCAAGTATATACATCCCTCAAATTCACCTTCATATTTATGCATGTAACTCAGCCATAAAAGAGAATGCATTTTTATCTTACAATTACTTCGTAAGAGCTCTGTCTCATATTTTAGGAGAAACTGAAATAATCTTTCACTGATAATGTATTTGGAAATTTACCTGCAGTGATATTGTAGCTGGTAACTCCTATAAAAACAAACAATTTTTAGGGCTCCTGGGTGGCTCAGTCGTTAAGCGTCTGCCTTCGGCTCAGGTCACGGTCCCAGGGTCCTGGGATCGAGTCCCGCATCAGGCTCCCTGCTCCACGGGAAGCCTGCTTCTCCCTCTCCCACTCCCCCTGCTTCTGTTCCTGCTCTCGCTATCTCTCTCTCTGTCAAATAAATAAATAAAATCTAAAAAAAAAAATTATTAAAACAAACAATTTTTAGAAGTTACCGATTCCCCAAGAGATTACAGAATTTAGTGATTAAGGATGTGTGCAGTACGGTAGAAGGGCATTTGTTTCCTGGGAAACAAGCTAGTACAGTGCCACTGAAGAAATTTGTAAGCATTAAAATATTCTGTAATCAGGCCCCAGGAGAACATATTAAATTTTTTAAAAGGAATAAATATTTGACGTCCTAGCCATTTTCTAAATATTCTTGTAGATGAGGCCTGTTGTCAAGGGGCTGTGTTTCAAGGGTGAGAGCAAATGATATAATAGTTGAGCCAAGAACACACATTAACATGGCTAATTCAGGTAGCAGAATGAATGTAGGTAGCAACCTGAGCAACTTAAGTCATTCAGCATCATGAGGTAAGAATGACAACTATAATAAGACAAAGGGAAACTAATTTTAGAATAAAGATTTAGAGAAAGGAATGAAAGGACATAGATTTAAAACAACCCTCTTGAAACCAAAAGGGTGCGATTAAAGAAAAAAAAAAAAGTAACCTAGTCTCAGGTGGCACCCTTAAAGTAGCCAGATTAAAAGGGTTGTCATCTAGGGCGCCTGGGTGGCTCAGTCGTTAAGCGTCTGCCTTCGGCTCAGGTCATGGTCCCAGGGTCCTGGGATCGAGTCTCACATCGGGCTCCCTGCTCTGCAGGAAGCCTGCTTCTCCCTCTCTCACTCCCCCTGCTTGTGTTCCCTTTCTCGCTGTCTCTCTCTGTCAAATAAATAAATAAAATCTTAAAAAAAAAAAAAAAAAAAGGTTGTCATCTAAATGATGCTACTTGCTAGGTAATTAAAGGTAACTCCAGTTCAAAAAACACGTTTTTGGTGTGCCTAACATGGGACAAAAACTCTCACCACTGAGCTACATTTCTGAGAGGCTTTCTGGACCTCTGTTACTATGAATAAAGGTAAAGAATTTTCGTGGGACCCTATATTACTGGTGGATGGAACTGTAAGGTCAAGGCAAGTGTTTTTGCACTGCCTAGATGCATACTGGGCAGAAAATGGAATAAGTAGTTGGTGGGTGTGAAGCAAGTTAAGTAGGAAGGTCTAAGAAAGAGATTTAAAAAGAGATTGTGGATATAAAATACCTACGTGTGCATGAAATATTACAGAAAAGTAAACTTGGCAATTCCACCATAAAATGACATATAAATACCTACCTTAGGCAAATTAAAACAGTAAATATTGTGGACAAAAATTCTGAATAATTTTTAAAAACTCTAATTTAAGTTCTGGTTACCTCAGCTACCATAGAATGTCTAGTGTTCCCTAAGCATCTTTATTGAATATTTGGTTATCAGATTCGGCCTCATATCGTACTTTTGGCAGTCTTCTCTCGACAGGACGGGAAATGGGGTTAAGGCCAATGGCACGTGAAACTCTAGCTACTTAGGCAGAACTTCAGGGCGAAGCTAGCATGGCACCTGTCTACTCTGGTCCTCTGGCCGCTGGGTAGTGAGATTTATCAAATATATAGGTGAAGGCGCAAAGCCCTGCAGAGTAATAAAAAGAAAAAGTATAGTTCAAAATAGAAAGTAAACATTCCCGCATGCATTGAAAACAGTCGTCTCTAGTCACGGGCTTGTTTATTTTAGTTGTAACCATTGCAACACTCGAAACGTGGCTAGTCTGAATGGAAATGTTCTCTAAGTGTAAAGTATAAATCACACCTGATTTAGAAGATGAAATACCAAAAAAAAAGAATGTAAGATATCTCATTAATAATTTTATATTGATTGCATGTGGAATGACAATATGGATATTTTTGTATAAATAAAATATAACTTACAAAATGTAGTTTAACTCTTTCTGTTTACTTTTTATATATAATTATGAGAAAATTTAAAATTTCCTATTAGAAGAGGTGTGGGTGATTGGAAAATGAGTGAAGGGGAATGGGGGATACAGGTGTCTAATTATAGGATAAGTCACAGAACTAAAGGGCACAGCAGAAGGACTGTGGTCAGTGATATTGTAATAGCTTTGTATGGGGTGACAGATGGTAATGATACTGGAGCATAACATAATATCTAAAGAAGTCTAATCACTATGTAGTACACCTGAAACTAATGTAATATTGTGTGTCAACTATTCTCAAATACGAAAAGTTAAAAATAATAACAAAATTACATACTAACTAGTATTTGTGGTTTTCATCAGATTTCTACTGGATAAGGTGTGTTCGAACTTTAATGGGCAAGGATCCAGTTCGGCCAATGCAATATGCATTGGAGAAAAAAAAAAAAAGTTTTGAGGCTTGAGTGAGAAGAGTATTATTTTGGTGTCCAATCTGAGTCTGAACCGAAGCTATGTAATTTAAGAGCTACCTGATCATGGATCTTTTATTTAATTTCTCTGAGGTTCAGAGATTTTTAATCTATAAATAAATAATAATAATATTAGAGGCTTAAGGTTATGAAAAATGTACTTAGCACAGTCACTGGTTCATAGAGAGTGCAAGGCAGATTTATTTTTTTTCTTCCAGCACTAGAAAAGAAAAACTGAACTTTGCTCACTCTTCTTCCAATAACTAGCTTCCTGTTGGCAGGCTTATCTGTTAGTGTCTGTCAGCTCCAGTTAATTCAGATGTAAAACTGGTATAGTAATGTAATTGTTTTGAACATTGGTATCAGTACAAATTGATTTTCTGAGTTCTTTTCACTCTAAATATTCAAATATTAAATTACTGTATTCTCAATGACTCAAAATATTAAAAAGAGAAAGAAAAATTCTCCCAGGAATTCTGGGGTTCTCTTCAGGACTTAGAATTTTAAATTTAAAAAAAATTGAAGTTAACTTCACAAAAAGAATACACTCAGTAGGATTAATATATTTGACATCATTAAAATGGTGACTAATGTATTTTATCTTCAGTCATTTTTTATTCAGATTAAAATACCTACTCTTTAATTTTAAAAGATTTTGTAAAGTGGCAAGTTTTCTCCACATTGGAGAAAAATGTTGTCCCTCTTAAAGAAACATAGTTGCACTTCTTTAGGAAGCTGCTTTGGCCTTCCTAAAAGTAAAGATATTTTCTCCAATGAATATTTCCCATTCTTCCATAGCAACCTTGTCCCCACTACAAAAAGCAAAATTTGCCTAATGTCAAGTTTTGTTTGGTCAACGGGCAACTTGTGTTAACAACCAACTTGTACCAACTCTGACCTTTATTTGTAATAGAGATATAGATGTTTCCTTTCAGGTTAAGTGTAGATTGCTCTCCCTTCTTTCTTTTGTAAAGCATTGTTGTCTAAATATGGGGAAAAGAAAATTAAAGCAGTTCACCTGTGTGTGATTCATTTTATTCCCAATTAATGTGGGGAGTGGGGAGTGGCAAGAGATGGTCCCAGGGGAAAAGAAAAATAAAGAAAGGTGACCTGGACCTTGGGCAATCAGACCAGAAGCATTTGCTGGGGACAGACTCCTTACCTATGCAGTGCTTTGAGCAGGGCATCCCTGGTTGAGAATCGCTTATAGCACAAATCCATGTACTTAGGAGGTGATATCCTGGAGAATGTCATATAAGCTGTTCAACACTAAGATAGGCAGGAGAGATGTTACCTAGCTTAAATGCTCCCTGCTGTGTGAGATAACGAGCATATCTTACAGAGACTTTGTATAACATGTAAATAGGTATGTGTTATATATGTCATATATTATTCTGAGACAGAGAGCACATATCCAGTGTGGAAGAAAAACCTTTGAGGAGCCATACAAATCGTTCCAGACCTCTTCCCACTTTATTTGTGCTTCTTAATTGCTTGAATTTAAAAAACAAAACAAAACACAACACATTAGTAACATTTGATGCCAGCTAAGAATCAGATCCCTGGTTTTAGCTCAGAATACATTATGAAGAAACTTGTACTTCCATTATTGCTTTATCTTGTGTATATGAATTAGGAAAATAAAAGTGAACCCTTTCCACAAACTTAATCAGATCAGCATTGGATTTTAATGAGGCTTTATTTCTGCTTTATAACAAAGAGGGCACTATCTCTATTCCCTGGAGGAGAGAAGGTTAAAACAATAGGACTCCACAGCTCTAACCTGAGCCTGTTGTCATGATTGTGTAAAATGAGTTGTGTGCTTCTTTAAATAATCTGCCATGAAATACCATTTCCACACATGTAATTTACTCCTCACTTCAGTACTCATCCAGTGTATGTGATACGTAGTTGCCCTTGGTATGAAAACATTAAAGTGAACACATTTGATTTGGTATTTTCAAATTTTTCAATGTAAAAGAAATTGTAACTAAGATTTAAGATGAAAACCATTACAAAGTAATATGACAGGGCGTCTGGGTGGCTCAGTAGGTTGAGCATCGGGCACTTTTCGATTTTGGTTCAGGTCATGGTTTCCTGGTTGTGAGGTTGAGCTCTGCGTTCAGTGGGGAATCTGCTTGAGATTCTCTCTCCCTCTCCCAGCTCACTCTCTCTCTCTCAAATAAATAAATAAAATTAAAAAAAAAAAGGTGACATGACAAATAAGCGCATACTGAGGGAATATTGTGGTCAGGGGACCAATGCCTAGCTCTACTACTACACTTTTGTCGGCAAAGACTTGTAGGGCAGTGAGTTCTATATTCTCAAAGATCTGCCTGCTTTTGATGGCTATGATTGTGTATCTGGAGTATATGCCCCTTTCTAGAGTATGTTAATAGCTTTTATAAATAGAAATAAAATCTATAATCTAATATGGGTATGGAGCTATATTGCTTGGATGACCAAGAAAGAAGTATTAGGGGTAGTGGGAAAGTATGAAGAAATAGGACCCATCAGTATGGATCAAGACTGGTACCTAAGAAAAAAAGCCAATAAAGAACAGCTGAAAAAATAGCAATAATAACAAGGAAGGCTTTTTTTTTTTCTTCCTTCAGTCTTCTCTTTCTCTCTCTTTCCTCTTTTCCTTCTTTCTTTGTTCCCTTCCTCTTTCCTTCCCTTTCCTCCCTTCTTATCTTCTTAAACTAACAAAATGTAAAAACAGGTTTTGGAACCTAGTGAACTCTTAACCCATTTATGATTTTTTTTTTTAATCATGGTAAATCCCATTGCCATGTTTTGCTTGGATCTGTACAGTCATTGTAGCTCTTCTTTAACAACATATTTTGGATAGTCATTATGTTTTTATATTAATTTTCAAAAGCTTCATTTTGCTCACAAATGCTAGATATAATTCCATCTCTGTGTCTCAACTCTCCCACTCCCTGATTATTACCCCTCTTTACTTGAAATATTTTCTCTCTTCCTTACTCAAATCTTATCCTTCTTCAAGGTCGAATTCAGAATTCTTTTGTACCTTGGGACAGAGTATACTTCAGAAACAAGAATCACTTCTTCTTGGAGTGAGTCTTGGAAATAGATCTTCCATTTGAGTAGTACCATGATACTTCTGGTTTAACAACATTAATATGAGTCCCAGTCCAATAACTCTGGGTTACTCTAAACCCAAGTACATGTGCTTACCAGACCCTGCGCATCCTATATGAACATGGAAAGCACAGAAAGAGTACTGATGGACAGGTTGGTTTTAAATATTACAAAGTAAATGTGATTATATCCTTCCATTACTTAAAACCCTCTATGATCTACCCCCTCCTTCCCAGTGCCAAAAAACAACAAAACCCACAACTTCTTAGAGTGCACCTCAGGGCCCTCCCTGGCCCCAGAGAACTTGTTCTTGCCCACCTCTCTAACCTCATCTTCTACTGTGTTCCCCTTGCTGAGTCTACAACAACTATATTGGCCCTCTCCACCCTGATCTTTGAAAATGCCTGGAAATTTCCATCTCAAGGTCTTAGCCTTTACACTCATTATTCATATGCCTGAAATACTCTTCGCATGGCTGACTTTTTCTCCTCATTTACATCAAATGTTGCCTCTTCGAGGAGCCCTTTCAGAATCAATCTGTATGACATTTCTTCTGTGATTACTATTTATACCATTACTGTTTCATTTGCTTCATATCACTTATCTCTGATATTATCTTTGCTAGTTTTTTTTTTGCCTTTTAATTGCCTGTATCCCCTCGCTAAAATCCAGTGAAGGACCTTAACTTTAATTATGTCAGAAAAACTGGATTCAGCTGCTGATATAGGAAGGAATGGCCGGGATGAAGAAGTGTTGCTGGGTCATGCTCATGGGAACAGAAACAAACAAACAAGAAAAATGAATATGATTCATTTTTCTTCTACTTTTTAAAAAAGTACAAAAATCAGAAACAAGATGGTATTAAAAAGTTTATAGAAAAATGACTTTTACCCCTTGAAAAGTCTTCTAATTTCTTTGTCATCATGGTTCTTTGTCATGTTAAAGGATGTGTCTGCATTCGTTAGCTGTTTTAACAAAATTCTGTAGACTGAATGACTTATAAACAACAGAAATTTCTTTCTCTCAGTTCTGGGTTCTGGGAAGTCCAAGACTAAGGTGCTGGTAGATTTGATGTCTGGTGAGGTCCTGTTTCCTGGTTCATAGCCATTTCTCATTGTGTCCTCACATGGCTGAGGAGGCAAGGGAGCTCCCTGGAACCTTTTTTATAAGGTCACTAGTCCTATTCATGAGGACTCTATTCTCATGATCCAATTACCTCCCAAAGGTTCCCACCTCCAGATACTATCACACTGGGGTTTAGGTTTCAACCTATGAATTTTAGGGGGACACAAACATTCAGACTCTAGCAGGGTGTTAGCTGCTTCCTGCAGTTGTTACCACTGTGTTACCCTTGTGTTCTCTGTTTTTGGCTTTTCAGTTATATGGTTAATAATTTCATAGATAGTTAACAATGCTCTACATAAAAATCTCTCTATTAAAATAACTGATTTGATCTCTGTCTCTCCAGTGGACTCTATTCATCAATATCTATATTTACATCTCAAGATGAAGATGGAGATAAAGATATGGAGATTTACATGGATATTTACATATATTTCCTAGTTGGATTGGTTGATATCTAACATCTTTCCTAGAATGTTTTGTTTTTGTTTTTGTTTTTTATAGCTCCTTCAGCTTAGTTAACTGACAGTTGGCATTCAGTTGTAAGTTAGCTTTCTTATAGATAGGAAATAATACTTGTGTTTGGTTTTTCAAACTGTGTTACCCTTAGAATTCCCAAATATGACTACAGACTTAAGTTCTAAAAAGAGAGCAATGTTCGTATTTTATATAGTCAGTATTTTGCCCCCACAGGTCACTGAGTACCAACAGACTGGGGGTAGTTGGGTACTAACCCTCACTGAGAAGGCTTTTGTTCTTTTGATATTGAAAAGATGATGTTGGAGTATATGATTCCAGGATTTTAAATTATTTCTTTGAGATTGGTAGCTCAATACATGAACATTACATTCTCATCTCCAGAAAAGATACCCAGCCACAAAAACACATGCTTGCAGGGGGTAGTAAATAGACTCCTACATTCTGAAGGGATTTTCTAGTGTTACGTCACAATTCCTTTTTAACAGGAAACTCTCCAGAGAGAGGATTTTGGGTAAGTTTAAGGTTAGAAAAGGGCTATCTTGCTCGGAGAGCACGTAATAAGAACAGTATAGGGGGGCGCCTGGGTGGCTCAGTTGGTTAAGCGACTGTCTTCGGCTCAGGTCATGATCCTGGAGTCCCGGGATCGAGTCCCGCATCGGGCTCCCTGCTCAGCAGGGAGTCTGCTTCTCCCTCTGACCCTCTTCCCTCTCATGCTCTCTGTCTCTCATTCTCTCTCTGTCAAATAAATAAATAAAATCTTTGAAAAAAAAAAAGAACAGTATAGGGAAATACTTAAATTCCAAGTGGAGAGAAGTGAATAGTGATAGAAAAGAGATCATTCTGAGTCAAATAATTCAGAAGAAAATGGGAGAAGAGAAAAGAATGGACATGGAGAGAATAAGCCATTGCTTGTTGTCCAAATTTATGGAACACAAAAAAGGAGAATTCTAGTGAAAGTGCAGCTCATATGCGTATGCTTTAGTCTTTTGTTGTTCGATTTGGCTTTTTTTTTTTTTCTTTTTGCTAAGTGAGATTAATTCTCTAAGTCTATGAAGTACTTTCTTGTGCCTTTGGCTATTTTCCTAATTCAGAGTTATTTTAAGTGAGTGTACTGAGGTTTGAGAACAGTTATTTAAGGTAAAAGTTCAACCCTATTCTCTCCAGGGAAAACAGTTTAGATAGATCACTTGGTAATTCAGGAGAAAAAGATTTCTTTTCTTGCTAATTTTGTAGATTTGATTCCCTATGCAGGTTTAACAATTTATTAGGATAAACAAATGCAATTCAGAATTACTCTCAGAAAGAACCTTTAACACGCCAAAGACTCATGATGACCAAAAAAAAATTTAAAAAACTAAAAAGGTTGGCAAGGAGTAAAAGCGCCCAAGAAAAAAAAAATTTTTTTCCCACAAAGCTTTTTAATGCTGTTGTTTCTGGTTTAAGTACTTTTTAAAAAGTATAAGAAAACTGAGTCAAATTCAATTTTTTCTCAAAATAGAAAATGAGTATATTACCTACTTGGATGCCCAGTGTATGGCTAGGAATCAAATTAATCATTCTCATGAGGATTAAAAAATAACCTCTCTGCCATGCATTTAATTCCTAAATCTCTGATTTAGGACACTGACTTGTGTTTTTAAATGCCCTTAATGACACATCATTTAACTTTTCAGAGATTAACTTAATCTATCTTTTTGTAAAGATGAAAATAGCAAAGAAAGTCATTAGTGTTCAAATTTCAGAGTGTAGTGTATCTACCCCAAGGTATGATTATTTCACCAGGGGATTTAAACCAGCAATCAAGGTTGTATTGTATGTAGAGAAGGAATAGCAATGTAACAATTGGGGGAAAAGTAGAAGTTGAGAAATTGGCCTCTGGGTAAAATGTAAGTGGGGAAACAGCATGATTTATTGCCACGTATGTGGTATTAGCATGTATGTGAGTATAACAAATTAAACTTATGTTTCTACTAATTAGTAAACCAGCAAATGACAGTATCTAAAGAACGAGTCTCTAAGAAAATCTACCTGATAGTTTTGTGGTTTCTAAATTAGCCTTTTAAATTTTAATGATGATGTCATAGAAGGAATATATTTCAAAGCTTTGGAAATACAATGCAACTTCAGAAACACCACAAGCTTTCTAAGAAATTCTTTGCTCTCTGTAAATAAGTATTTCAAAAGTTCTGTTAGGAAAGCATTTTTGATATTTCTATTTGTTGGCAGAGTATATATTGCTATGTTGTCCCAAAGGACTCATCTATCCCAAAACACTTTTAAATAAAAATTATTGGATTCAAATTAAAATTTGTTTGATGTTTTTGTTGTGAATTACTCCCAATCTACTTTGAAATTTATTTTTCCTTTCAGTTTAACATACCACGTATTTGGGGAAAAAAATGTTTTCTACCTTTTAAATCAAAACTTTGGATTGCATTACAGGAAAAACAAATCTTGTAACAGAGGCAAAGTAAGGTTGAATAGCAAATAAATTAGATTCAGCCCTGAGATAACAGAAATAGCTGTAATCAGAAGATATGTTCTATTATTACAGATGGAGATAATGGTGAGAAAAGTGTGGGAGAACGCCTAAGGCTTATTTTAAGACAAATGTAACAATATATTACCTACATGGCTTATTTTCACATATGTATTTTTTAAAAGTGCCTTTTTCTGGAATTTATTTTAAGCAAATTTCATCATTACAGAAGTAAGATTAAAACTGACAAGCACAGTTGAGTGCTTTTGATGTAGAATATCCATAAGGCCATATGCTCTCTACAGAGGGATAATCAAACCAAATACAGCTTAATTGCTGCCTTCAAGAAGCTTATAATCTTTTCTGAAAATAGTATGCACTCGAGAAAAAAAAATTGAGGTATAGTTAGTATCAAATGATTCAGTAACAGATTTATAAATTAAAGAAGAACAAATATTAAAAATAATAAACGTACTTATTGGACACTGAGGAATCAAGTCTGTGAAGTATTTCAGGGAGAATGAATACTGAGTTTTAATAGAAAATAGTTGGGAGTATATTATAGAATAAAGGAAAAAAGAAGGGTAGCTGGAAATTTTTTGATTTGAATTTTTGATTCTGACTCAGGGTAATTAAATTTGACAAAAGATCTGAACTCATGGCCTAATTTAGAAAATTTTTATAACATTTCTAGATCTTACTTTTCTCATGTATTAAATGAAACATATCATATATACATACATACATATACACACATAGCATTAGTCAGGGAAACAAAATCAATAGGAGGCATTTATCTATCTATCATCTATCATCTATCTATCATCTATCTATCTATTAATGAGGAATTGAGTCATGTGACCATGGAGGCAGAGAAATCCCATGATCTGCCATCTGCAAGCTGGAGACCCAGGAAAGATAAGGATGTAACTCAGCCCCAGTCTAGTGGCCTGAGAACCAGGGGAAGAAATGAGGTGAATTCCAGAGGAGAGTAGGAAGAGGTGAAATGGGTGAGGCAAGAAGAGAAGGGATGAATTCCTCCTCACTCCACCTTTTTTTCTATTCAGGCCTACAACAGATTAGATTACATCCAGCCATGTTGGGGAGCGCAATCTACTTTACTGAATCCACCAAGTCAAATGCTAATCTCATCCAGAAACACACTCACAGACACACCCAGAAACGTTTAATCTAGTTGCCTTGTAGCCCACTGAAGTTGACAGGTAAAATTAGCCACTGGATTTAGTGTTCTCAGATAAAATACAAGATTTTTTGTTTTAAAGATTTATTTATTTATTTTAGAGAGAGAGAGAGAGAGAGCAGCGCTAGTGGGAGGAGGGCCAGAGGGAGAGGGAGAGAGAGAGAGAATCCTGGAGCCGACTCTGGGCTGAGTGGGGAGCCCAACATGGGGCTTGATCCCAGGACCCTGAGATCATGACCTGAACCAAGATCAAGAGTTGGTTTCTTGACTGACTAAGCAACTCAGGCGCCCCTAAAATAAAAGATTTTTATTTGCAAGTCTGGCAATCCTGACTGTGATGTGGTTTTGGAATATAGGTGAGGTTCAGTGGAGTGAGGTCCAGAGCCCACGACCAAGAAAGAATTCTTGAGACGTCTTTGGTGGAAAATGGTGGTTTATTAAAGCATGGGGACAGGACCTGTGGGCAGAGAGCTGCTGCACCAGGGTCTTGAGGAGTGGTGATAATATACTCTGGAGTTAGGGTTACGTAAGGAAAAGGGAGGTTTCAAAAGAACTTTCATTTGCTAAAGAGGACTGACCTACAAGATACCTACAAGATAACCAGAGGCCTTGCCATTGTCAAGTTAAGGTTGTTTTCCCCTCTAGCAAGGTATTAACATTTAGTTGGGAGATTCCTGGAAGAATGTCACACATGTCCCACCCAAGAGTGGGGAGTAGAGGGAGGTTGCAGGGTGTTAGTTTATGCTTTATCTTCAGCTAGCCTTCTGCTCCCTCATCCACTGGACTAGATTTCTCTTCATTGATTTCACAGAAGTCTAAAGGAACTGTGCTTGAAACCTTACCAGTTCCTTTAAAATGATGTTCAAAAATCTTAATTTAAAAAAAAAAAAGTTTATGAAGTGAGAAATGTTATATTCTCCTACCAAGTTATGATAACAAAAGCAGAGTGAAGAAATTTAGCTGAAAGGTGTATAGAACAGATGGTAAAGTCTATGCATCTATAGTAATAATACTAGTTTTACGGCTTTTTCAATTCGTGCAGATGAGAAAGCCAGTATTAGAACTCATAGGATATTATATGATTGACCATGCATGCTTCTGTATGTGTATGGGTCTCTACCTAACAGTGGAGTTTTCAATGTTGTTGCTATAGAATGTGTTTGTGCCCTAATAGCTGTTTAATCACCTGGAGCTGAAACTTACGGAACAATCTGCAAGGAGCACATACTTATTTTTTTAAGTAGTGTCTCATTTTGGTGCCAGAATCTTCCTCTTTCCTTTGGGAATAGATCACAGTCCTTTTAATTATTTAATATGCCTTTTATTATCATACATAAAAATTTATTTTTTTATTGGTGCACAGTTCTATGAATTTTAATGGGAGTATCAATGTATTTAACCACCAAAACAATCAGGAGACAGAGCAGTTCTAACAGTCCCCCAGACTCCCTCATCCTTTCTTTAATAGTCAAACTCAATTCCATTTCCCCCAATTCCCACCCAACCCCTAGCACCACTGATCTGTTCTCTCTGTAGCTCCATAGTTTGGCCTTTTGAAGGATGGAATCAGATAGTATGTAACATTTTGAGATTGGCATCCTTCAGTCAAAATACTGACTTTGAGAGTCACCCTAGTTTTTGTATCAGTGTTTTTTTCCTTTGCATTGCCTGACTGCGCCGTAGTTTGTTTATCCATTCACCTGATGAAAGATATTTGGTCTTTTCCAGTTTAGGATGATTATGAATAGAGCCACTATACATATTTGTTTACAGTTTTTTGTGGGTACATAAGTTTTTATTTCTCTAGGGCAAGTAACTAGAGTGGGTTTTTGTGGGTCTTACCATAAGTGAATGTTTACTGTCAAACCATTTTCCCGGGCATTTCCTGGAAAGCATTTTCCTTTCCCATTAGCAATATATGAGTTCTGGTTTCTCTGCATCCTTGCCAGCACTCGATATTACCAGTATTTTTTTTAATTGTCATTCTAATAGGTGTGTATCTGTATCTTATTGTGGTTTTGATTTGCATTTTCCTAATGACCAATAATATTGAATATCTTTTTATTTATGTATTTTTTTATTTGCATATTCTCTTTGCTAAAGTGCCTGTTGAAGTATCTTGCCCAGGTTTGTTTTTTTTTTTTCTTTTTAAGATTTTATTTATTTGAGAGAGACAGAGCACAAGCAGGGGGAGATGGAAGAGCAGAGGAAGAAGGAGAGGCAGAAGCAGACTCCTCGCTGAGCAAGGAGCCCGATGCGGGGTTCCATCCCAGGACCCTGAGATCATGACCTGAACCAAAGGCAGACACTTAACTGACTGAGCTACCCAGGCACCCCTCTTGCCCAGTTTTTAATTGAGTTGTTTGTGTTCCTACAGTTGAACTTTACTATTATGAATAAAAGTCCTTTGGTGAATATGTGATTTGTAAATATTTTCTTCCAGTCTATTGTTTATGTTTTCATTCATTAAGCAGTATTTTATATGTACATATTGTATATGTATATCTCATATATATATATAACCAAGAGTTATATATAACTCTATCTGAAATTGTTTTGGGATTCTAAATAGAATTGCATTAAATCTATAAATTACTCGAGGAAAATTGACATTAATACTATGTCGACCCTTCCAATCCATTAACATTATATATCTCTCAATTTATTTAACTCTTATTTGATTTATTTCAAGATTTATAGTTTCCAGCCGCAGATCCTGTACATATTTGTTACATTGATAAATTAATATTACTAATTTGGACATTGATAATTTAATTTGGGTTTCAATTATACCTTTTGCTTCATTTAATTCTTTAATGAATTTTATACATATACATTTTTATGTATGATAATAAAAGAAATGTACTTGATTTTTGTTGTTGATCTTTTATCCTGCAAAGATGTTAATTCGTTTATTAGCTCTAGGAATTTTTTTGTGGTTTTCATGGAATTTGACATGTAGACCATTATGTTGCCTATGAATAAGAATAGGTTTACTCTTTCCTTCTAATCATGAGGCCTTTTTATTTCTTTCAACACCAGCTGGGACTTCCAGTATGCTGTTGAATAAGAGTAGACAGAGTGGAGAACATCTTTGCCTGTTCCTGATCTTAGCAAGGAGGCATTCATCTTTAAACAAGATGTTACCTGTGAGTTTTTGTAGATGTCCTTTATCAAATTCAGGATTCTCTTCCATTCTTTTTTTTTTTTTTAAAGATTTATTTATTTGACAGAGAGAGACACAGTGAGAGAGGGAACACAAGCAGGAGGAGGGGGAGAGGGAGAAGCAGGCTTCCCGCAGAGCAGGGAGCTGGATGCGGGGCTCGATCCCAGGACCCTGAGATCATGACCTGAGCAGAAGGCAGACGCTTAACGACTGAGCCACCCAGGTGCCCCGATTCTCTTCCATTCTTAATTGACTGAGAGTTTTTATCATAAAAGGATAATTAATTTTAAAAATATTTTACCTGCACCAATCTATATGATCATTTGGGCTTTCTAATTTAGATTATTACTATGGTGGATTACATTGATTGTCTGAGAATTTAACCAGCCTTGAATTTCCAGGATAAACTTCATTTGGTCAGGGATTGGTGAGGGATTGGCCTATAGTTTTTGTTTTGTTTTGTTTTGTTTTTAAGATTTTATTTATTTTATTTGTCAGAGAGACAGAAAAGAGAGAGAGCACAAGCAGGGGGAGTGGCAGGCAGAGGGAGAAGCAGACTCTCCGCCGAGAAGGGAGCCCGATGTGGGTCTCGATCCCAGGACTCTGGGATCATGACCCGAGCCCAGGCAGGTGCTTAATGGACTGAGGCCACCCAGGCATCCCTGTTTTGTTTTTTGTTTTTTTTTTTTAAAAAAACGGTTTTATCTGATTTGGGTATCAGGGTAATGAAACTTCATAAAATAAGTTGGGAAATGTTCTTTCTTTTATTTTCTGGAAGACGTTGTGTAGAATTTGTGTTACTTCTTTTTAAAAATCTGTTCAGATTTACCAGCAAAATTATTTAGGCCTGGTGATAGCTGTTTCTGGAAAGTTTTAATGTATAAATACAATTTCTGTAATAGTTCTGGAAATACTATGATTACCTATTTCATATTGTGTGAGTTTTTGGTAAATTGTGTTTCTTGAGAAATCAGTAAATCTTATACTAAGTTGATGTATTTATATCTTTAAAGTTTTTCACAGTAGTTTCTTATGTTCCTTAAATGTCTGTGGAAATAGTAATGATGTCATCTCTTTAATTTTTGATATAGGTAAATTGTATCTTTTCTCTTTTTTCATAGTCAATATTGCTAGAGATTTATTTTTTTTAAGAGGTAGGTTTTATCTTTATTATTTGCTTAATCTGCTTAATTTATGTTTGCTTTGTTTCTCTTTTTTTTTTTAACATGGAAACCTAGATAATTAACATGAAATCAGTGTTCTTTTTATAAAGAAAATATTCACTACTACAAATTTCCTTCCAAACTTTGTTTGATCAGCATCACAAAAAAATTTTATGTTATTTTTCCATATTCTTTTAGTTCAAAATAGTTTTAATTTTTCTTTGGATTTCTCTTTAACCCATGGATTTTTTTTTTTTTTTTTTAGTTACTCAAGACAAGGTTCATCTTCGTTAATTCTACATACACATTTGTAAATACGTGTGTGTGCGTGTGTGTCTGTCTATTCTACTGTTGAAAAGAAAAATCTATAAATGTTTATTAGATACAGTTGGTTGATGGTTCAGTTCTTATGCATCCTTTGCTGAGTTTCTGTTTACTATTTTTATCTGTTGCTGAGAGAGGAATTGTTATGGGTTCAGTTGTATTCCACCAAAATGCTATGTTGGATTCCTAACCCCCAGTGCTACAGAACATGATGTTATTCAGAAACAGGGTCACGGTAGATGTAACTAATTCTGATGATGTCATACTGGATAGGGTGAGACCCTATTCCAATATGAATAGTATTCTTATAAAAGGAGAAATTTGGACAGACACATACACAGAGAGAATGCCATGTGAAGAGACTGAAAGCCAAGGGATGGCAAAGATTGCCAGCAAATTCATAGAGGCTTAGAAAAGAGGCATGAACCAAATTCTCCCTCATAGCCAAGAGAAGGAAGCAAACCTGCTGACACCTTGGTCTTAGACTTCTTTATTCCAGAATTGTGAGACAATACATTTTTGTTGTTTAAATCACCCAATTTGTGGTACTTTGTTATGGTAACCCTAGGAAAATAATACAGAAGTGTTGATGTCTTTAACTATAATTGTAGATATTTATCTCTCTTCTTTCAGTTCTGTAAGTCATTGTTTCATGTATTTTGAAGGTCTGTTGTTACAAATATACATATTTAGAATTGCTGTATCTTCTTAGTGAATTAACCCTGGTCATCTGTATGTGTTGAATTGCTTCTCACTTGTTGTTTTCAAAGTTCTCTCTTCGTCTTCGTCTTTCAGCAGTTTGATTTGGTATGTCTTCACTTCCTGCTTGAGCGGAGCCTCAAGTTTAACTCAAAGTGAGGGCTTAGGGCCTTCTCAGATATTTTCTGCAGATGCATTTAGACCTGAGCATGTACTCCTATGCTTGCACATGGTCTTCTAGATTCCCAGTAATATCTTGGAGCTACAAAGCCACTGTGGTCATCTCATTGTCCAGCTTTTTCTTTAAAGCTTTTTTGGGTAGCCTGTCCTGTGCTCCTACTGTTATCCACTTCCTCAGGCAGCCATGCATTCCATCAATTGCTTCTATTATTTCTTTTTTTTTTTTT
>NC_138371.1:76909118-76965829 GCF_054177405.1 Leptonychotes weddellii | reverse complement strand
GGATGCCTTTGATTTCTTTTTGTTGTCTGATTGCTGTGGCTAGGACTTCCAATACTATGTTGAATAGCAGTGGTGATAGTGGACATCCCTGCCGCGTTCCTGACCTTAGGGGGAAAGCTCTCAGTTTTTCCCCATTGAGAATAATTCCATCAATTGCTTCTAATTGCTTTCAACAAATGCCCCTGGAAAAAAGGCTGTTCACACTAGGAGATCTGAGTCAGGTCAAATTAAAACACCCTTGCAAATGGAGACTTCCAGGGTATCACCTGACAGGTCAAATTATGACATTTTCTGGGAATGAGGTGTGGAAAGAGCTCCAGCCCATTTCTCCCTCCTCAGTGTTTGCCAGGATGCTGTTTTCATTGTGATTGCCACTGTCAGTTTTCAAGACAACCGCCAAACTGGAGAGAGGTGATTGGGAATAGGACAAGTTAAAATATCACAAAGCTTGCTAATCTCAATGAGATTCAGCCATTTTTTCTTAAATAAATACCCCCTGGGTTGCTATAGCTTTTGGCTAATTTCTAGCATTCTGAAAAGTTAATTTATACAGTTTTGTCACTTTTCTCATTGCTTTTATGAAGTACATAATTTTTGGAGGTGTTTATTCTGCCATTTTTACTGATGTCACCTCCAGCTTTTTTAAATTAATATTTGCATAGTATAATTTCATCCATGATTTTATGTTTACCCAACTTATATCCTTATATTTAAAGTAAATTTGATGTAGATTGCAAATATTTAACCCATTACTTTTAATCCATTCTGACAATCTATGTCTTTTAATTGGTTTGTTTAGAACATTTACATTTATTATTAATATATTTGAAATTAAACCTACCATTTTATTATTTGTTTTCTAAATGTTCCCTCTGTATTCTGAAACTTTTTCCCCATTTCTTGTGTTTTTACATGTTATTTAAACATTATATAGGATTGCAATTTATCTTCTTTTTTTTTTTTTACTAAGTTTCTTTGTATATTTGCATCTATGTGGGTAAGTGTGGAGTTCTACACTCACCTCAAATTGAATATAGAAAACTTATCACAATATATAGATGTCTTTTTCCCTGTCCCTTCATGTTATAATTACACACACACACACAAACACACACACACACACTATCAATGGTCAAATGTCTTATTAAAAATTTAAGAGAAAAACAATATATTATATTATCTGGAATCTTACTATTTGTGAGACTTGTTTTCTACTTGCTGTTCCAGACATTCTTCTGTTACCATTTTCCTTCTGTATAAAGATGTTTCTTTACCAATACTTTAAGAGCAGGCTTAGCCTCCTTTATCTGAGAATGGTTTTATTTTATCTTCCTTCATGAATAATATTTTTGCTGGCTATAGAATTCTCAGTTGACAGTTGGGTTTTGTTTTCAGCACTTTAAAAATATTGTTTCACTTCTTTTTGGCCCTCTTGATTTTTTTTTTTTTTAAGATTTTATTTATTTATTTGACAGAATGAGATAGAGAGAGAGCACAAGCAGGGGCAGAGGGAGAGGGAGGAGCAAGCTCCCCAGGGAGCAGAGAGCCTAATGCAGGGCTGGATCCCATGACCCTGGGATCATAACCTGAGCTGAAGGCAGACGCTTACTCCACTGAACCACCCAGGTGCCCCGACCCTCTTGATTTCTAATGAGAAACCCATAATTATGTGTATTGTTGTTCCCCTTATGGATAATGTCATTTTTCTCTGATTACTGTCAATATTTTTTGTTTGTCTTCAGTTTTAACAGTTTTATTATGTTTCTGGGAATATATCTTTTTGTCTTTGTCCTGTTTAGGCTTTCATTAGCTTTTGCTATCTGTAGCTTTAAATCTTGTGCCAAACTTTGGAATAGTTAACCATTATTTCTTTAAATGATTTGTTAGCATCACATTCTTTTCTTTTTTTTCCCTCTTTTCTGGAATTCTGATGACATGAATATCAGATCCTTCAGGAATTGTTCAATTTTTTCCATGATTTTTTTTTTTCGTTTGTTCATACTAGGTAATTTCTACTGATCCATCATCATGTTCACTGGGTCATCTCTAATTCATTCAGATATTTATATATCTTATTTATTTATTTATTTATTTCTGAGGTTTTCTATTTTCCCATTGATTTTAAGATATTTGCAATTGGAGTTTGTTGGAGTACTTTTATAATAGCCCTTTTAAAACTTTTGTAGCTTAATTCCAAAATTTGTTTCATTTTACCATTGGTATCTGTTAATTTTTTCCCGTATGAGTGAAGATTGTCCTGGTTTTCCGCATGCCAACTGATTTGGGATTATATCTGGATCTTTCAAATACTGTTACAAGTCTCTGAAGCTTGTTTAAATCCTGTGGAGAATACTGATTTTTTTTTTCTTTAAAGAAGTTGATATGGTTAGTTTAAGGCTACAAGTTCCATACTGTCTTCTATAGCAGTGGTTCCAATTTCAGTATAGTTTTCAAATCTTTTCAAATTCTGTTTGGAGTTGTCTCAAGTGTCTGCCACCCATTGGGCAGTCTGGGCCCAGCTCTGGTCTGTTAATTGACTTCTCACATATTTTTTTATGCTGATTAGAATTAGATTCACTTATGTTCAGCTTGGAGGTGAGCCCAAGGGTTTATAAAGAATTTTACAGTATTCCTTTTCTGTGCTCCTGCCTCATCGTGATCTCCTCAATACTCTCTAGGTGTCTAGGGTCCCCTGTTTCATCCTCTGACCAGTAATCTGGGGATTTGATAGCTCTGTTCTACTGTGCCCATTCAGGGCTGTACCCACATCTGGGTCCAAGAGGCAAGAGGAGAGACAGAGAGAAAGAAAAAAAACAAAAAACAAAAAAAACACGTCAGAGGTGTGCTACCTCCTTGGGATCACAGCTCCCCTAATCAGAGAAGAAGATTCTCCTCCTTCTGAGTTGTGGCCCCACTGGGCCTCCCTCACTGCCATTGTCATGATTGGATTGATTTGGGCTGGTACACAATAGAATGATTTTTTTTTTTTTTAATGGAAGAAAGAAAAGACAAAAGAAAGCTGAGGGATATCTACACTCTTCTGCATGTTAGGCATCCCCTTTCCTACTTTTCAAACCAGAACCAGAAGCCTTCTCCTAGAGCTTCTCCCTGTCTACAGTCTAGTGCTCACTTCTGGCTTTGACTGCATTAAGATCAGGTTGGGGGATACCAGAGGAAAAAAAATGAAATGGTAAATTCACTGTTAGTTCTTTGATATTTCAATTTTCCCCCTAATCTTCCCAGTACTCTTTACTTTGTAGAATTACCAATAGCGGTTCCATACATTCAGATTTTATAGTTTGTCTATGTCACATTCAGGGTATCCACAGCACCTTACCTAGAACAAGAACCCGAATAGACTCCACTTTAGTGCAGTTGTATAATCCTTAAGTATTTACTGAGAGACAACAGAATGATTTTTATGTACATGAGTTTCTAAGCCAGATTGCCCTAGTTCAAATGCTAAGTCTGCCACTTACTAGCTCTGGACCATGTACAGATTATTTGAACTCTTTCTGCCTGTTTTCTTATCTTTTTAAAGGCAACAATGATAATAATGATATTTCCCTTTCAGTTAGTTATTTAGTTAATATATATGAATGCTTAGAATAGTTCTTGACACATAGGGAGCATCATAGAAGCATTGCTATTATAATTTTGAATAAAAATACAGTTTTGGTACAATCTTTGTTGTACAATCTCAATACTACTAATTAATAGTAGAAATATTAGGATATATGATAAATTACTTTGTTCATTTCAGACTTTGTAAAAATGTGGATTATCGCTTTCTAGTTTAGGTTGCCACTTACCCTTTTATCCTCATTCTTTCTTTCAGTACATTTTATCAGATTGTCCTGTGAAGATGCAGTGTTCATGACCTGGTCTGACCACTGTAGCAATTAAATCACAAAATCAGAAAGCTACTTTCATAGCACTTTGAGAGGGTTATTAATTGTTGATACATATATTTTGGAGCTAGTCAAATATTGGGCAAAGGGCATAGGCTGATAGTCATGCATCAGCCAGGATTTAAAGGGAAACTTAAAACCAAGCTTCCTCAAGATGAAGATAACAATCAGATGACTGCTGCTATAACAGACCATCTCTCACTACTCTGGGTAGGTCACTAAGAGCATGCTTTAGAGGTTGCAGAGAATTATTACCGGATTTTTTCCCAATAATATCAAAAAAAACCTTAAAGCTAAAAATCAAAATGGAACACACTTCTGTTTTTGATGCCTAGACAAAACAAGAACGTAGCATAATTTCATTTGAAGGATATTCTTAATGATGTCTAGCCTAGAGGAAAGTTTATAGTGGTCTTAGAAAGTTTATAGACTCTGATCAAAAGTCAGACCCTCTGTGTGTATGTGTACATATGTATATATGTGTGTGTGTTATTATTAGTTGAATGTGTGTGTCAATGTTTGTTTTGGAACAGTTTGCTGTCCAATGAGATGAAATGGATTAAAAATAACTGTTTATGTACTTTCTTAAGATTAAAGGAACTTTAATATATAAGAACAATGTTCCAGGCAATAGCTACAAGATATTTCTAATAAAAGGCATAATCATGTGTTCTATACCTGAAATGCCAGTTTTCTAGTAACCACTATATATATAAACATTGTAAAATGAGGTTATGAGTGGTTAACAATCATTAAATTGTATAATATATCAATAAATTTGATACCAAAAGTTTTAATTTAAAATAGGAAACAAACAAAAAAAATAACCTTTGGATTTATGTGTTTGAAAAATGGACACAAACTGGCTTAAGCAGAAAGGAAATTTTGGTTCTCATGCAACAGAACATCCAGAGGCAAGGCTGATTTTTGGCATGGCCAGAATCAGAGCTGCATGATATTAAGGCTAGAGTACTTTTATTCTTGGCCTTTGTCTGGAAGTCTCAGGCTCTGTATGGAAGAAGCAGTGGGTACCAATAAGGTGGGGTGGAGGAAGGGGGCACAAGAGGAGCTGTCTACCCTCCGTGGGAAGATTATTCTATCTTTGCCATTGTTCAGAATTGCTGGCAAACTGTGATAATAAGAAACACTCTTTTAGTAGGTTTTAGTATTAATTTTAAGTCTCTACATACAATGCATACCCCACTGCCTGGATACTGGGTCCAACTACTGCCCTCATCATTCCCACATTATGTGGAAGGGAGATGAGGGATGGCAGCAATTCCATCCTCTATATTCTTTCAGGAAGAAAGACACCTGCTTCCCTCCCAGGCATCTCAGAAAACTCCCCACTGTCTTGATCCCACTGGCGTGGAACCTACACATCTTTGAACCAATGTCTGTGGGTGGGGAATGCTCCTCAGTGATCGGCTTAAGCCAATCAGGATATATGCTAACTCTATCCATACCATAGTAGTAAGAATAAGCAAGGGGTGCCTTCCCAAAGGATATTTAGTGTTGTCTTTTACCCAAAGAAAGATGGATGGATGCTGAACAGTTTAGTAAATTTTCCTTTGATTTCTTTACATACTTTATCCATGTGATGATTTGTTAGAAAGGTGGAAGTGTTGATTATTACATGTGGCTAGTGTTGCAAGGTGGAATTTTTTACCCTCCTTCATTTTAGCTCTCTTTCATACCATGACATACACTAGAGGATCACTCATTTGAACCACACTTCTGTCAACAGAAACAGAGACAAAATAACCCAGTTGTCAGAACATGTGTCAATTATTACATCGATCTATGCTAACTCTATGAGTAACTTTGTTCATTTCAGACTTTGTAAAAATGTGGATTATCGCTTTCTAGTTTAGGTTGCCACTTACCCTTTTATCCTCATTCTTTCTTTCAGTACATTTTATCAGATTGTCCTGTGAAGACGCAGTGTTCATGACCTGGTCTGACCACTGTAGCAATTAAACCACAAAATCAGAAAGCTGATATGCATAGAATTTTAAGTGAGGTCCATGTTTGCATCTGTATTTTTTAATTTTTTTGATCTTCTGTTCCCTGTTTATTTGTCTTGACAGGTTGAATAGGCAACCATAAAACACAGTTGAATACATCCTTGAGAAGTAATGACATGACTGACATTAGCCTTTTGTATGTATACTGTCAAGGTATCCATTTTTTCCATAGGGTTTCTGCAGAAAAAAACAAAGGAATTGTATAGTATTTACCATTTTACCACTTGGTTAATTCTAGCAAGACTGATTTGCTAGTTATGGACTGTATTACAAATTGACAAACTATTGTCAATGGATAAAATCTACCCCACTGATTATTTTTGTAAATCAGATTTTATTGAAACATAGCCCCTTCATTTGCTCATTGTCTATGGCTGCTTGTCAATGGCTTGGAAAGTCTAAACTACCTACAGTCTTGCCTTTTACAGAAAAAGTTTTCCAACACCTTGGCTATACCAATGGCTTACATTTATTAAGCACTTGCCATTTGCCAGGCACTGAGGTAAAAGCCTTACTCCAATCATTCTAGAGATTAAAAAAAAAAATGAATTAGAGGGATAAATAAGTTAGTGCAGTGTCAGATAATCAGCATGCACAGAGAGATGACTGGAAACCAGATTTTTTTTTTTTTAAACAATTCACTGAGCTACGACTTCTTCACATTCTGAAAGTTTTCTAATTTCTACTAAGTACAGGAATAAGATAACGAACTCAGGAAGTGTGGAGTAAGGTGAAGAGCTTTTGAATTGGGGAAACAGAAACTGAGGCTCTAGGCTGGGTCTTGCCATTCATTAGCTCTAAGGATAAAGAAATCACTTCAAATTTCCTGTCATCAGCTTTTCCCTCGATGAAAAGAGGCAGTACTCTGAGGTGACCACTGAGGCCTCTTTCAGTTCTAGATATCGAAGATGCTAAACTAACAAAAAGAAAAAGCACTCTCTTATTTCTACAGAATAAAGTAGATTTAATACAATCTAAACAAAATTAGCTTAGGGCACCTGGGTGGCTCAGTAGGTTAAGCATCTGCCTTCAAGGTCATGATCCCAGGGACCTGGGATTGAGCCCCATGTCCGGCTCCCTGATCAGTGTGGGGGAGCCTGCTTCTCCCTCTCCCCACGGCTTGTGCTCACTCTCGCTATCTCTCTCTCAATCTGATAAGTAAATAAAATCTTTAAAAAAATTTAAAAAATAAACAAACAAAATTAGCTCAAAAAAAGTCTATATGAAGGAAATAATTACATCCCCAGAAAGAATATTAACTAAAATTTAACAGGCTTTGTTATGGATATTGATTGTTTTGTAAGTTGACATAAAAACAGATCTGAACAATTGATTTGGGGACAAAACTAAGGCCAATGTTAAAATCATATAGTGTAAATATTTAATAAAAATTGTTCTTTCCACCTGTAGTCCTCTACCCTTACTGGATTCTACATATGATCATAGATATTTGTTTACATTTTAAAATCATATAACATAAAAAATTCAGTTAGTTGCCTACAAGGTTAAATTAGAAAATGAAACTCCTTCTTAAAATAATGGCATGTAATTCCTGCAGACATCACTGAAAATGCAAACTCCTCTGGTTTAGCTCCCTAAGTTTCAGGGAAGTCTGTGCAACTATAGAAGAGCACATTTTTCATACAACGTAACCTGGTCTTTTCTTTTGAGGAGCATGAAGAAGTTTGCCCCCACAACACCCACATTTCCTCTTAAAGCTTCTCATACCCTATAGCTAACTGCAATAAATGTTGAGTAGAATTGTCATCACAGAGAGTAACCAACTAATGCCGAGGGCCCCGAATTAGAGGAGTTTGACATATGTATTTGTCTTACTTTATCAAAGGCTACGTATACAGATGAGAGAAACCACAGGGTTTTAAAGGAACATGAGTCTCTCTGTGGCATAAGAAAATCTATAAGTTAATCAGACTGGAATAAACATCCCTATGTCAGTGATATAAAGGGGAGATGTTAAATGACAACTTTAAAGACAGTGACAGTATTAGGGAACCAGCCCTCCTGCTGCTTGCACACCAAATTGGCACTCTGAAATTTACAGAGCTCCTTCAGTGGAGTGTGGTTAAGGTTCATACATGCAGAGAGATGACACATTTTATTTCTAAGACATAAACATTTGTGTGTATGTGTGTGCATACATCACACATGTGCATTCTTGTGTAGATGAATGAGCCATCTATTTTTCATACATACAGGACTCAAGAGACACATGTTTTAGAAATCTAGAAAGGTAGGGGTGCTTGAGTGGCTCAGTTGGTTAAGCCTATTGATTTTGGCTCGGGTCATGATCTCAGGGAGGTGAGATTGAGCCCCTCGTTGGGCTCTGCACTCAGTGGGGAGTCTGCTTGAGATTCTCTCCCTTTGCTGCATCCCCTGCTCACACTCTCCCTCTCTCTCTCAAATACATAAATACACCTTTTGAGATTTTATTTATTTATTGGAGAGAGAGCACATGAGACAGAGAGAGAGAGAGAGAGAGCAAGCACGGGCAGAGGGAGAGGGAGAAACAGACTCCCCGCTAAGCAGGGAGCCCTATGCAGGCTTGATCCCAGGACCCCTGGATCACGACCTGAGCCGAAGGCAGATGCTTAACTGACTGAGTCACCCAGGCGCCCCAAATAAATAAATCTTTAATAAAATAAAATAAAAATCAGGAATCTAGAAAGGTAAAGCTGAAAAATGTCTGTGCAAGTTAGTCATTCTCCTCAACCCAGCTTAACTTCACCACACAGAAAGCATCATAGAAACTCCTAGCAAGAAAAGACTTGCTGGCCATATTGTTTGGTAAAAGCCGGCTCCTTATCTCTAATCAGCCTGTATAATTATTTAAAAAATTTTGATTTATTCAAATACTACCATTTTTTTAATATAGTGGCGGTTGTACATGTTTGTGTGGCATGGATGGTGTGTGTGCGTGTGTTTGTGTGTATATAGTTAAGGGACACACGGAATCACAGTGTAGTGGCTGAGATCAGAGCAACTTGTGCAGCACAGGTCAAATGACATGACTGGAAATAAACGAAAATTCTGAAGTAATTAATGTGTTGTTCTCTGACTCAATGTTTGTGTGTGTGTATCAATTGTCTTAGTTGATACTATTTTATCAATCTACTATTAAGTCTCTTAAGAGTAAGAATACTATCTTGCAAGTACTGTTCTTCAAAAGAAGTATTATTTTCTAAGACTTCTAATGAACATTTATTTTTAGAAAGGATTTTATTTTTTCAAACTTATGAAACATTTATATAATAAATCATCAAAAGATGTAAAATTACATCATCTGGGTACATTTATGTTCATGAATATAATGTGACTTTTTTCACTTCACATAGGTCTGTGCTGCTGTCAACCCCAACCTTTCAAAGTGACATTTTCATTTAGAATCTTATCATTTTATAATTATTACTTTTCAGAACTCCCAGGGAGTGAACAAAAGCTTCCTCTTTGTATTTCCATTGTTATGTTTCTTTGAAGAACAAATTAAATTTCAACTCCAGCCAAAATAAACTTCTAAATGGCAAAAATAAATCTAGAATTATGTGAAAAAGAAAATCTCGGCAAAGCTTGACTCTGGCTATCATAAGTTCAGGTGTATTTAAGATAATTTACTACCATGTTTTCTTTTCTTTGTGCAAGGCTGTGGCGCCATATACTCTCTTTGTAGTAGGGAAGGGAGGAAAGAGCTAAGGTCTGAAAAACATTACTACAGAATGAGCTGAGGAAACTAGTTAGTATATCATTCTATTCTGTCCTGAGAACAAAGACACAAAGCTGAATTTTCTTTCCCAGCCCAACTCCCATCTATCTCTTTTACGTACCCTTTCCCTCTTAACGTCAATGATATGAGGGTGCATAGGAGTCTATAGTCTGAATCTGTATGGTTAACTGCATTAGCTCAATGTACCAATAAAAAAATTAACAACCCCCTTGGTGTTTGGGGCCATTTACCTAATCTTCTCCCCCAAGTATCTTGACCCTATGGAAGCAAAACAGACAATTTCATTTGCCATACAGGGTTGATATGCCAAATGGACTTCAGTGCTTTAAATTTATTAAAGTCGTGATTTGACTTTCACACAAAGTGACTCAGTAAGCTCACTTGGCTCTGTCCCTGCAAGTTGCCATATTTGAGTGTTTTTTTTTTTCCCCCACAGTTCACCATATTGCTAAAATAAATTGCCTTCTCTGTTTCTTTGTTTTGGCTTCCCCTGTGTTTTCCTTTGAGATATATATATATATATCTGTTGTTGTTGCTGTTGTTCATTTCTTCTCTCCTCATTCTTGCTTCTGGATTCTTACCTTTCCTTCTGCTGAGTATAAATACACCTTAAGGCAGTACTACTGATCAATTAAAGAAAGAAAGAAAACCAGAGCTATTTAGGTAAAGAAGCTATATTGCATCTTTAAGGATAATGGAGACGCCGTGCATGAACACATATTTTCACATGTACTCAAAATACTCTGAACAGTCAGTTACTACGTTGTGAAGGACTTTTTTGAAATAATACTTGGTAAATTTTCCCTATAAGGAGACTGGTGTTCCCTAATTTGGTAAGATTCCTCATTTCTCAGCTTTATCATGGTGTTTGACATAGTATGATTTTGGTTTTTAACTGGCTCGTTGTTTTACTAAACACTAACATTTGATTTGTTCTATAGTACTTATTGCTTTTTGAAGATTTTTTTTTCTTTGTTTCGGTGGTTTTTTTGCACTTTGTTTTACCCATTTGGTCCTGTTCTTGCTTTTCTTACTTTTTTTTTCCCATAACTTTTTAGATCCTCAATTTTTAACATGTTAAATGGGCATGCACAAGCACACACAAAAATTTAATCTGAAGGATTAAGAAAAACATTGGTGCTACCCCAAAGCTGCTATGCTGATAAAATGTTCCAGCGTTCCCTGTGTTAATATCGATAACTAAAAAAGGGTTGTGTTGACACTGGGTACCATAGCTAAGTTCTTCTGATACAAGAGTTATTTTAATGTTCAACACCCCAGGACATTTTGTAGTCAGTAGAAGAAAGAGTCCAGCATATGACTTCTAATCTGGAAAATAACAAAATAAAAATGATGCTTTAATTTTCATATGTTGACATATTTTTATCTTTATATCAAGATTATTGACAGATCTTTTCTCTATAGATAGAGAAATCTGGAACTAAAAGAGGGAAGTGAGCTGCTCAAGGGCATTTGGTTGGTAGCTTTTAAAACTTGATTGAAGTTTAAGAGTCTTGACATCAAGTCCTTGACTTTTCTTACCCTACTTTGTTGACTTTTGGGCTTTGGTGCCCTGAATTGCAATATAGTTTAGTGACTAAGCACCAAGTCTCTGAGGTCAGATAGGTTTGAATTAACATTTCATTTCCCCTACCACGTAGCTGTGTAACATTGTAACAACTAATGTCTCAGTTTTCAAGTGGGAAAAAACATAGTATATATTCTCTCTATATAAGATTAAGAGAGGGAGATTTAGTTTAAGAAATTGGCTTAATAATTGTGGGAGCTGGCCAGTTTAAACGGCAGACTCGCTGCAAAGAGACTCAGGAAAGAGGTCAAGACATGGTCTTGAGCCCCAAATCCACAGGGTAGGCTAGCAAATTGGAAACCTAGACAGGGTATCTATGGTACTGTCCTGAGGCAGAATTCTTTCTTATCTGAGAAATCTCGGTTTTGCTCTTAAGGCCTTCAACTGATTGGATAAGACTCACCACACATTGGGGCACCTGGGTGGCTCAGTCCGTTAAACATCTGCCTTCAGCTCAGGTCATGATCCCAGGGTCCTGGGGTGGAGTCTGGCATCAGGCTCCCTGCCCAGTGTGGAGTCTGCTTCCCCCTCCCCTCCCCACACCTCTCCCCTGCTCATGTTCTCTTTATCTCACTTTCTCTCTCTCAAATAGATAAATAAAATCTTTGGGAAAAAAATAAAAAGACTCACCCACATTATGGAGGGTAATTTCATTCACTTAAAGTCAATTGATCATAAATATTAATCACATCTACAAAATACCTTCCCAGCAACATGTAAAGTAGTGTTTGATCCAATAACTGGGCACCATAGCCTGGCTAAGCTGACATAACTATCACATGTTTTGGTGTAGAATGCTAGTTAATGTGTGGGGAAATTGAAGCACTTTGGAGGGGCAGAGATGAGATGATTCTCTCTTTGCAAGTGGCGGGGGTGGTGGTCTTGATCCACTGTCCTTAGATTCTTGTTATAAATTGTCATGGCCAGATGCCCGGAGCCAGCGCGGTGAGGACCATGTTGCTTCTGAACATCCTGCTCACCCGTACACCAGGGGTTGGAAAAACCACGCTAGGCAAAGAACTTGCATCACGATCAGGACTGAAATACATTAATGTGGGTGATTTAGCTCGAGAAGTCTGATCAACAGATATAATGGAGTCTGGCAAGATGGCTTCTCCCAAGAGCATGCTGAAAGATGCACAGATGATGGCGCAAATCCTGAAGGATGTGGGGATTACAGAATATGAGCCAAGAGTTATAAATCAGATGTTGGAGTTTGCCTTCTGATATGTGACCACAATTCTAGATGATGCAAAAATTTATTGAAGCCATGCTAAGAAAGCCATTGTTGATGCAGATGATGTGCGATTGGCCATCCAGTGTCGTGCTGATCAGTCTTTTACCTCTCCTCCCCCAAGAGATTTTTATTAGATATTGCAAGATAAAGAAATCAAACTCCTTTGCCATTAATCAAGCCATATTCAGGCCCCAGGTTGCCACCTGATAGATACTGCCTGACTGATCCAAACTATAGACTTAAGTCTTTACAAAAAAAGGCATCTACTTCTGCGGGAAGAATAACAGTTCCACGGTTAAGTGTTGGTTCAGTTACTAGCAGACCAAGTACTCCCACACTTGGCACACCAACCCCACAAACCATGTCTGTGTCAACTAAAGTAGGGACTCCAGTGTCCCTCACAGGGCGAAGGTTTATAGTGCAGTTGCCCACTTCACAGTCCCCATCAATTCCTGCAACATCCGCAGTTCAGAATGTTCTGATTAATCCATCATTAATTGGGTCTAAAAACATTCTTATTACCACTAACATGGTGTCATCACAAAATACTGCCAATGAATCATCAAATGCATTGAAAAGAAAATGAGAAGATGATGATGATGATGATGATGATGATGACTATGATAATTTGTAATCTAGCCTTGATGCTTGTAACATGTATACTTGGTCTTGAAACCATTGTACTGAGATTAAACATGCATGCTGGGTATTTTCAAAAATAAATAAATAAATAAACAAACAAACAAACAAATAAATAAATAAATAAATTGTCATGGCCATTAAGACCTCTGCTTTTCAGATGCTCTGCTCTGCCACTTACAACCTTGTGGACTTTGGCAAGTTGCTAATTCCCATGTGGCTCCTCAGGTTCCTTATCAAAGAGGATGCTAGTGATAATTTCCTTATGATGGGAGGCTGTTTGCTAGGAGTAAATAAAGTGATACATTAAATCCCATAGGACAATGCCTAGCATATACTAGTATTTGGTAAAACTTAGCTGTTTTTTTTTTTTTTAATTTCACCTAATCTTTGATTTCATGTGATTGGCTTATTACTAGGATAAAAGATAATTTTGCAAAAGTGGGACATATTTGAGAATGAAAGACGGGTTTGTGAATGTTTACTCTGGTAAAGCAAACATAGACCAGAGTGTCCAGGGGAAATCAGACCATATGGTGAACCGAGCTATACTGAAATTTGCTGTGGATTTCCTTTCACAGTTGAAAGCGCTTAATACATTAAGTTTCTTAACTGTCTGAAGTTTTTTTGTTTTGTTTTTGTTTTTGTTTTTGTTTTCTTCACAACTAGTTAGTCATCACATATAGTTTGATTCTGGCAGCTAGGATGGACACAGTTGCCTTAGGCAGACTCTGTTCATTCCTTGTGGGTAGGTGGTTTTAGATAAGATTTAATTTTTCCTGAGGGTCCCTGCGGCTGGAATTTAGCTAGCTTTATGGCATCAAATTCAATGTCTTGCTGCTATTATTCAATATGTAGGTATACCCACACGAAGGCTGTTTTGCCAGCCAAGTTCAAATCACTGAAGAAATGGTACTTATAGTTACTTTTTCTTTTCTATGAGCAAGACGATTTCCACCTCAGGAATTCCATGTTTCTATAACAAAACTATGGCATGCTTAAACCATGTAACATATGGATTAGGGATAGCGTAGGGGAAGTAAAACCCACTTTATAAATGCCAAATAATATATTTTATTTAATTGCTCATATATTGCATGCCCTTTGTTTTGGTTGCACTCTCCCTACCCCCCACTCCAATTTTAAGGAAGTAATACATTTTCTCACCTTTGCCTTTTCTGCCATGATAGGCTATCACTGATAGCATCTGTAGCCTCAAATCCACAAGGTATAAATGGTTTGCTGGTCAGGGTTCAATCAGAAGAGCAGATACAGAATAAAGAATTAGTAAAATGATTACACTTTACACAATTCTTGTTGAGCAAATCTATATAAGCCTGACATACCTGCATCTGGTGATAAGCCTAATGTCATCAAGGACTGTAGCTGGGAAGGGCAGATAGATGTAAAGGAGTAGAGACCAAAGAACGACAGGAGCCTGTGAGGGCAAACTGGAACCACTGCTGTCCCTCACTGCCTCCAGCATCAATGATGCAGGTGATTTGCAGGGAAATGTGGCACCCCTTGTGCACATGTGCAGAGCTCAGAGCTCTGTGTAGTTGAAGGAAGACGTCCTTTAGGTCTGATTACACCCCCAAGATGAATGAGAATATCAACAATTACATAAGTAAGTGAGTGACAACAAGACCCACTCTAGGGTGACTTAGACCATAAAAGTGTCTGCTTCTTCACTACTGCCTTGCAAATCTCACACAAATTTCTCTGGTGGCCCACTCTGACCCAGGAACCTATGGGAAAAGGAATTCTGGGAAATGTAGTTCTAGCTAAGCTAACACAGGCTAAAGATACCACAAACAGTTTCAAGAAGCTTCTGACGGCAAAATGTAATTTGAGAAGTGCTTAGCTAGTCACATTTCCAAAACTGTTCTTGTTCCCCAGTCTTAGGAAGCCCTCTGCTCCAATGGAATCTTCTGTGGCTACTCTTGGTGACCTGCACATTGTTTGAGAACTATATTCTGGCAAAATTGAATGATATGAGGACAAGACCACCACCCAATTTCAAGACCTCACCCTCCTTTCCTTTAGTAGTACTATAAAAACAAAAATTGTAAAGAAATTATTTAGGATGTTATGTTCAGAAAGCAGAGTGTGGTCAATGGTTAAGAATGTTGACTCTGGGGTTAGCCTTGGTTTAAACCCTGGCCCTCCTACCAGTTAGTTAGATGCTCTGGGGCAATCTCTGTTTGAGCTTTATCATCTGTGAAATGGGGATAATAACAACGATGGCCGCCTCTCGAGTGGGCCTTAAATATTTCAAACATATGAGGTGCTTCAATCACTACTGTGCTTACTAAATCTTGGCTAATGTAACTACACCAGAAATCCACTTTAATAATAATTTGTTGTACAATATTTCAAAGTCTCCGTGACTAGAAAAAGTGATCTGCCTTTATCTTTTTAAAGATAGCCTGATCTTCAAAAGAAAACACTATGCTGGATATGGTTCTCTATTTTGATACTACACCTTGTTATTTATGTTCCTATGAGAGAAACCTGTCCTGAACTGATTTTATTAAGGCATTTGGCTTTGCCATCTGCTTTAACCTGAATGCCCATGACCTAAATTAAGGTGTTCATCATTCTCTTCTCTTATCTCATGGATTTGGACAAGCAGGTTTGCCCTTAAAAAATGTGAGAGGGGCCAATGCATATATCAACAACTACTTAAAGCTTTGCTTTTTCTTTTTTTCGGTTATGTTCACTCAAAGCTATTGACATAGGAAGTATTTCCATTGAGTCTGGGAACCACCAGTAGCCCCAAAGTGTTGATCACTTGATGTGTGAGTAGATCCTGCTCATCCTGGAAACCCATTCTATGGAATACTACTCTGCCCCACACTTCACGGTAATGAGTTAACAGAAGGTGGCTAGAATACTAGGCAGCTGTCTTTCTGAGCTCTCAAAAGGAGCAAACTGAAATTTAGAGCCAAGTTTGTCCATATTTGACCATTTTCACCTTGTGAAGTTGTGACTGGAATTTCCCACCATGCATGAGGTGGAAAATGTGAGTAATTGCATTTGAATGGAATTTCCCACCATGCATTAGGTGGAAAATGTGAGTAATTGCATTGTGAGTAAAATATATATTTTATTATCATTCTTAGAGTTGAGGAAATTATGTTTTCTAGCTTTGTTGTACATAGATCAAAGAAGAGACTCTCATTTATGCCAGATTTCACTATATCTTAAACGAGCTATTTTTGGTGAGATTATGAGGTAACCAAAACTCTTTCTAGTTTAGTTTTACCTTTAACTGGATTCAGATTGCTTTAACTGAAGAGTCAAAGGGCCTGACCTCTAATTCATTAACATAATCAGAAGCACATGTAAGCTACCGGCTGCCAATCTGCTTGCAAGTCAGTGACTACGGGATACACACAGCAGTCTTAGAGGGTTTACTCAGTGGTACTCTGAGGGGGTATTTTTAGGTACATGGCAGAGGGGAAAAATAGAAAGGGAAAGAAATAAATACCATATAGTATGTAAAAGTTTGCATATAAATTGTCATCCAACTTTTCCTAAAGTGTAAGTCAATCATTTTTTAGATGGAAGAATCATGGAAATAACCCCTCCTTGCCCCCACAAATATTCATCCCTAAGTTTTATTTATTCTCTAATTCCTGAAAATTCCAGTGGCAGGTGATTGTAATAGTTCCTTACAAGACAAACTCTCTTGTGGAGTATTAGTTCTCAAAGCAAATTAACTTTTGGTAAGAATTTAAATAGCAGAGGAGGAGAATATAAGGCTGAAAATGTGCCTCCTGACACACATAGAGGTTAGGAGAGCAGAAAGAAAACCCTTTGTTGAGCTGAAACAAGAGCACATTAAGGTGGGTGATAGCTGAGCACTGCCTGACCCTTAGGGATTCTACCCTAGGAGAATGTTTGCTAATGCCCTCCTTCTCCAGCTTTCTGTTTTACTTCTAAAACATCTCATTTTTGTAGAAACATTCTCATTTTTTGTGAACACCTTAGAGAAATAAATTAGATTAGGTAAAACTCAGGCTTTTATTTTCTTTTCCTGCCATCTGGCAAAAGGAACAAAAATATATGGGATATTTCCTAAAACGCCATAATAAGAAGTAGTTTATCTCTTTAGTTTTGGTATCGTACCCTACCCTACCTCTTTATTGCTGGAGTCATCTTGTCTGATTAACTCACCTGTACATGGTGGAGTCATCAGAACTGATTAACTCTGGTTATTGTAGTCCTCATTGCCTTACTCATATCTTTAGGCAGAGAGATTTGTCCCTGGAGACAAATTTCATGTCTCTTGGTTGTTCTTGAATTTACGTTGCTTTCGTTTTACAATTTAATTCTCCAAATCATATTTCTGTATTGTACATAAAACTTATGTCTTTGTCTCATAAGTCTGGGGCACGAGAAATATTGATATTTTTGTGATCCAGAAACACCCTTCATCCATAAACTGATCTGAGAGAACGATTTAATTACTTTATTGTTAAGCATTCATTGTGAAGCTATTTTAATCTCACCAAGATTCTCTTTGCTAACTGCTTTCTCCCACAAATATATTTTGATGAACCAAAAAAAAATTTTCATTAACTCAGTCCCTGATACAGTAACTGGTAGATAGTGAATTACTCAATAATTTGAATGGACTGGTCTGATATTTTATATAAAGCATCTGAGATTAAATGAGAACGTACCTAATGGCCCAGATCTGAAAAGCTAGCACTAAACCTCCTATAATTAACTCTCAGTAACCAGTGTGTGTTATCCATTTTGCAGAACATTTACTATTCCACGCCCATTTCCTACTACTCATCACTTACTCCATGGTCACCTGTCTTTCCTACTACCCTTCTCAGGTGGACTTTCTATAACACTGCTCAAAACTCTTATGTGGCTTGAGGTCTTAGTTTTTCTCAAAGCACTGTTGGTATCAGCTGCTACTGTAACTCCTACATCATTTTTTTCTTTAATCTGTCCTATTTTTGAGAGAACTATGGTAGACAGAGCAACTTTCAAGCCAGAAGGAATTGGGTTAGAATCTCCTGCAGGTATTACCTGCCTTCACATCAATGAGGTGACTAATCCCATGGGGACTCACTGTCCTCACCTATAAACGGATAAATGGATGCAATGGCTGTGTCATAAGGTGCTTTTTGTAGAGTAATAGTTTTCAATAAATTTTCCTTCTTTATACTTTGCTTAATTTCTTTTGCCTCCCTAGTTCGGGACTTTGTGGTTTGTTTGCTGGCATCTTTTATTTCTTTGCTAATGAAAATTATGTTTCCTTCCACTTAACACCAGCGTTATTGCCCAGATGTGGCAAGCATTCCCCTCTCAGGTGTGTTTCCCTGAAAAGCACCTCACCCGTCATTATTATGGACCATGTTATTGGAAAACGGAAAGCGATTTTTCACAAGCGTGTTCTGTTTGGATTAGCATCCCCGACCTCTTTTGGATGACTTGGCATTGGATGGACAGAAATACATGTTTAGTCTTTAGTTCTATACTTTAAATAGAACATCCGGACTCTATGACCTTGTTTTCCATCATTATTTTGCCTCATGATTGGACAACAAATATTTTCATGTTTGTCTCTATTCTTACATGGATGGGAAAGGAAACATTTAGCTCTTAAAGTAAAACAACAACAACAAACAAGCAGACAAACAAAAAACTGTTTGCTCTTCAAGACTAGCATTTCTTTCTTTAGTACCTTGCTATTCAAGGTATGGTTCTTGGATCATTAACATGAGTATTCCTCTGAGAGCATGTTAGAAATGCAGAACCTCAGGCCCTGCCTAGACCTAATAAATCGGAATCTGCATTTCCTCAAGATACCCAAGTCATTTCAATGCACAGTAGAGCTTGAGAACGCCTTTGAAACATATTGATTAAAAAAAAAAAAAGAAAGAAAGCCATTTTTAGCCTGGAAAAAAGACCAGAAAAATAGAGGCAGCATTAAAATATCACTCATAAACTAGCAAATGGGAGGCTGATAGAAAGTCTTACTTTTTAAGCCTGCCATAATAGAAATGATAAACTAATTCCCAGTAGAAGTGACAGCCCACAATGTCACTCATGACAAAGGAGAGGGTAGGGTAGGATTTTCTGCTTAGTGCTGAATGAAGCCATGGAAAATGTTGTTCGTAACCACCCCGATGTTTTAAAGAAAAAATTACCAAGTGACATATTTCTAGATTAAAAGGAAATATTTAAACTGGCTTTCAATATTTAAAGCTTACTTAACTAGTAACACTTCGCCTGACACTGACTCGTGTCATTTTATTTCATTCTTCTTTTGATCCATGCAAATAGTTACAAGGTTTAAAATATATCATCATGTCACCTTTTTGAATAGATGAGATGAAAGAATTTTTTAATACTGGGTGATGAACCCTATGGCCAAGCCTTGATGAGACAATGCTGGCAATAAAGCAGTGATTCTAGGCAAGAAAAAAGCCCTTTTCCCCTTTTTACAAATAATGAAAATGCATTATTTATACCTCCTTTTTCAATATTGTTCTCACTGGTAATTGATGAGAAGTTGTGTGACCATTTATTCGAGGTGCTTCTCTGAATGTCGGAGTTGTCTGTCTCGATTTTGTTTGTGGCATCAAAACATGGCAAATCATCAGTATCGTTTGGTTTGGTGCATGATTGGAAAAGATGCCAAGGGTATCACAAGAAGCGTTAACATAAAATAAAATGATTTCTGTTCTGCTTTCTTTTAAACGGACTCGGGCTATTATTATCATTACTTTCCTTCGCTTCCCATGTCAAGAGCTGGGTTCCTTTCCCATACTTGGTATGTAGTACATCTTTTTTCTTGGAGTTAATTCTCCCAGTCTGGTGTGTCAGCCAGGATAAACAACACTTGATGAATGAGACTCAAGGTGTTTAGTCACCTGAAACAGCTGTTTGAAGTAACTCTACACACAGCCTGAGGCCTGTGTTTTCACAGCTGTGAGAACTCTTCAAAAGCTTTCCCTCTTGGCCTCACTCTTTGCTGTGGCTTTAAACTCTTAGCACAAAATCTGGACTATTTCAAAAGAGCAGAATGAAACTAGAGACAGTAATTTTGCATGATTTTGAGCCAAAAATGGCCTAAAATAAATAAATGAAGTACATTTGAAAGTGCTTTACCTAGGTGGGCTATATATCTGAGAATTGTGCTCCCTCTCTACATCCCCATATACTCTCTTAAAAGGGAGATGTGTGGCTGAAACACTACGCTTTGTTTATATGGCAGTATTTTCATTTTCTGTTCTGATCCTCTGACACCAAGGCTAAAATCTTATGAGCTTTGGAACTATATGTACCTGAATTAAGCTCAGGGAGTTGCTGGATGTTTGAGAGAGTTCCAGGCTCATAAATCGACCTAAGGTGATTAAAAATGGCATTCTTTGCCCGCCTGCTTAGGTGATTCAGGCTTTTGAAGTTCCTCTGATGTCTTCTATTGGCCTGGCATGCTTAACTCATAGAGCAAACTTAAATGTGACCACTACATTTGTTATAAGGCCCAGACTTCCTTGGGTCTGTTTCAACAGCAGCTGTTTTTCTTCCTCTTGTATATAATGAAAAGGACATAGTTGCTTCTCACAAAGAATCCCGTTACTTCTTGCTAAAGAGATGTAAAGATCTCATTTTTGTTCAGAATGACAATTTCTCTTTTTTTTCTTTAATTTAGAGATTTTATTTCTGAATTTTGGAAGTAAAGTACACTTACCTTTTATAAAATTTTTGTATGATTCATAATAAATATGCTTCCAACCATTCTCCTGTATTTAATTAAACAGAATCATTGCTATGGTTTATCCATTCACTTTACGAATATGAATTTAGTGTCTGATAGGTGCCAAGAATTGGGTTAAGTGCTGAGAATATAGAAGTAAAATAGACAAGGTTCTGCCACCACGTGGCTTAACAGCTTAATATCTAATTGGGAAACATGCATTAAATAAGGAACAAAACAAATAATGAGTATTTTACAAGCACAGTAAGGGCCACAAAGGAAGGGCCAGGATGGAATGAGAGCACAGAATCTTTAATGGTAACTCTCTCACTTTCTCTGAAGCCTTTGATTTGAAGATAATGTTAAAATCAACATTGATAATGATTTTTTATTATAGTATTATTTTAGTGCATTAGTTATTATAAGAAAGTCCTTTTTTATTATTATATATTTCATGTTGACTCACGCAGTACTTCGACCATTATATGTTTCTGAATCTCAGTGTTCATAAATATGTTAAATTTAAATACATTTTTATTATCCTCAAATATTTATGTAAAATATTCAGCATACTTGCCACATGGCATTGGGGAACTATGGAGTTTATGCTGTTTTGTTTAGTCAGGTCTTCTTCTCTGAATGATTTCCAATGACAAAGATAGAGTCAAGTTAAATAAATTTATTTATTCATTCACTGCACAATTTACTGACTACCTAATATGTGCCATGTTTGTTCCTGGGAATACAAACTGAATAAATTACAGCTCTTGTATTTGTAAGCTAACAATTATTTCTGTGACTAATAAACTCTGAAGTTTCAGTGGCCAAACAGGAGTGGGCACATTGCAGCACCAAGGGTCCCTGCCTGAGTCTTACACCCCTTGAAGTAAGAGTGGTGATTTCTTTTCTGGATGGTTGGAAAAAAAAAAATCAAAACGGGAATACTATTTCATGATACCTGAAAACTATATGAAATTCAAACTTCAGTACCAGAAATAAAATTTTAATGGAACACAGCCACATCCATTCATCTACATATAGTCTTTAGCTGCTTTTGCTCTACAATATCGGAGTTGAGGAGTGGCAACAAAGATCATAGGGCCCACAAAGCTGGAAATATTTACTATCTAGCCCTTTATAGAAAAAGTTTAGATCAACAGATCCTTGGTCTAATATAATCAAAGTATATTTCTTATTAATAAAATGGTTTTTCCTGATCCATAAGCATCCCTCCTCAAAAGAGTGATTCAGGGACTCAGAGTGTCTCTGTTTCTGGTCTCTGGGAGCCATCTTTAACATGGTGTCGCATAGTGGCTGTGCTTATCTGCAGCATGCTGGAAGGACAAAAGCATAGTGGATAATGTATGAGCAGGGTTTTTTAGAATGAGGTCCGGATGTATAATACACATTGATTCAGCTCACAATAGTTTAGCTGGAATGCAATCTTACAGCCACACTTAACTATAAATAAGACAGGGGACTTATGACAAGGAATAGAGGAAAAGGCCTTAGAAATCAGCCACCAGCGTCTGCTATAATTTTTCCCCCAAAATCATTAACCATATGAGGTAAACACATAAAATGATAATTACCTTATTCTGTAATGATTTAATTCATGGAGTTATATCAAAGGTAGAGCAAAAGCAGGAAGAAATAAATTAAAGATTTCAGCTAATGGTAAACTCAAGAAAGTTGCTACAAAGAAAAGAGAGTAGCATGCAAAGGTTATAACATAAATATTGTAAGTTCCATGACAGCAATTTACATAGAGTGCTAATGAAACTCTGAGATGCTAGTGGGAGAATCTAACTTTGCATGGGTGAATCAGAAAAGTATTTACAGAGGGACTGTCATTTTCATGATAAAATAATAATAGCTACTGTTTATTGAGCACATATGTTTAAGACACAATAGGAAATCGTCATGTATTAAATACTTTTATTTATCAATCACCAAAAACATATAAGGTAGGTTTTATCACCATTTTATCAATGGAAATAGTAAAACTAGGATAGATCAATATTTTTGTTTCCTCAAGGTCACATTTCTAGCAAATTGGGACTTTAAGCCACATCTTTCTGAAGACAAAACCTGTGCCCTTGACTCTCTGTCACACTGTACACACAGGATACCAGATGGATAACAGGACAGGGCCACTCCTTGTAGAGCGCTACTTATATGCAAATCACGGGGCTGGGTAAAACAGAACACATGGAGAACAATAAATAAGTCTAGGTCACGAGAATACGTGGTAAACATGGAAGAAAGTTAGACGATGAGGATAGAAGGCAGGTTGGACATCAGTCTAGAGTTATGGGGATCCAGGAAATATTTTATGTGGGACACTAACAAGATCAAATTTGGGTTTCCAAGAAATAACTTGGATATCTAGTGAAGGCAAATTGGACTGGAGAGATAATGGAATTTTTGAACGGACAGATAAAACAAGTATATTCCTAGGGGGTAAATTTTCTTAGAATAGATCATTTGTAAAACAGAAAGTGGGTGAGAATTTCCCCAATCAACTAAATTTTTAATGTAATTTATTTCAGTAGAGAAATAGTAGGAATTTTTAAAAGTCACCTCATGTTTTGTTTTGTTTTCACTTTGTTTTGTTTTGATTTTTAGTATGTGATAGACTTAGATTAACAAAGTTGCCACGGAAAAACTTGTGAAGTAGCTTTGATTCACAAAACATTTAAGGAAGACTAGGATCTTCATTATTTTCTTAGGTGGAACTTTTATAGGCTGAAAACAGCAAAAATGAAACCCCTTATGGACACTAATGCAAACATTACCTGGCATTTGTACAAAAATTTTATGAGTTCTTTCTCACCATAAAGGGCAGTGCTCTTTTATTACTCAATTTAATTAAAACTTGTTCTAGAGACCACCTATATGCAACACAACCTCTTCTCACTTCCATAATTCTAGCAGAGAAGGGCACCTCATATCTTTGCTTTGGGGATCTTCAGTGTTTTCCTTCACTCTCCTTTCTAGGCTTGTGGAATGAACTATTGGTTTTCTTGATAATAATCAAAATCTTTTTCCCTGGTCAATTAATATTTTGGCTTATAGATTTCATGATTCTAAGACTTAGTATTTCTTTGTGCAATTGACTAGCTTATAAGTAAAGGGTTTTATATAGAGTCTAAATTTTATGTTTGCTATACTTTTTAAGCATAAACACACTTTAGATATTAAATCAATAATATGAAATTTGAATTTGTTTTACTCTAAAGCTATTCTATTGCAATAGGACCCCAGGGTATATGTATATTTTCTGAGCTACATAGTTGAATTTTGTTGTTGTCAGAATCACGTTTTCTCTTAAAATGGTCTGTTATGACCAGGGATTTGCCGAAGTTCTATCCTTCTTTACTGTCATTGCCATTGATCAATATACTGCTTGATATATAATAAGCAAATAGTACATGCTAGCTAATATTATTTAAGGTAATAATAATGTTATATTTTTTAAAATAAAAATCATCCTGACCATACCAAGAGGGTTCTTTTGGAGGGCGCCTGGGTGGCTCAGTCAGTTGAGCATCAGACTCTTGATTTTGACTCAGGTCCTGATCTCAGGGTCCTGGGATTGAGTCCCACTTTGGGCTCCACACAACCGGGGAGTCTGCTTGAGGATTTCTCTCCCTCTCTTTCTGCCCCTCCTCCTGCTTGTGCTTGCGCTCTCTCTCTAAAATAAATAAATCTTAAAAAAAAAAAAAGAGGGTTCTGTTGGGGATAATAACCTAACCCAATCTTAGAAGGAGTCCTGGAGCCAGGATATTCCTGCAGAGTTGTCCCAAATAGAGGGGGATGTCATGAACTTTTGTAGCTCCCCATTGCCTAGTCATTGAATGTGAACTGCTCTTGGGGTTAAGGTATAAACTTAGGTGGAACAGGCTCCTCATCTAAGGACAACTCAGCTTAAGCCATCATCAGCCAACACTCCTGGCAGTTTGGGAAATGAGTGCTTAGTCTTGAAGTGAGGAAGGAGATATGGATAGTGAACCCAAAATTTCACTAGCCTAAAACATTGTATCTACTAAAAATAGCTTAAATTCTTTCTTGAATTGCACTAAAAAGCACTATAAAAATAGTTTGGGTAATTGTTCTTAAGAAATGTTGGCTATAAGATTGATGGAAGAATTATATGTTGTTTAGTTGTTTGTTCCACCAAAGGTGATTGTCAAGTAACAAGTAAGCATACACACAGATAGAATGAGAGAAATATGAGATAGAAAGAAGGGATTATTCCGTCTATCTCCATCAACTTTCATCCATATCTAGGAGACTACATATAAATGCAAGATTACATGTTCAGTGTACTTGAGGACCTAGGAATCTTCCTTTCTGTTAATCATTTTTCAAAATAGTAATAAAGGAATAGTGTCCACTATTTTAACTATGGAAAATCACATGGTAATCCACCTTGAGTCTTTTCTAAACAAATTCTCTAGGCTTTTGTTAACCATATAACTATAAAATAAGACATGTTACAGCCAAATGAAGACAAACAGAGAGTAAATAAAATAAATGAATATGGGGCACCTGGGTGGCTCAGTCGGTTGAGAGTCCAACTCTTGATTTCGACTTAGGTCATGATCTCAGGGTGGTGAGATCGAGCCCCTCATCAGGCTCTACACTGAGCATGGAGTCTGCTTTCCCTCCCTCTCTACTTCTCCCCCTGCTCTCTCTCTCTCTTTCTCTCAAATAAATAAATAAAACTTTAAAAAATAAAAAAATAAATGAATATAAAACATGATTGCACAGTGATTTCATGGTGATGATTGCTGGTGATGAGTTCTGCAATAAGACAATTAGGTAGAGAAAAGACACAGAAACTGTTGGCATGGTAGCATTATAGATAGTGAGGATCCTTCCCCAAAAATGTACCATTTCAGTATAGGCCTGAAGGAGATGAGAGTGTAGTCTTTGCAGATATCAATGATGAAGAGTGCCCCAGGAAAAGAGAATAGCAAATGCGAAAGACCCTAGGTGAGGGTACATGCCTGTGTGTTCAAGGAATAGTAAAGAGTGAAGAGAGGAGAGAGGGTGTGAGTATGGGAAATAGTTTTAAGCCATTAATAAATACTTCAACTTTTATTCTTAGTAAAATGAGAAGCCATTGGAGTAGAAGAGTAACAAGATCTGGTTTTGTTTTATTTTGTTTTCAAACATTTTATTTATTTTAAAGATAGGTAGAGAGAGAGAACACAAGTGGAGGAAAGAACAGAGAGAGAAGGACAAGCAGACTCCGCACTGAGCTCAGAGCCTGAGGTGGGGCTTGATCCCACAACCCTGAAATCATGACTTGAGCTGAAATCAAGAGGCGAAAGCTTAATTGACTGAGCCACCCAGGCACTCCAAGATCTGATTTTGTTTTAAAAGGATCACACTTATTGTTGTGCTGAGAATAGACTTAGGAAGGCAAGGGCAGAAGTGGAAAAATCAGTTAGGAGTCTAGCATAATAGTTCAGGCAAGAGATCATGGCAGGTGGGATATGATGGTATCTGTGGAATGTTTGAAAAATAGTCAGATTATGGTTGTATTCTGAAGGTAGAGCTGCCAGAATATTTTGTAGATTGTGATTGAAAAAGAGTTAGAGATGGCTCAATTTTATTACATTGAGTATTTGGAAGGATGGCAATGTCATTTCTGAGAGCGGAAAGACAGTGGAAGGAGAAGTAGGTGTTGAGAAAAGACCAGAAACTCAGTTTGGGCATTGCTCTTAGATATCCAAGTAGAGGCAACACATCAGCAGCTGAATACGTGAGCGTGGAATTCAGGGGACAGGTCTAAACTGAAAATGTGCATTTGGGGCATGACTGCATGAAAGAACTCTGGGAATACAGGTGAACAAACAAAAAACAGTACTGAAAAAGAGCAGGCTAAAAGGGAGGAGAAAAGCCAGGAGAGGGTTATGGCTTGGAAGACACTGAAGAAAACATTTTGAAGATTTTTTTAGACTGTAACATGCAGAATATCCTTTAAACTGTACAGCAATTTTGAAGAAGTATTTGGCTTTAAAGCAGTAATCCAATAAACCCATAAATATTTTCTTAATCTATTAGGTGCAGGTTATGTGGTCAATATCTGTCAAAGTAAGACAGTTCTAGGTTTGTTGAAAGTTCAGATTCCTATAAGATTGTGAGTATGTTATTTTACCAATAGTATTTGTTTAAAAGAGGATCAGTATTTGCATTGCTTTTTTCAATTTCTGTGTAAAATGGTCATATTGATATTGCTCTTAACAATGAAGTTAACAGTGCAGGAAAAAAACAAAACAAAACATCGGGTCATGATCATATAAAAGTTTAGAAATACTCAACTTTTTAGGACCTAGAATACAGAATAGATGATGGTCCCTAGAATTTAAGCTCTTCTTATATATGCAAATATAATACTCACTTTGTATTAAACAAAATAGTGTCTCTCTAGCCCCTTGATTAATTTGGGCAACTGTCTTACAGATCTCATTCCTCTCATTTTTGACTTTCATGTTGTTAAACTATAATGCCATTAACATCTATTTTAAGTAATCTCCCTCCCCTGGTGATTGATGTTAGATACAACAATTATGATGCCAATGCTGGGAATAATTCTTCACAGATGTTGTCAAATTACAGGTTAAATGGGGAAAAGAGCTTCTTTTTTCCGGCCACCCACTCTTGAAATAGGTGCATGGTGCCGTGCATCCTGTGCTGTAGGTATGCCAATTCCCCATCCTGTTGTTCATCTGGTTTAAATGACTTCCATTTGCTATTTCAAAGAATGACAGAATTTTATGTACAGACTGCTTTGCAGGTAACAAAATGCAATAATCCAGCCTTGAATTTTAACTGGCAAAGGGAAGTCCATTGGGTCTGGCACAGTCATGCTGATTTTTCCCTTATTATAAAACACCATTTGCCATTACTAATAAAAAAATTGAATAATATGATGACTATGATTTACTTTAAACTATTGCAGAGAAGGAAAGTGGTCTTGAGTTGGTAGTTGTTGAGGCTGGGTGAGAGATAAGATTGAGTTTGGTTCTTGACCTGTTTAACATTACATTAACAACAACAACAACAAAAACATTAAGAATAAAAGCAGAGTTAATGTTATTTTAACCCTTCATAAACCATTATGTTCTCATTGGAAGGAAATACAGAAATTCCACAGGTAATTCTCCTCTTGGTTATTTAAAGGAATGAAGTCATATTTTCTTGGCCATTCAGTTTGGACCAGTAGATTATTGTATGCATTCCTTTAGTTTTGCATTTATTTATTTAAGTGAGTTCATTGCAATTCTCAGCAGGAAAAGAGGGAAAGATATGAGATGAAGAACAGAAGAAAGAAAAGGAAAACTGGGTTGCCAAGTAAACAAGTAAGGTCAGAAAAAAGATTTGGGGATTGACGTTTTAGCCCCACCTCATACCTGACATAATTGTAAGCCAAGAAAATTTGATCTATGTCTTAGCTGAAATTCCTTTACCTGCATAAACTGAGGCTGATTATTTGAGGTATTCCCATAGAGGTGTCAAGAGGCTCTATTAATAAATGTTGGTCCAGAATATAAACTTAAAGATGCTCCATATCTCCCATTGGAGTGGGAGTAATGACAAGTAATTTTTGTTCTATGGCATAATTTATTTTAAATACAGTCTCCCTACTCAAGGTAGAAATATTTTAAGTGGAAAATTTTTTTCCCTCTTTGAACTACAAATTGTCAAATGTTCACCTACTCTAATATTGCCAATATATCTTGGCAATATTTCATTGAAGGCATTCCACCAATAGTCTGTTTTTTTGTGTGTGATAAATCTCTAAAGAGAACATTACTTTCCTTTACATCACCTGCCAATATCTCAAACCATAATAATCAGGAAGTATTTCTAAGTGTCTACTTAAAATCCTTACAACTGCAATTTAATATCATTAATCTTGAATTTTCAAGGCATTTCCACCAATCTTATTTCATCATTCTTATTATTTTCTGAAAGACTCAAACATACTTTTGCTTATAATAACTTGAATAGGCTTAACTATAAGGCTTCCCAGGCAAGAAACTGAAAGAGAAAGAGAGGAGGATGGAAGTGGAAGAATCCAGGGACATGGGGACTTAACTGATGGTTTGACTACTCTCTGATGAAGTGCATACAACCCAGGTTTGACTGTCTTAAAAAGAAGGATAAATCCAAGCTCGGCCAATACCTGTATTCAAGGCAATACAATCTTAAAGGAGGTATGGCAACTGAGGTCTTCAAGCAGTTGTGAAACTGTACATTTAGTTTGTATTAGTGACTAGGAGTATAAAGAAAGGAAGAGGTGCGTGGGGGTTGAGTGTGTGGTTATAGGATTCTGAAGAGCTAAACAAGATTGTGGTAGATCAATTACAACCATGTCCCCAATTCTCCACCTTACCTTATATCCACATCCTTTATAATATGACTTTGCAACTTTTCTCATTGAGCAAGTAGATAGAATCTGTTGTTCTATCCTTTGTATCTGGATTGGCCTTGTAACTTGTTTTGGTGGATGGAAAGCATACTTCCGTGCTCTATCCCAGACCTCTGCCAACATGTTCTGTGTAAGAATGAGCTAATCTGCTCAAGGGTGAGAAATAAGTGGAGGTAAACTGAAGTACCCAACCAACCCCAGAAAGAGCCATTAACTAAATATAACTGAGAGAGCCAGCAGAGACCAGAACGACTGACCAGCTAAGCCCAGTCTCAACCATAAATTAAAGAAATAGGTGTTGTTTTAAGTCACTAAATTTTGGAATTATTTGTAACACAGCAATGGATAGCAGATATTTGGAAAATAAAATAACATTTAATAGCTAAACAAGTAAATAATGCAAATTTAAGTGGGAAAAATGTACCAAATACAATTTTATGCCATGAAGTTGGAGGCCTTTCAGACAAGATTTCTAGGGATGGCCTCTCTGAGGTTGATATTTGAGCAGGAATCTGAATTATGTGGGGTCACTAGCAATGGGGAGAGGTAAATAAGGGAGTAGATAACCCATATAAAGTGGTTATATGAAGATCAATAGAGAGCACTATCTATAAATACAGATTTGATTAAGCTATTCCTTGTGTTTTTGAATCACCATGCCAAATATATTCACCTTCTGCACTCAAAAATCAGAATGAATATAGATTTAAATATCTACTGTTATGCTACACATCTTCAAAAATAGTAACACATTTTTAAACATGAATTAAACATGATTAAGTAGATTTCATCATTCATTAAGAAAGCAGATTCAGGGCGCCTGGGTGGCTCAGATGGTTAAGCGTCTGCCTTCGGCTCAGGTCATGATCTCAGGGTCCTGGGATCGAGTCCCGCATCGGGCTCCCTGCTCCTTGGGAGCCTGCTTCTCGCTCTGCTTCTCTCTCTCTCTCATGAATAAATAAATACAATCTTTAAAAAAAAAAAGAAAGCAGATTCAGATCTGTCATTAAGTTACCTCAGATTAGGAAGCCTATTTAGTTTTTAGTATGTAAACAAAACCAAATAGAACTTTGGAAGACAAAGATAAGGAATACAAGAACCAAATTTGCTATTTGTCTGGAGTTGAGAGAAAGACACAAGTGAAACAATAATTAAAGTATGCATGGTCTCTCCAAAGAGAGAAACATGGTTTCTAGCATCAAGAAAGGCATTTCACACAGGGTCAGTAATAGCTTCCTGTCCAATGTGAAGGCTGTCCAATGATGAATTCTTTCTTTTTTTTTTTTTCCTGTAAAGGAGGTAAATGTCACATAACATAAAATTAGCCATTTAAAGTGTGAAATTCAGTGGCATTTAGTACACTGGGTGAGTAAAATTCCTTTGTACAGATATACCATATTTTGTTCATCCATTCATCCACTCTTGGAAATTGAGTTGTTTCTGTGTTTTGGCTATTGTGGATAGTGCTGCTATGAACTTTCACATTTCAGGATTTGTTTGAAGACCTGTTTACAATTCTTTGGGGTATAAACCTAGGAGTGGAATTGCTAGGTCATATCATAATTCTACTTTCTAGATGAATTCTTGATGTGGGTGTTCATAAGTTGAAGAAGATACAAAAAGGGCATGAATGAATATGAGATGGCATGAAAAAATGCCACTCTTGGGGACAGGCATTATCTGATATGGTAGCAACAAAGGGCAAGTATAAGGAAGAGGTAGGGTAGGATACTAGAGATTTACATAGGAATTTGATCACAAAGGACCTTATGGATGATAACCCTTCAATTTCACCCTATAGGGATCTTTCACGATAAAAATTCCAACTTGCAGACTCAAATCCACCTAGTCTGAGTGAACCCAAATAAAAACAAGCAGTATATATCAGACACAGTTGTGTAGATTTATTTACATTTCAAAGCCTAAGTGTAAATATACATACCCACATACATGTAGATACACATATAATGCAAATACATATATTCAGTGATGACCTGTAGTGGAGATTAAATTGCAACCAGTACAGAGAGACATATGATGAGTTTTGTAGATTAGAAAAGTTACCATGACAACAAACAGGTGAAGAATTTTATGGCAGTGATGGACATGAGGTTGCACCTGAAGGCAAAAAGAAAGGAAGCTAGTCAGGCACAATGTGCTGAAAGCTTCAACAAAAGCAATGCTCCTGGGGATTCTGTGTAAGAACCATATTGTAGAGATTTTTTTTTTAAAGATTTTATTTATTTATTTGACAGAGAGAGACACAGCGAGAGAGGGAACACAAGCAGGGGGAGTGGGAGAGGGAGAAGCAGCCTCCCCGCAGAGCAGGGAGCCCGATGCGGGACTCGATCCCAGGACCCTGGGATCATGACCTGAGCTGAAGGCAGTCACTTAACCAACTGAGCCACCCAGGCACCCATCATATTGTAGAGATTTTAAAGGATGGAATTCATAGTTCGATTTGGTGTTTGGGCAAGGAAGGGGTATCAAGGATGACCTCTTATTTTCATATCGAAATGCTACGGAGACACTTTATGAATAGCTTTCAGTAAGCCTGCATTATGAAAGCCAACATAAAGATCGTAGTCCATAAAAAAAAAAAAATTCTGTGAAAAGCAAACAAACAAATAGCTTCTTTCTTCCTCATAAATAACTTGGAAAACTCCTTCCCAAACTGTCAGAGATACTTTGGGGAATGCCTACATTATTTCCTTTTGACAAGCTCTGTGTAAATTTTTCCAATGTGAGCATATAAATGTGTTGCTAAGTATCATAGTCATGGTTCTCTGGTATCATTCTGTACTCAGAAAAAAAAAAAAAAAGGTTTTTAAGTTTGTTGCTTACATGAACAGAGGAAGGTGAGATAAACATTAGAGGCCAAACAAAGCAATGTCTTTCAAATGAAGTGTAAGTCCATCGTTTACCCAGGGTTTCTCAACTTTGACACTATTAATATTTGGGAACAGATAATTCTTTGTTGTGAGGGAATTACCTGCTGAGCATTGTAGGATGTTTACAAGTATCCCCAGCCTCTACACAGTGGAAGACCCCTCAAGTTGTGACATTCAAAAATGTCTTAGATATTGCCAAATGTCCGATAGGGTATAAAGTCATCCTGGGTTGAGAATTGCTAATCAATTACAAGTAGTTAAAATGGGAAGTGTTCACTCACACAAAACCTTCTTTTTATATACAGTATCAGTCAATTAATTTGTAAGATTTGTTCTGCTTCTTTTCTCTCTGATTCGATGCTTTGAATTTATAAGTTGATATTATAACTACAGTCAGTATAAGTTGTGACCATGTATAGTATCAACATACATGTTTTCAAAAAATCGTTCAACAAGGTATTATTATTATTATTAATTATTAATTGCCTGCTGCTTACATTACATTGTACTGAGCTCCTTGGAGGTTACAAAATAAGTTCCGTTCTTTCAAACAGTTAATAATGTCTTTGATTTGGCCAGTGATAGCCCCAAAATATCTACATAAGAATTATTATTTACGTGGTGATTTGCTGTTGTGTGCAATCAAATTTGCTGTAAAGTTACCAATAGAGCAAGCAAAATAATTTTATTTGTACAAATATTTATTCTTCCCTTTTCATGACCACTTCTATGTGGTTCTACTAGAGTAGGAATAATTTTGATGAAACACCAAAGCATAGTTTTAATAAATATCAAAATGAGAACAAAAAACAAGGGCAGATTTAATTGGAGAATATCCCTTAGAAACATCAGGTCTTGAAAAATTTTATGGCTATTGACTGGAAAACAGTTTGTGGTAGAATGTCAGGGTAAGTGACAGTATATGACTGAAAATAATAAGGATTATCTGTGTAATAATTTGAGATTAGCTTGGTAAAGCTGATAGAACTTTTTTAACATGGTACTTTTGACCAAACAGCTTGAATTCTGAACTGTGGAGTTTATATTTAAATTCCTACATAATAATACGTTCACATTCACATGAAAGCTTATCTTGTACTTTTGACTATCATTCATTCACTCAAAATAATTTAGCCAGCTCAAGGCAAAATCTGGATTCTATTCATCTTTTGGCCTCTTATGTGCCATATTCTATGGTAGATGTTTTGGATCAAAGAAGCCTATCACATAATTCGTAAGATTAAGAATCTCCTAGTCCTAGAAAAGAGATAGAAGAATAAACTAATAGTCATGGACGTGTGTAAGTACTACAAATGGTGGAATATTTAGCTTATTTATAAGGAAAAAAAACAAGACTTCCTGAAAAGTCAATAAAAATTTAGCAGAAAGTTAAGATTTTAACTTAAAGGATGAGTGGAAAAGCTGAAAGGGCCAGAATGAAATGATCATCTAGAAAGGACTATGGAGATGGCCATGCCAATTAACCCTAGGGGCATGTTAAATAGCCCTGTAGCAGAGACTTACTCTCTGGTCACAAACCCGTCTCCTCCCTTCTTAAACAAAGGTCCATCTAGACCTAGGCTGAATTTTGCAGCTTCCTTTCCAGTTTTGGTGGTCATGTGACCGAGTTCTAGTCAGTGGAATGAGAGGAATAGTAATGTGTGTCCCTTCCAGACCAGGCCCCTGTATCTTCCGCGTTGTTTCCCCTCTCACAAAGTGGACAGAGACTATCGCGGTGACCTTGGAAGCCACCTACTGAAGAGGCACAAGAATGCAAGATATACAAAGACTAAGTCCCTGAACTATCACTTGGGGAAAAAAACTGCCCCCGATTGGGAATATTTGATTTTTCCCTTACATCAGTGAAACATAAATTTGGGGTTTGTTTGTTTGGGCGTCTAACAGCACCTTAACTAATATAAGGCCCTATTTGAAGAAAGTTCACCATGATATTACTGTGTTTTTCCTTTCATACTTATTATAATATATATTTCTGTAGCTGTAGGCACCTGCACCTACAGTACAGAAACACAGTAGATAGCAGTTACGTTTATATTATAGTTAACACAACTTGTGTTTAAAAGTGACCAGTATTGACTTTGTAGGACAATTATTTAGAAACCGTGACCAAAAAAAAGAAAAAAATTCAAGTTCACTGGTGTACAATATAACAAGAAGGCTAGGCCTCTGTAACAGTAGAGCGATGTTCCAAATCTTTGTTTAGATAAAGTCATTTACTTATTCAAATTTATGGCAGGATTTATATTGCTATCTACAAGTAGATATCGATAGTTAAAGAGATTTTATAGCTTTTTGACATTCAATATATTATGCAGGTTTAAAGGGCTCTGGAAAACGGATGAACTATCTCAGCTGAATAACTTTCCACTTGTAAAAACGTTTCTTAAAGTACAGAGCCCTCAGATTTAATACTTGGGTCTTGCTTGTTGAAGCACATGGTAAAATGTAGACAGGTTTTTCATTTGACAGAACGATCCTGATGGAACAATGCAGCCTCCACAGGGCTCACACCAAACTGAAAAAAATGACAGGCGCAACTTATTAGGGAGGTAATTTCAGAAATGCTTAGTTTCAATGCTTCTTTCACACAATACTATTTTATTTCTCTTTTTACATTAAGTCCTCTTTTTTTTTTTTTTACTGACGGCAACTTTAATTTTTACATGATCTGGGTATATTCTTAGCCCTGAAATTAGGATACTTTTGAGCCAATCCAAGTGCCTGAAATATTGCAGAAGCTCTCCTGTATTACTTTGCATATACCATAGCTTGTTTTATTCTGCATTAGGTTCTTACAAGACTAATTTCAATTTACCAGTTAGTAGTTTAGATAAAAGCCTGAAATCCTGTGGCCAACCAGGCCTCCAAGGCAGGCATTAGCTATTTGATAAAACCGTTGAAAACACAAGAGGATGTACATCTTTTGAGTAATGCAAATAATAGGAAATTTTCTCAATAACGTTTGGTCCTGGGCTGCTTCCAAAGTAGTAATTCACAAAATATGACTTTTTTCATTGGGGAGGTCATAAAAATTTGTTTGTTGGAGGTAGGGAAGGAAATGTAATTAAAGGCTAAATTCAGACTCACGTTTCGCCTTAACCAAAAGAATATGTGTGATTTGGACACCAGTCACCTAGGCACTTCCTATTTTAAGGCAGTGCACATTGTCAGCAAATCAAATTATCCAATAGCAAAACTACATCTGGCAGAGCTCGCTATGCCAGGTAACCTTAAATAGAAGCTCGGGGGTAGTTAGCTGTGTCGCTACACTGGGTTTTGCTGGTAAGAGTTACGTAAAGTTCCTCTATGTAGCATTGTTATTAAAAGAATAAAGCGAGAAGAGGTGAAATGAAAACATTAAACTTGTGGGTATATGTGTGTGTTTTAATGTCCCCTTTGCATTTGAAAGTGCTAACAACAACACATTTAAAATAAATCAACTCTGGGGGTTCATTTTATATATTAAAAAGTTGTTTGGGGTTTTTTTTTTGTTTGTTTGTTTGTTTCTTGCTTTTGCATATGGTCCTTATACAATGAAGCTTTAGATCATAGATGCTTTGGGGAAGGCCTATTACACATAATTTACATTTGGAAAATCAAGGAGCTTTGATTTGGATTGACTTCAGGTACCAATCTAATCCAAACACACCCAATGAGTTATTTTTGTTGTTGTATTAACAATCTGAAGGGAAGCTTTAGTTTGTAATCTTGTCAAAGTAGTGTGTAAAGTTCTGTTTATTATTAAAAAAAATTTTAAATGTGTTACACTTTTGAAAAGCTGATTTAAACTCACATCTGTGAAGTGAACAACACACACACACACATACACACTCTCTCTCTAAAAGTCCGGTCAATTCAGACCTGGTAATACCCATTTTTTTTTTTTTTCTTGTCTTATGAGTAGTGATATCACTTATATATGAGATCCAAAGGGGTCTGGCATCTCCATTAAGGCTATGAATCTGTTGGCTGTCTCAGAGGTTTGTTTTACTGCAAACATTAAATAAAAAACACACTCTTTCCTGTATACAATGTTCGAAGCAAATTTGTTCATTTGTATGATAGCCAAATCATCCTACTGGCTCTCTAACAGTTATGATGTTTCAGGAGGGGCATGATGTATCTTTGAAGAAAAAAAGGAATAAAAAACCTTCTGGGTGCATGATTAGAAATATAATAGTTTAGAATTTAAAAATTTCCTAAAATGTTCAGGGTCTACAAGAACAAGCTAAGCTTTCCTTCCAATAAAGTTAGGTCAGTGCTGTCCCAAGAATGAGTTGGCTTGGAGTATTTGAAGTCTTTAACTCTTACCCAAATATTTTGAGATCAAGTTTAATTTATTCAAATTTATTTGTTCCCTGAAACACAATAATTGTCTTCAGTTTTAGCCAAAATCTGGGAACAAGGATGGAAAAAAGAGAAATGCAGAGAGTGGGATTAAGAATTTTATAAAGTTGTGAATCAACTTCTAAATAGCCTGCATATGATACCCAAACATATTAATTTATTCACCCTAAGACTGTCTATCCTGTAACTCAAATCCTTTTGTCAGGTCTGAGAAATGGTTTGTTTTCTTAACCTGATGTTGTTTTGAAGGGCAATACCCAGATGTTCTGGGTTTGTGATAAAGAGAGAATTAATGAGTCTGTCTGTCCAGCTAGAGCCTACTTACAAATCTGTACAGATGCCAATTATAGGGTGAAATGTGATGTTCCTGGTGTAGAGGACTCACAAACATTTTGAGAAAATAAAATGTTTTAATTAATCTTTCCTTTAAATACTTTTCTTCCTTGTAGTCTACCAACAGATTCAGGCATGTTCTGGGATCACTTTAAAAACTAGATCTGTTATTTCTTCTTCTTCATTTATAAAACCTTAAAGCAATTGCTTCTGTTGATGGAAGTTGGGTTTTGCTGTGTTTTGTTGCTTTAACCTTAAGCTTTACTGTAAGCTGTGTAAACTAAAATTAAAGATCTCTCTTCATTTTCCAAGTTGTTTCCCTCTAAGAAATCCCTTCTGTCTTTTTCCTAAGTAAGAAGACTAAAAATGTGTTTGAATAGGAACTATAACAATAATGACCTTGGCTAAAGTTTGGGCCGAGCATATCACACATGAACCAAGAAGAAAACTCTACCTAAGATAAGCTGAAGGTCACTAGAACCTTCCGAAAGTATTTTCAATAAAGTGATTTCATTTCATTTTTTCTTTATTTTGTCTAAGTGTTAACATAAGAAATCATGGTATAAGCGTGTTCCATACCCATTGTCTCGACATGTGAAATATTGACATTCTCTAGCTTACGGTAGTCTGATCACTGATTTCTGTCTAAAAACTTGAAATGATTTTATTGAGTTAGGTTTCCCTTTAGCTACTAAAAGGAGTTTGCATGTAACTCTTACTTACAATAATGGAGCAGTGTGTAAATTACTATACAGGTAGGTGAGACTCTGCCTCTGAAGTCTGCCTCTAAATCAGAAGATTTAGAAATTGCAATGTATATCATGTCTCTTATCCTGTAGAACATAATAAATTTATAGTGCAATTAACTAATCCCAACCTAGTGACTATATTCAGATGAAGGTGCTGTCTTTTATTCATATCCACCCATCTACCTTAGGAAAACATGAATGCCCATATATTTAACTATTTGAAGGCCAGTCTTCTTTAGGCCTATTATGTTTCCTGAAACACTCATGAATGTGTTCAGCAAAAATTATTATAGAAATTCTAGATATCTGACAAAGAGTATTTTTTTTTAAAGATTTTATTTATTTATTTGAGAGAGAGAGAATGAGAGACAGAGAGCACAAGAGGGAAGAGGGCAGAGGGAGAAGCAGACCCCCTGCTGAGCAGGGAGCCTGATGTGGGACTCGATCCCGGGACTCCAGGATCATGACCTGAGTCGAAGGTAGTTGCTTAACCAACTGAGCCACCCAGGCGCCCAAAGAGTATTTTTAAAAATGAGCCTTGGAAGTATTTGGGGTCAAGAAGTGGGAAATCAAGAAATGTCGTGCCTGTCCTGATTTTTTTATTTTTATTTTTTTTAAAGATTTCATTTATTTATTTGACCGAGAGAGACAGCTAGAGAGGGAACACAAACAGGGGGAGTGGGAGAGGGAGAAGCAGGCTTCCCGTGGAGCAGGGAGCCCGATGCGGGGCTCGATCCCTGGACCCTGGGATCACGACCTGAGCCGAAGGCAGACGCTTAACGACCGAGCCACCCAGGCACCCCTGTTCTGATTTTTTTAAAGGAGTTATTTAAAACTATTTTCTTTTCTGAAACAGAACAGATTTCTAATACTTGCCAATAAGCACTTTTACTCTAATTTTTGTGTGTGTGAGTTTTAAGGTTTATTTGATTTAACTTATTTTTATCTTATGGTACCTGACAGTGCTTATAGATTAACTGTAAAGAGTAGGAAGTTTGCAGGAGGGGATTCAGTATTCATTTTTTATAGGAGTATTTTTCTATAAGGTTTAATTTTATGCTGTGTGATCATAATAGTTTTTGAGTATACTACCATGGAAATAAATGTTCAGAAAAAAATAACATTTTTGCTTTCTATCATGAGTTTAATTTAATTTAATTTAAATTTGTACAGGTTTTTGTCCCAATGTATCGTAGGGAATAGTTCTAATATCACCTGAGTGTGTATGGAAATCATGTTTGAAGTTCTAATCTAAATTACTTTTGAGCTAAAACTAAAGAAAAATGAGATCTAATATCCTGCTTTGGGTGGTATAAGTAATCTAACTTGTAATTTTAATTCATACAATTCAATTAAAAAAATTATGTCTCTACCTACTGCAAAAATAATTTGAGCCATTATTGCACAAAATTGGAAAAAATTCATCTTGACTGTCTTTCATAATTTTCTTCATCCATATTTTTATTTTCTTCCTTTGAAACAGGAAAAAAGCAAAATTATTTTTAAAGTTTGTGCTGTCATGATTTCCAATCCAATTCCGTCTGTCTCAAAGCTTGAGACTTCCAAAGGAGTATCTGAAAATGTAGGCTAAAAGCCAAAATTCTAATCATTAACACATCTTTATAAAAAGAGACCAGAAGTAGAGAATATAAAATAAAGAAGAGAAAAATGATACCATTCACAGATTTTGTTGCCAGAATGGTCAATGTCCATGTTGTGTGGTTGATTTGTGATCTTTCTTATAAAGCATCAATCATTTAAATATATTCAGGGAGCTCCTCATCTCCCACTGTTCATTCTGTTCTGGACTGTACTTTAGCAACACGGGCCTTCTTTTATTTCCTCAAATATATTGAGCTCTTTCCCACCTCAGGACCTTTGCCCAGGACATTTCTTCTGGAAAGCTCATCTTCTGGCTAACTTTTTTTTTTTTTTTTAATCCTTATTGAAGTTAAATCTCACCCCCTCTGAGACCTTTTCTGACAACTCAATCTAAAATTGTTCCTCTCTCTGATATCATCTTGTTCTATTGCCTTCAGAGTACTGATCACAGTATATAATTGATCTTTGTTTACCTGCTTATTTAATGTCATTTTCTTTCACTAGCCTGTAAGCTCTGAGAATGAGGTCTATTTTATCAGCCACTATGCACCCAGAGGGTAGCATAGGCTGTGGTACATAGTAGATGATTAATAAATATATTTTTAATTAGAGGATAATCAAGTCCTGTGATATAACAAAAGAAGTAAAACCTTCTCCTAAGAACCCCAGATCTGAGTGAGACAAAATATACACATGTCAAAATTGAAAACAATATTATAAGGTATTCTATCACTGATAAAATTTGATAAAAGGAAAAATCATAGAGTTCTGGAATGGTCAAGAAAGTCTTAATGGGGTTAGCAAAACTTGAGCTTTGATGAAAAACAATGCTGATAGATCCACAGAGACTAAGCCAATCTCTTATTTTTGAATACTTACAGTGTTTTAGAAAATGGAGTCACAGGGGCAAAAAAACAGATAACTCCTTGCCCTCAGGGAGAAACAACACTTGTTGATTGACCTTTAAGGAATTATTTACTCTCAGTCTCCTTTACCTCATCTCTAATACTGAGGTAAAAATAGTCCTTTGTAGTGAATGCTGTGTGTCCTACACAGATATTTTTGATTTTCTTTTACCAACTCTACGAGACCCTCCCCTCAGTTTCTGCATACTTTGCTGCTAAGGGCTCCCAGCTTTTTCAAATTTTATGGACCACTGTATTGGTGCTGGTTGCAGCATAATGAAAAGTATTCTTGGGACGCCTGGGTGGCTCAGTCGGTTAAGTGTTTGCTTTCGGCTCGAGTCATGATCCCAGGGTCCTGGGATCGAGTCCTGCATCTGGCTCCTTGCTCAGCAGGGAGTCTGCTTCTCCCTCTGCCTGCAGCTCTGCCTGTTGTGCTCTCTCTCTCTGTCTCTTCTGACAAATAAATAAATAAAATCTTAAAAAAAAAGAAAAATATTCTTCAGCTGAAAGTCATGATTAATTTGTGATGTATTTAGGCACAAGAGGGAGGAGTTCCATTATGAGGTTAATGTATCTTCACATATGCCAACTGGAGGCAAAGAGCTGACTTCAGTGAGGCTTTTCTAATGATGCAAATTCCAGAGTGAGCTCTGGACTGGGTTGGAGACAATTTACAGGGAGAGCGGGGAATAAATGTTAGTAACCTTAGAATCAGCATGCTTTTTTAGCTACCTGAATGAGGGTCATTGGCAAATATAGCGGAGGGAGGGGAAACAAGACAAAAGACCCATGCTAATATGGAGATCTGAAACCCTTTGGCTAGGAAAAATATTATCATTGACAGAAATAGGTAGGTAAATACATTAAGCGTGGAAGCCAATTTTGAGGGAAAAGGAGATACATTGAGTGTACGCAAGTCTGATAAGATAAACTTGAAAGCATACTAACAGATGGAGATGATGTTCAGACTGGAGAGGAAGAATAAGTATCATTGGGGATACTGGTGGGAATAGTGTGCTAACATAATTAGGCCAGGGACTCAGCAACATACATGTCCTAGCTTGGTTCACTCCTCTTACCTGTAAGGTCTCCAAGATATATATATGTCTTACTGGTAAAGAAAGTAAAACAGCATTTTTTTAGTGACAGGAACTTGCAATCCAAACCCTAATGCAGAAGCTAGATTAGAATCCATAATAGATACCTTTACTTAAGCTAACCGAAGAGAGCACAAGGTAACCTTTATCTAACCTTTACTTTACCTAAGTTAATCCCTACTTAGCCTTTATCCTGTTTCTTCTTGCTACCCTAAAAGTTACCAAATACAGATATACATTGCTAACAGAGCTAATTAGATCCAGAGAGTCTAATTAGTCCATTTCTTAGACTTCCAAATTGAAATGTCTAATCTTGTTATAATACCAAGGAAAACTGTCCCAGGTACAGGAAAAAGGAGGCAAAGATTATGAAAGAGTTCAGCCACAATGCTCAAGGCAGAGCCAGCCAATCTGAGTATTCAAAACAGGGATGGGGTAAAGGAAGCTATGAAAACCAACCTTAAGGGCTTACCATTTCAAATGCAATGAAGAGAAAAGCAATTGCACACTCTTATTATTCTGACCTTCTGAAAACTCCACCCCCAGGAAGCAAAGACTATTCTTTGTCTTTCAGCTTAGCCTCAGCCCCCTCACTGGGGAGAGAAGGAAAAGGAGAGAAAGGACGGACATTGAGTTCTCCTAAAGAAAACTCATAAAGAGAATAAGAATATAGAGAACATGGAGAGTAAGTCTTTAGTCTTAATTCTTCAAAATAGAGAATGTGAATAAATAAGAGATAAGTCAACAAAGAAATCAACAGTTGGGCAAAGTCATACTTCGCTAAGGGAAGGATAGCACTTCAACAGGTTTATGCCAACAGTGTCACATGATGCAAAGGTAAAGGAGAAAGAGGTCTAAGGAACCACCTTTGGACCCTTGTATGTGACAGTCTTGAAGTGATGGTGACTTGACTGGCAGTTTTCCTGGAGATAGCATTTCTTAAAAAGTATTAAGTACAAGTATAGCTGGATGATAAGTACTGTGAAACTATTTAATGTCTATATTAAATATAACTGCATAATCCATGTTATTTTAAATATATAAAATAAGAGTGGGACTCCTTGATCAAGTATTTTTGAGAAACTGAGAGTTTCCTCCCTCAATTTCTTCTCAGAGCTGTTAGTATGCCAATTAGGTTCTGGAGCTCACAGTGCAGAGCATAGAGCGGAAATAGATTTCTGTCTTTCCATTACTTGTTTGCCACTAACCTTTTTTTTTTTTTTTTAATTTTTTTTTAAAGATTTTATTTATTTATTTGACAGAGACAGAGACAGCGAGAGCAGGAACACAAGCAGGGGGAGTGGGAGAGGGAGAAGCAGGCTTCCTGCTGAGCCGGGAGCCCCATGTGGGACTCGATCCCAGGACCCTGGGATCATGACCTGAGCCGAAGGCAGTTGCTTAACCAACTGAGCCACCCAGGTGCCCATGCCACTAACCTTTTTATATTGAGTGTCTTGTGGGGCCACAATGTTGAGGAACACACTTTATGAAATGCCTAATTAGCATATTTAATTCAGAAACCAGATTACAGAGAGTTAAAAGGGGTAAGCTAGAAGAGGTGAAGAAGTGGGGGTTATTGTGTAAACTGTTTGTGAGAGATTGAATACACAGAAGAGACAATGGTCAACTTGCCCAGGAAACTAACCCCTTTATCTACAATCAACAGCCTATGAAGCCTTACTGCTAATGCCAGACTTGCAGTTGGGCTGATTATTATCTCTGGTGACAGTCCTGGAAGCTGAATAATAACTTCCATAACAATCAGCCCCAAATGGCCAGGACTTGGTTAACAATTGAGAGCCTCCCTAATTTTTGTCCCTACTTCCAATTTAGAACCGACTACAGAAAGTCAAATCGTACTCTTAATCACATAGGATGTGTTTCTTCTACTTAGCTATCCTAGAGCTTTCTTGTGCCAACAGCCTCCAGTCAGGGCGTACCTAAAGCCTTCCCTTTTTTTCCAGTAGAAAGCTTTCCCACTCTTCTGTCTGCTTTTCAATCTCTGTCAAAACACAAGTGACGGCGGCTGAGTCCCTTGTTATTGTGAGCTCAGACTAAGTAGCCTTTCTTTGCTTTTCTCATTTGGTGGGCATTCATTTCTTCCCACATTTGTAAATGCTGGCTTTTACTGAAAGACATAAATTAATTAGTGTGTAAACCCAAGGAATGAGCATATTTGGGTAAAAGGTTAAATGTTTAAGACTATCTATGTTTGGGAGGAAAAATGCTGGAAGTCAGTGAGAAAAAAAAGATGGAAGGTACTGTGGACAGGGACAGAGGGAGAGAGAGATTGGGAGAGAGAGAAAACACTTGACAGGGTTAATCCCAAAGGAAATAGAGATAAATGGGGATAGGAACCCCTAGAACATAAAGGGGTGGAGAGACCTCTTTTTACTTCCTCACCCTCATTCTTTGACTTCTAGAAACAGCCTGAAGCCCCCCAAAGCAAAGCTCCTTCATTCCATCCAGCACAGTGAAGCAAATAACCCGAAAACAAGAGCCTGGCCTTTTAATTTTGGGTAGTTGCTTTGAACTATCAACCAATTACTTGACCACACAATAATTTTTGTTTCCTCAATAATAAAAATAACAATAATGGCTTGGAATTCAGGAAAAATGATTCACATGGAACAGTTTCAGGCTCTCTATTAGATTACTTGAAGGTCAGCATGAATCAGCCGAACCTGTTCTTAATGTAATGCTAACTCGGACTCTCCACCCTGTCTCCCTGTTATTTTCTTCTCCTCCCTGGTCTCTTTTGCCAAGAAATCTTCCACATCTCCACCTCTGCTGTTGATGAGTCTAAACCAGCCTCTTGGTAGCTTCTGAGCAAAAATATTCTCTTAAAACTTTGACTTATCCTTGTTCTTTCCAAACACAGGACTTTTTAAAGAATCAAATGCTCTTGCTAAAATGAGGTGGATGTTTGAAACTACCACGTTATTTTGCCTGGCATGTGGAACAGATGGAATCCACCTAGGAGCTTCTCCGAGAGATGCAAATTACCGAGCCCTGCCCTAGACCTTCAGTATCAGAAATTTTGCAAATGAGGTCCAGTAATCTGTGTTTAAACATGCCCTCCAGGTGATTTTGAATTTTGAGAACTGTTTTAGGGAAGGGATTGGCAAACCACAGCCCTTGAGCTAAATCCTGTCCACTGTTTATTTTGGTACAGCCCAGGGAGCTAAGAATGCTTTTTGCATTTTTAAATGATTTTTTTTAACATCACATGAAAATTATATGAAATTCAAATTCCAGTGTCAATAAACAAAGTTTTATTAGAGCCCAGCTACACCTATGTGTTCACCACATATTGTTCATTGCTGCTTTTACAGAACTGAGTAATTGTGGCCATGACTGAATAGCCCACAAAGCCTAAAATATTTACTATCTTGTCATAAGCTCTAGGTCATAAGCTTCTTAGGAACGACTATATTTGTTGGTGATAAGCACTAAAAATTTACTTTTCCTTTTGGCCTCTTCTACTTCAGATGGTTCATTCCACGGGTCTGGAAATCCAATGGCATTTCCTCTGTCAGACTCCTTTTATCCCCCAAAGGCAACCTCATCAAGGTTGCTTCCCAGCGAGGAAAATGTCATAACAAAGGGATTTCTCTACCTTAGATGTAATCATTATAGTCGCTTGGCTAAGTTTCGAAGCATAGTTGGAGATATTTTCTGGAAATATCTTACTGCTAGCTTAGTAGAAGTTCTCAAACTCTGCTGTGCATAAAATTGCCTTACAGGGCTTAATGAAAGTGTAGATTCTTGAGGTAAATTCCAGAAGTCCTGAATCAAGAATTCTGGGTCGAGTACCCAGAATTCACAAGCACCTCAGGTGATTCCGACTCTGGTAATCTGAAAGACATACTTTTGAGAAACATTGAAAATAATTGAATTCTGTAAGAGTTTCCCATTGTCACTGAATAGAGAGAAACTGACTTTCAGGCTGAGACATGGGATTTGGGGTTAGAAAGTTAGTAAAAGTGAAACTGTGAGTATGGGTAAAAATTTAATTGGATTATAAGGTGATCCAAAGCAGACTAGATTTTCGGGACTCTGAAGCTACTCTAGCTAGGGGTGTCTTCCTGAAGTCAGAGAGATGCCCAGTATATCTTTTTATTCTTATTATATCTTAGTTATCTAAGATGTCTTTATAATATAGCCATTTTCAATACTTCACTTCTTAATTCATTTAAGGTTTCTTTGTGGAAAAAAGACACCAGCCACCTTATTTGTAGTATTACCTACGATTTGACTCAAGTCTACTCAGTGGACCGTACATGGCTCTCTTCTCACTATCGACTCCCTTCTTTCTATTTTATACCTCATGTCTCTAAATTTGGTAGAACAGGGACTTTTTGTGTACTTTCTGCCTGAGGCCTTTCATATGAAGAGTGAAAATTGCAAATTAAAGAACTATGAACCTAAAAAATAAGTATAGACCTTAAAATACTTAACTTTTCTCACTTCTCTATATTTCTAATTATATTTACCTTTCTACAATATGACTCAAACTTTTCAAGACACCTTTTAGTAGAAAGCCTGTTATTAAAGGTCTGTATACATCATGCATCTGATTGTACAACATTTAATTGTAGAACAGAAACGTCATTCTTAAAAGTTTTCCCTCCGTTTCTGAGGACTGTTTGATAATTTCAGGTGACATTTTGCTTTTTCCGTCTTTATCATTCAGTGAGCTTTTTAATGATCATCATAGTAAAAAAACACACCGATTCATTTTCTTTTTACCCAAATCACAGAAACAATTGCACTGCACAGGATGACTGAGTAAATATTTTCAGGTCTGGATCAGAATTTCCAGCCAGGATTTGAGCATTATTTGGTTCAAGAGAATCCCAAGTAAATAAAAGGGCGACCCCAAACTGTCCAATCTTGGGGTCAATGAGCCTGATGTGAAGTGAAGAAGGCCCTGCTTGTCCCTCTCCTGCTAGGCAAGCTTTCAACACATCACAAGCCCCACCCAAAAGAGTAAACTGTTCTTTTATTTCCTTCCCTCACACTCTCCTGCTCACCCCTCTGCCAGCAAATCTGAGGGAGATGAATCATGTGAGAAAGGTGGGGGCAAATCAGCTCTCTGCACTGGCCTGCCTTGCACGGACTCATCTCAGAAGAAGCAGCACACTTCTATGGCAGAGGGCAGCTATTTATTTATTTATTTATTTGTTTCGTGCATGTGCTTTTCCAGACTCATAACATACACCATCAGCCTCCTGAGTGAGTTCCAGACATGAAAAAAATTATAAATTGAATGCACATGGAGAAACCAAGTCTCCATCCAAGACCGCACAGGCTCCCCACCCCAGTGCTCCAAGTCCACACCCTCATGGTTTACATAGCACCTTTCTTCCAAGGATCCCAGAGAGAGCTGCTCCAGCACAAAGGAATTAGCCTAAGGGAAGGATGTGTTTGAGTTTCCTTCTAGACTAGTAAAAGGAACTACTAGGCCCTCTAGAGTTTAAGGCCACACAGGCAGGCTATGTATATAGCAGGGAATGAAATCTTAAGCCTTTAGGTGTTCATTTTTCCATTTTAGAAAGTCCAGATCACTCCTGATTTATTATTATTATTATTACTACTATTACTATTATTATTATTATTATTATTATTTTATTCTTAGGGGGGGAAGTATGAAGTGAGAAGATTTTTGCCTTTGGAAATATATTCCCTGGCACCCTGTTTCTGCTTCATTTCTTCTCATTTATCATACTTTCCCCCCAAATATCAAATGCTCTCATACTGCTTTTCTCCAGAAGAGCAATCTAATCCAATCATTTATATTAAGGTGTTTGTGGTGTGTACTGCTCATCTCATGTATATCCATATATTCTTTTTTACAAGGGCTAGACCCTAAAGAATTACTGCAGAGCCAAAAGAAATTATTGCAAATGAAGGAATTTGATGTATTTTTAGGACACAATTAGCAGTGTATATGATAGGTCTTTGCAACAACCTGTATGCAGGTAACCTACCAACTTCTCTGCCTGGTATAAGGCTTGCTTCACTCCAACCAAGGCTGAGACCATCCAGTACAACTCATCGACTTGGCAGGGCCAGCCTGGTAAAAGAGGCCGCTTCTCCCTATACGCACCGTCCTCAACCTCACTCATTTAAATTACTGGTATAAGAGACTTAAGTGTTTAGTTCAAACTTTGATGGCTAACAGAAAATATATAAAAATCTGGGATCTGAGACAAGTACAGCTTAGTATGTAGTTAAGGCTAAGTTCTGAGTGGCCCATTATCTCTTTCACTTTCTTTGTTGTGACTTGAGGCAAGTCTTCGCTCCTTTCTGCCTTCAGTTCCTGGGTTTAATCCACCAGACTCTGGCCACCAGGACTGTTATCTGCCCCTCTTCTGATGCCTGGTTTTATTGCATTGAGTCTTATTGCTACAGGAACCAGAGGGCCTGGTGTCTGCTTTCCCCATCTAATATCTTCACCCTTCGTTCACAGTTTGCTGCTTCTCACCTTCAAGAATGACTCAGGGCGGAGCCGAGATAGCTCGGTTGGGAGAGTGCTAGACTGAAAGAATGACTCAGCCTCATGTGTAGAGCATCCCATGTGAGCCTGAGAGAGCACAGAGCACGAAACCCCCAATACCTGGAAATCACTGTGCCAGGACCTTTGAATAATCAATCAAGCCATTCCTTTACCAGACTGCAATCTGCTTGGTAGAAGAGGCAAATGCCAAGAGGACAACCTAATATTATTAAGGATTCATAATGATTGATGAATGAACCCTAGATAGGTACAAACATTGGCTATTGACATAGGATCTTAGATATCATGAATTCTTCTTTCTAGCCAATAATACTGAAACTCCCATAAGTGAAATTAAGTTGTCCAAGATCATAAAGCAATTTACAAACTGGACCAGGATTAGACATTGATCTCTTGAGTTTTAAGACAGCACTCTTCTTATTATACTATCTGCCCTGCTCGTTTCTTATAATACTAATTAAAACAAACAAACAAAAGAATCCTTGCACAACATGGATACTGTTTTGAAGTGAGCCTCCTGGCTCCATGGCACCATTCTCAGCAGGCCTTGCCGATGCCTAAGCAAGCAATGGTAAATGGGCCTCTGGACAGAGACTTAAGGTTTTTGCTTGTATTATACAAACAGAACGAAATCCACCAAAATTAAGATTTTCCCAACCCTTCCCACTTCTGTCTATATGTTGGTCATATTTGACATTTTCACTTTATATTGTAAAAATACTTTTCATTCCATTATTTCAGTTTTCTAAAATTCCAGTTGGTGTTCCCATACTTTATATTTGTTCCCCTTTGAGTAATTGTGTTTCCAGCAGCAAAGTGCCCCCTCATTTACTATAGATATGTCTCTACTGAAAATGCACCAGAGTCCTACCCTCTACTGTGATGCTCACGATAATGGCACATTACAATGGCCAATGTGTAAACTTGCCAGAGAAGGGTTCCATTTTCTCCATAAGACTTTCCATAAGCTGATCAAAATAAAAGCTCAAGGGATCATCACCCTATATTTTACAGAAGAAGCTTATGTTACTATGCCGGCTAGAAACACCCATGAACTAGAACACAGTTCTCTACCTAACTGGAAAGTGAAAGATGCTTTTGGGAAAATTTTCAAGAAGAATTGAAAGAAAAATGGTCTTAACATTAACATCAGAAATTTAAAAAATCTAGACTCCCTTTATTCTCTGATCATTACAATTAATCATCATTTTGGAATCAATCACATTTGGGGAATGGCAAACTTTTATATAAAAATAGCAAAGCACGCCTTACCCTCAAGAGTATTAGGCTCTATTTGTCATGGCAGAACATTGGGCAGGAACAAGATTTGCAGACCAGAATGAACGAATATATGTTTGTTGTTGAAGTACCCAACGTAGAAGGTAAAGTATGGTTCATTTGGGTTGTAATATTAGAATGTTCATAATATTCACATATTGTTGCTTTCCTTCTGAAGGAACTTAATTATTTCTGCTGCTTGGAGAATGGAATTTTTACAAATGACACATATTATCTTGTCATGGTCAAAAACAATTAGTAATTTATCTCTCCTTTTCTTAGATGCCTCCTTAAATCTGCATGCTAGCCATTTTCTTCTGTCTGCTAATACCACAGATTTACTGTTCACCGCCCACTCAAATGCTGGAAAGCAGGCCACATGTGCATACACATTTTTTTTTTTTAATGTGTTAGGGCTGAGTAATGAATAAGGATTTTGCAATGAAATGAAAACAAAGGGTAGCTGCTTTCACATAAATATCATGTGTCTCTTACCTATGAATAAAAGGACAAATAAAACACTCCTTTTTTCTTCCTCCACACAGACAGTGTTGTTTCCTACTGTAGAAAGTCCCAGATAAGCATATACTGACATTGCATTCCTTCACAACACTGGTATTGTCTATCAGATATTTTTTGTAGAGCAAGTCCATGTACCAAGAAAGCAGAGATGAAGTTCTGCTTTTTCATACAACAGTACCCCAGCAGGCAAAAATTTGCAATGGTCTCAAAAACAGATAAAGAAAGAAAAGAAAATTTAAAGTCTTTTAAAAATGTATTTCAAGGTGTGAAATTAGAGCGAATAAAAGTTTTGGATATTGTTCTATCTCAGAGTTCATATTTTTAAAGGTCTTTCTCTTTACAGAATTAATCTAGTCATGCTAGTCTTAGAGATGTTTAAAAATAAAACAAAAATAAGAACAAAAAAATTACTTTAAACCACCAAGCATTCCTATTCTTTTAAGTAATAAAGACCTTTTACTTAGAATGAATTATGTATTAAACTTTTTTCATGTCTTTGCTAGCTCAGCAAACCTTTGTTCTGAATGCTTTGTGACCATTAGTGCCTTTGATTATAGATTACACCACCATTTGATTTATTTTTTTCTCATGGGCAACATATTTCTTTCATTGAGCAACATTCTGAAACTTGGAAATCTAACCTGTGTTTTAGTCTTAGGAAAGGAACATTCATATGGTAAATCCTCCCCAGTTGGACTTGGTATTCATTCAACTCTTATATGGTTGATTTTAGGCCAGGTTTAATTATGCAATCACTCTCAACTCAAAGAAGATAGTAGAATACAAAAGCACTTGGATTTAATACAGTGCCAGTTTCTTGACGAAGAACAAGTAGGGAAATGATAATATTTAACAATGGAGTAATAATCTCTCAATGCAAGTCTAGAGGGCAAAAACATAAACCGATTGTGTAAATTAGAGCTAGATTAGGCCTGAAACCTAGGCAAACTGTGTGCGTTTCTGCTAGCACTCAGAAAAAATAAGATACTGTTTTTAGTTCTTCTTTTTATAAGGAAGAACAAGGAAATCAGGCACCTGACCTGAATGTTTTATGATTAGAAACAATTTAAACATGCCAATACCACCTCTGAGCTCAGTCTTTTTTTTTTTTTTTTTCTTCCAGAAAATTGTGGTTGCCTTAAACACAGTTTCCAGGGAAGTATTTTTTTTACACATTCTGAATTGCTTGTCCAGTCATTTTCTTATATTACATTACTCACATCCCCTTGCTGGAGGAAATTCCCTCTTACAAATGCTGTATCACCGGGATCTATGTATATTTATGTAACCCTGGTAGTTCTGTTTCTTCTTAGACAAACTCAATGGCATTATTTCCTGAACTGAGCTCCGTTGTCTCCATTAATATTAAATTCACACTCACAAAAGGTGAAATGCACTCAAATCTCCCAGGCCTTTTCTTCAGGATATTTATAGCTAACAAGCTCTGCTCTGATTTGGGGGTTTACTAGAGAGTCCTTGAACTTGCTAGAAAACAGCATTGCAATGCATTGGTTCAATGCTTGCGAGCCAACTCTTCCTTCCATATCAGCATGCGTTTCCTATTAATGATCCAGAACAAGGATAAATCAGAGATCCTTAGCCCTAGCTTAAAGAAGCACATTTTCCAAATAAACAAACAGAAGCGTTGAGCACTCCAGAGTGGAGACCCTCAGGATCGTCTGGCTCATTTGAATGACCCAGAAAGGTTATGCAGATTTCTTGTCTTACAAGAGCCTAGGAGGCCCCCTGGGAACAGCTACAGGTTTGCTTGCCATAAATGAGCAACACAGCCAGAGTTTTGCCCTCTAGGTGATAATACTTAGGGACTTCACATGTTATGGGGCCCTATACCCGGGAGCCTAGAGGCCATAGATTGCAATATATGATCTCATGGTGACATAAGTCCTGTCTCTGTTTCTTAAAAAATGAGGAGGTTATGGAGTTAAGATCGAAGACTTAACTGAGAACTAGCACTAAGTGCGCTTTCTCTGTACTTAGACCCTCACACGAAAGTGAGTGATGTTTATATACACCCCAGCATTGCTTTGGCTTTGGCCTGGAAATAAATTGGAAGGGTATTGTACCCTTAAATAATGACAGCAATCCTTTTGCAAAAGATTGAGGCTCACATCCAGGTTAAGTAATGTGACTGCTGGGTTTTTCTTCTCTTTGCTGGAAATTTGGATACAGATTCCTTCACAACCATGTATTTTGAGATTTTTCTGAATGGTTCCCTTAATTCGTATGTAAACTAAACAGGACATTTGCTAGTTTTTTTTTTTTTTAAAGGTACAAGTGTCCCTGTCCTAGTTACTGTCTAAATATTATATCACTCATACTTTTACATGTGTTTCTGTGGTCATAAAAGTACATTTTCCTAAATATTTAAGTGAGAATAATTCATCCTGTTACTCTTCACCAATTTTCTTAAAAATGTTTTCTTTAAAGGTATAGGGCTGATTTCTTAGGGTTTGTTTGTTTTGTTTTGTTTTGTTTTTAATTTGTGATCTCAATACTGAAAGAATCCTCCTGAATCCCTTTTCATTACTCACATGTAGTTGATCACGTTAAGAGGCTTAGAATTATTTGGCAGATGTTCCATGTCTCATGATTTCATGCAGGGCAGCAAAAAAGCAATTATTGTGGTATTTCTTTAAAAAAAAATAGAAAGTTCTCATCTGATCTGAGAACTGGGTGGAGCTCAGGGTGTGTCCCTTCTGTCTCTTCTGGTTTTTGGTGGAGTTAATTTTTTCAGAGGAAGTCCATTTGTTAGATACCGACAAGGAGAAAAGTACCCAGAAGATTATTTGTGTATCATCAGCTTTTCAGAGGGCAATCATACATTTCAGCTTTAATCTAGAGTCGGAGTCAGGAAATAAGCTATTTTCAGAACTTTTACAAGATTAATAGTGAAGGTAATAGACAGTAGGGTTCTGGAGGTTGGTGGTGATGGGGTACTAGGAGTCTGGCTGCTGGTGGATTACCAGCTGTGTCTGCACTTAGCACTATGGCTTCAGGGGGCCCCCATTAGATTCCATTAACCTTTCAGCCTATTTCTTGCAGACACTACCTGGGTGGCCAGGATAGCAAGAACCAACATAACCGGGGCTTGAAAAATAAGTCAATGCGGAAGTTCTGGTGTTGGGGTCAAGATATTACTTTGTCATTGACAGAAGAAATGTGGTTTAGAAATCAGGACATAAACTGGTACCTTTTGTTTTTAATCCCTTGTAACCAGCAGCATAACTTGCAGAAAGAATGCATCATTTCTCACAGTTACGCAATTTACTACCTTAGAAGTATACATTGAAAGAAGTTTATTTTATTATTTTTTAAATTTTTAAAAATTTTTTGAAAGGAATTTAGAACCATTCACACATGTATAAAAAGCACGACACTATCAAAAATTGTGAATTTGAAAACTTTTCTATACCAGGGATCAAAATTTCATTTGGGAGTCATATATTAATAAGTCCAAAAGGAGATACTGGCCTTATTTAATTACTACCATTATGGTCTCCTTCTGTTTTTTCTTTGTTGTTGTTGTTTGTTTGTTTCTTTTTGTGTTTGTGTTTTTGGTTTTATTATTTCCTTTTCTTTTCTCCCCAAAAGGCGGCGCAATTGAATCCATCCCATTGCAAGGTCTGGCCTTAAACAGGCTTCTGTGATGGCCCCTCGACCTGAAACTACTTTCTTTTCAGTGCATCCTAGGGAGTGGAACTGGAACACTGACCTCCCCAAATTAAAGATGGTCCTCCCAGAGGATGCAGGCTCTCCTTAGCCCTCCACTCTGGCATACTGCAGCTTCTCCTTTTCTCTGGTGCCATCCTGTAGCCCTGGCCCAAAGCTTTCCTGTACCACTGCAAGGCTAAGGGACATCCTGTGTGCTTCATCTGTATCTCATTTACTTGTGGTACTCTGAATCTGAAAGCCCAGATCATTAAGCACACAGATAATTCAAACTCTTCGTGATAGGCATAATCTTCATTCTCCATCCCCCAAATTTTATAAGAGCTGCAAATGAATCCTATCATCTGAGGGATTTAAATTTCATGTTTTTCTGTTTCCCTCATTGTACATCTGGCAGAAGTCCTAAAGAATCTTAGGATGGCCAAAGTGCATACACTAGGAATAGAAGAAAAAAGAACAGAATCTGGATAACCTGTTAATGAGTAACCTGTTTGCGAATACTTACTTTAAAAAAAATCACAAACTTAAAAACCTTAACTGTGAGAAGAGATTTTTTTCCCTGTAATATGACTATTTTCTTATACATTTTACAAAATCAATCATCTCATTCAGTTAAAAATAGTGACATTCCAATAAAATAAAAAAAGTCTCTCCTAAACACACACACACACACACACACACACTCACATACACACTTCTTCAGTACGTTTATGCGCAACATCCATTAGCACAGTTCCACATTTACAGCCACCACTATATCTGACCCCTCATTCATGAAAGCTTCTGCTGCTTAGCCTTGAGCTACTGGGCTCCTGTCATTTCCCACTGAGCACACTGGGGTGGATTCGGGTGTCTTGCCCTCATTTACAATCTGAACAAAAGAAACCCAAGCCAAGAAAGCAGCTGGCTCCATAAAAACAGTAAAAACTCTGGCTGGCATCTCTGGGTGCCACTGACTAGCCAAACATCCACAGGCAGTGGTGCCAATATAGATTTCTGGGACAAAACAACAAAATAGATTTTAGTCAATAAACATTGATTTGACAAGAAATCACACAAATCCGTCCATACCAAAGGACACGTACATCCACAGAGTTCCAAACCAATGAGCACATTATGGACAAATTGAAAACCTGCCTAGGCTGGATTCATATGTGGCACATGGTCTCCAAGATCTTCATCTGCCAAATCTGGTTATATGTTAGGTGTCAATGTTGCTCGCTGATTGTGCTACCAGCTGACAACATAAACCACGGACACTGACAAAACAAACACATACCATCACTGTGACGGTGGCATTTTTCAAACTTTTTTGAAATGAAATGAAAGAGATGTTTCTCAGTGAGGCCTAGTATATACACAGACATGTAAACAACACATGATAAAATCTTCTGAAACAATACGTAACCCTACTACGAATGACCCGTTTTATTATTTCTATTTTATTCTGTTATATTTCATGGTTTTAATATTGTTAAGCTATTGTTATGACCATGGAATTGATTGTAATCTGTTAATGAGTCACGGCAATCGTTCTAAATATACCCATCAGGATGATAAAAACTTATCATCTTTTAGGACTTGCTTTCATTTCTTAATAGGTATTTTGGAGTGGGGGGATAGTTTTCCTTTTTCTTTTTTTCTTTTTTTCTTTTTCTCTTTTCTTTTGTCTTCTTTTCTTCTCTTCTCATCCCTTCTCTTCTCTTCTTTTCTTTTCCTTCTCTTCCCTTCCCTTTCTTTTCTGTTCTTTTCGAGTTACATACAAACATATAGCTATTTCTTGAACAATTCCCAGCAGATATGTGGCTGAAGAAAATGATCCCATCAAATTTACCATCCATTGATTAACTGCTATGTGTATAAACCTCGGATGAGCGTTTTAAGGATCACTAAGGACTAACTCAAAAATTGTAGGTAACAATATTCATTGCATTTAAATAATTTAAACTTGCATTTAAAGAACTGCAATCAATTATGCAGTGTTCTTAGGGTTAATTATTCATATAGAATTGACCTCCTTAAGGAATATTAAAAGAATATATTGTTGTGCAAGGTAGAAATCCAAGTCAAATATTCTTTTCCTTACCTTACAATGAAAATTCCACTTAAGTATCCCCTGAACTTAGGGATTCTGGTGGTGTTTAGGGCTGGGAAATCATCAGTTTTTCAATTAACAAGGGACAGGAAGATTTCTGGGAATCCTCAGGCTCCCTTTCTTAGTGTACCCATTCGCTGTGGTTGCCTTCATTGCTTGGCTCCAGTAATAGGCATTTGAATCTGGCTCAGCCAATCAGGATATACAAATGACTTGGCCACCATAATTTGCTCAAGATTGGGCAGATAACCCAAACAAATCACTGAGAATCAAGCCTAAATTATCTGGGAGAAACCGTACTTCTTAAACTTTCTTGTAGGCTTTGTTACCTGTGACAAAACATATAAATCTTTTTTTTTTTAAGATTTTATTTATTTATTTGAGAGAGAGAGAATGAGAGACAGAGAGCATGAGAGGGAGGAGGGTCAGAGGGAGAAGCAGACTCCCTGCCGAGCAGGGAGCCAGATGCGGGACTCGATCCCGGGACTCCAGGATCATGACCTGAGCCAAAGGCAGTCGCTTAACCAACTGAGCCACCAGGCATCCCCAATTTGTTTCTTAAAAAAAAAAAAAAAAAAAGCTAATTTTAACTGGACTTCCAGTAAGGACAACAGGAGAAAGACCTGAAAAATCCTCTACTGCATTCAAACATTTTTGAAGGATCTAGTCATTTCACTCCCTTGTGTATTTCTTTAACAATGATGGTTCTCTCATAAATGGTTGTGTAACTCTAAGCAAGTCACTACACCTCTCTGCCCTTGGTACATTAGATGTGATATAAAGATGCTAATGATATTTTTATTTTATTGCCAATTCACTCATTTGGTTAGAGATTGTGATCAATAAGTACAAACTCTAGACTTAACCCAAGTGCAACTTGCAAACTTTTCTCTCCTTCCAGCCACTAAGTGCACCCCCAATTCTGATTCTTCATTTAGGATAGGATAAGCACTCACTTTTAACAGGCCTGGAAATACCTGCCTTGATGATTCAGTACAATTTTTCTTATTACCAAATAACAAGCTAAAAGAATAAGCATTTCTTTTTTTTTTTTTTTTTTATTCTTATGTTAATCCCCATACATTACATCATTAGTTCTAGATGAAGTGTTCCATGATTCATTGTTCGTGCACAACACCCAGTGCTCCGTGCAGAACGTGCCCTCCTCAATACCCACCACCAGGCCAACCCATCCTCCCACCCCCCTCCCCTCTAGAACCCTCAGTTTGTTTTTCAGAGTCCATCTTCTCTCATGGTTCGTCCACCCCTCCGATTTTCCCCGCTTCATTCCTCCCCTCCCGCTACCTTCTTCTTCTTTTTTTTTTCTTAACATATCTTG
>NC_138371.1:76865826-76908618 GCF_054177405.1 Leptonychotes weddellii | reverse complement strand
GGGCGCCTGGGTGGCTCAGTTGGTTAAGCGACTGCTTTCGGCTCAGGTCATGATCCTGGAGTCCCTGGATCGAGTCCCGCATCGGGCTCCCTGCTCGGCAGGGAGCCTGCTTCTCCCTCTGACCCTCCCCCCTCTCATGTGCTCTCTCTCTCTCATTCTCTCTGTCTCAAATAAATAAATAAAATCTTTAAAAAAAAAAGAAAAAGACCTTCCTACATCTACTCCAACATTTTGCAAACTTTGAGTCTAGCTCTGCCGGTGTTGATCTTACTGGAAAACAAAGAGATGCTGCTTTATTCTGTTGTGTCAGTCTATCAGAGTTTTCAGTATGTTCTAAATCAGACCCTGTAATATTGATGTCCTAGAAGAAGTTTATTTTATGTGACTATCCCGGAATCACTTAGCTCTCAACCACAATTTTCAAGAACGTGTGTGTCACATTGTATAGTTTATGGGCAGTTTATAGACCAGAAGACATAGTCTTCACTCAGAAAGCTGACAGTTTAATTGTTTTTAGGCCTGGTTATGACCTGGGGAAAGGTCAGATTTCCTAGGACTTTAGGTGCCTCAATGAGGAAATCTTGTTGTAACCAAATTTCACATGTTATTTTAAAATAAGATGTTGTTTGTAAGGAGGACACAGTGGTAAAGAAAATCTGTAAAAAAGGTGCTTACTTTACAGAAGAAAGGGCCTTAAAATGGTGTCAGGAGAAGAGCTGGCTTTATACCTTCTACAAGGAACTAAGAGACCCATCAAGGACCCTGACAGTGTGGACCTGTTTGACGATGAGTAGCATCTTCAGAGCAAAAATTTGGACGATTATCTATTTATTTTATCCATATGTCAAATGTAGGTACTCAGAAGTACATAACATTAAACTTTCCTCATTTCTTCTAAATTCCTGGACCCAATAGATAATTGTCCTTTTTGTTGCTTCGTTCTGCTGAAAATCTCAAAGCTGAAGAGGTTTTATTTGTTTCTGACGTTGAAAAGGAGAGGTCATTTCTACCTGGGCATTTCTGTGCATCTTTTTATAATTCAGTTATGAAATCGCATGATGGCCAGATGGTCAGGCTCCTTGGACTTTCAGCGGTTGAAAACTTTTTTGTTTTATTGGTCTAGATTTATTCCTTGCTTACCATGTCAACAAACTTCTCTGCTCCTCCTCTCAACTTTCACCATGTACCCCACCGGGACCCTATGTCAAGGAATTCACTGATCATGATGGGACTCTCCATATTTTTTTGTAAAATAGTCTTTGGCCAGATGTTAGATCTCCTACAATTATTTCATGTTACATTGAAGTTGATCATTCTTTTTTTTTTCTTTTAACCTATAGATGTATAAGCTTAAGATATTTCAGAAAGAGTTAAAAGCAATAAAAATAAAACACTTTTTGAAATGACTGAACTTTGCATCCAGAGTAAACTAACTTTTGGGATCTCCTCTTTCTCTATCTGTTTATCAATATGACTGCTAGTTGCAGTGGAGAGAAAAAATTTCAGGAGAGTTCAGAGAGCATGTTGTAATCCCACATCACCAGCATACTAGGCTCCATTCACAAATGGAAGTTGTGAGGGTGCACTGACCAATTGTTTTTTTCTTGTCACATTTGTTCCAGTACTTGTGAGTGTTACTGACTAATAAATGGAATGAGAAAAACCTGAATGGAATTTAAAAGTAAGATAAAGAGAAAGAAATTTACAAAAATTATTACAATTTATAAAAATCAACAAGGTGGAAGGACTGGAAGCATATTTTTTCAATTCTGTGTATGTTGAATTGTTTGAGGGGGAGCACATTTGAGAAGAAGAAAAAAAAAAGGTCATTATGAAGTCCCTCACATACAATTCTTCTAAGTTTTCTGTGTGAACGATGGAACCACCGGCATGTGTCCACCATCATTACATTTTAAATAGAATGACTAGAAACATAAGTGGCTTTCATTACATTTCATCTAATGCAATTTGTTCCTTAAATGTTAAAAAAGAAATTTCTTTACCACAACATGCAAATTGTCAGTTTTGAAGATACTGCTTTTTCTGAGTTGTTTTTTTTTTTTTCATTCTGACCATCTTCAAACTAAAAAATGGAAAATATAAGCAGGTAATAGTTTAATTTGTTATTAAGAGTAATTACTGTCTGGTCTTTGAAGGTTATTTCTATGTAAGTTTTAAATAGAAAACCATTTAACATATATTTATCTTCGTAAGCTATTTTAAATGATCAGCAAATACTTTCTCATCACATAAAAGGAGCCATTTAAAACATTCTTATTCTGATAAAAAGAAAATTATAACCTATGAGACCATAGAAACTAAAGTAGTATTTAAGCTGTGATAGACACTATAAGGAGAAAAGACATATTTAGTCAGCACATGTTTCTTTGATTGTCCTCTTTTGATTATTGATAGATACAGTTTCTATTTTTGTACACTGTTGTGTACCTGAGTCCTAGTCATCTAATAAAAGAGAAAGGTAGACTGTAAGCTTTATTAAACATCTGAACTTAAAGACTTCTTGATGTCTTTTGATTTGAATCATTTATGGGCAAAAATCTAATACTCATAATGTAGAAGACTGCTTGTTGTTTTTGTTAAGAAAATATTATAATGTTATCTATATATTTTGCTTTGATTATTCTTCTATTCTTATTAAATGAAAATATTTGCTGACTCTCTACTATATGCAGAGCACCATTCTAGCTGCAAGGATATAATGAACAAAACAGACACAGTTACTGCCATCATGAATTTGACATCTAGAATGGCTAGACAGACAATAAGTAAGAGCAACCATAAATATATGTTTTGTTTGTTGGTTGGGTTTTAATGAATGTAATAGGGAAAATAAACCAAAATAAATAGGAAGAGTGCCAAGGTCAGGGTGGGGTGGTCATTGGGAATTTTATAAGGGTTATCAATGAGAAGGTGACATTTGAGTGAAGAACTGTAGAAAGTGAAGAAGGGAACCAGCTAGATATTTACATATTTCAAGAGAAGGAACAGAAAGTAAGAGGGCTTTGAAGTGAGGAGTCTTGGAATCTCAAGGGCCAGGACATAAGAAAGAGGCCAGTGTCCCTGCAGCAAGGTGAGAGTCATCATAGCAGGTGAAGTCAGAAATGTAACAGGATAGGGGTTCCTGGGTGGCACAGTCACGTAAGCAACCCACTGTTGGTTTTGGCTCAGATAATGATCTCAGGGTCATGACATCAAGGCCCCGTGTCGGGCTCTGCACTCAGAATGGAACCTGCTTAAGACTCTCTCACACTCTTCTTTTGCCTCTCCCCCTCTAAAAATAAAAAAATAAATCTTTAAAAAAGAGAAAAAAATAAGTATAACATATAGGGCATTAAAAGGGCTTTGGCTTTTCCTATAAGTGAGAGGAAAGTTATAGAAGAGTTTTAAAACAATGAGTGACATCTGAGTCATTTATAATAGTAGTACCCTGACTGCCATGTTGAGATGAGGCTATGGTGGGCGATGTTTGCATTAGGGAGACCAATTAGAAAACTTGTGCAAATGTATTGTGCGGACAAATATATAACCATGCAGGCAAATGATACTGATGGCTTAGACCAGGGTGGTAGTAATAGACATAGGGAGAAATGGTTGAGTTTGAATATTTAAAGTTTAAGCCAATAGGATTTGCTGGTGGATGAAGGTTAGTATGACAGAAAGAAAGGACTACAGAAGGATTATTGCATTTAGACCTACACAACTGGAAACATTGAAATGCATTTTACTGATGGACAATGTACATTTGGGATAGGTGAACAGGGATCAGGACTCTTTTTACATGTTAGATTTGATGTCCCATCAGCATCAAGTAGACATGTTAGGTAGAGTTGGATATATAAAACCAGAATTGAGATAAAATATAATTTGTGAAATTGTTGGCATGTAGAGGCTACTTAAAGCCATAACATTAGATAAAATCATCTGAAAAAACTGAGTAGATTAGGGAAAAAAAGTCTTAGGCTTGAGTCTTGTATGCCTCTAATATTTATTTTTGGGTGTGGGGAGATAAGAAATAACTAAAAAAAGAGACTGAAAAGCTATAAACAGTGAGGTAGGATGACTTCAAGGGAAAGTAGTGTCTTAGAAGCCACTTGTTGAGGGTATTTTAAGATGGAAGTAGTGATCAAACATGTGTCAACATATTCCTGAGAGTTCAAATGACATGAGGACAGATAAGTGATCATTTGGTTATGTAATAAGGAAAGTCCAAGTGACCTATATAAGAGTTTGTTTACATAAAGATGATCTAAAATATAGTTATCCTTTATATACTTTATTCATAAGCATTCTAATGTATTCCAAGCCCTCAGAACAGTGACAGCATGCAGTAAATGTTCAGCAAACATTTTTTTGGAAAAAAATGAATAAATAAATGGGATTTAGGAGAGTTGTTAGGAAAAAAAAAAGAGGATGGGGAACAGAGTAAAATAAACTTCACCTGTGTTCTATGGCCTACCAAAGTATTGACTTTAACTAAATGGATGTATTTTAAAGTACATTTATTCTCTCCCTTTTCATTTTAATTACAAAAAGTGATATTAAAAAAAGAATATATTCTATAAAACAGTTTAGAATCCCAGAAATTAATATTGTTACACAAAATTCTTGAGAACTTTTTTTTTTGGCATATGACAACGACAGTGCCCTTTCATTAAGTGACAAAAATGGATCCCTTCAATAACAATTTTAAAATGAACACTTTAAATTGTGGTTGCACAGGCAATTTTTTTTATTCAAAGTCTTCACTCTGCAAGGTTAAGAGAAAGGAAGTCTAAAACAAAGAGAATGCCTTTTATCTTACTAAAATTCTGTAAAAAGGTAAAAGCAAAGCCAGGAACTATCACTTCAAAAAACTATGAGCCCTTGGTAAAAAGCAGACATATACTTTAGGGAATATTAGGAAGTATATAATTAAAAAAACCCTAGATTTTGGTCATTTTGATTCCCATTTATCTAATAATTACTGAGCACCTAATATGTATGTTGTAAGTATAATTCAGGGCACTGAAGATGGAATCTCTGTAGCAAACCCTGCTAGAGACCTACATCATCTGCTTTTCTTCTCTGTTACCCAAATCATTACTTTCTTAAGGGAAAAAATACATCCAGTCCAAAATACACACCATCCCCAATTCTCTTGTAACAAGGGGGTAGATATGTGATGCAATTGTGGCAATGAGATGTAAGTGGAAGTCTTGTAGGTTTTTTAAGAAAATGTGTTGCCAACTCCAGGACCTTCTTCCTTTTCTTCCCTTCCTTTTTCTTACCAACTCTGTGGATGTGATATCTGGGGGTGAAGAAGCCATCTTGTGCTTACTCGGCAAATAGGATAATGAATAATAACACGTCCCCTCCCTATTGGTGTCATTGAGCTGCAGTACTCACTCTGGACTACCTATTGCTGGAATTCTGGTTTCAAGAGAAAAACAATCCCTTCACCTTCATCAGTTATCATTCTGAATGTGTGGGTTAAGCATACCCTGTTGTCAACATTGTCACTGTGTAGTAGAGGAAAAATGCAGGTGAATGCATAATTATACTTCAAGGTTATAAGATCAACAAAAGAAATGAACACAGACATGGGGCAGCCTAGAGGGAGTGTACACTTCTGCCTGGTGGGCACAAGAAAAGTTTCATTTAACTGTAATTTAAGCCAAGTCTTACAGCATCATTAAACTAAAGAAGGCAAGGAAGGACATTCTAGGTAGAGAAAACAGCATCACACAAAAGGATAAAGATGTAAAGAGCATGGCCTATTACACAAATTGTTCTGGTGTGACTGGGATTGGAGTGGAAGTAGATTATTATTAAGAATTCAGGCAGAATGTCAGGCAGAGGCAAGATGAAAGGTCTCTCGGCCTATGTTATGAAGGTTGGGTTTAACTTTGGAGTCAGTGGGAAATCACTAGAGGATTTTAAGCAGGGACTGACATTATCAATTTGTGTTTTCGATAGAGCTGGCAGCAATGTGGAGTATGAAACATAAGTGCCATCTCCCTTTCCTCCACATCAACCAAAAAGATATTGAATAAAATCCAAACATGCGGAAACTAAGGGATAAATACTGTCGTCAAGTATATGAAACATTTATGAGAAGGATGCTCAGCAGTTGTTCTGGGTGTCTGTGACAGACCAAACACAAAGGAATGCACTCGAATAAAAGCAGTAGAGTTGAGTTGAACCTTTAGCAAAAACATCTCAATTGAGAACTGCTCTGGAAAGGGATACCACCAGAATAGACTGCAATGGGCAACTGGAAATTTTATTTCTTTAAATAGCTGGGAGAAAAGAAAAGAGCTATCAGTTCTGGAGGATTTTTATATATTCACTTCCTTGACAGCAGGGGTGTGATAAACTATACTTTGAATGTACTTCAGTTCAGGTTCATTGTGTTATGATCCCTAAAGTCTAGAGATGAATTATCCCATCTATCCTACCCCACAAAAACCACTCAGCTACATAGAATATAGACAAATAAAATACTAATCATTTGCATTCATGACTACTGACTAATATCTCCAATTAACTTGTTATTTATACTAATAGAAATCAACATTGGAATAAGTCTCAGAATAGTTCCCACAATAATTTGGGATACATGATGTCTTTTTATTTTATTTGGCAAAAGAGTTCCATGATCTAATAGATTTGGCAGATGGAGTTACCAAAGTTTAGATAAATTTGTTTCAGAATACTTCAAAGCCTATAACAGGGTAATGTTCATTGTGAATCTTTAGTAAGTTTATCCAAGAGTTTATCCAAGATTGTCTTAGTCAGCTCTAGCTGCTATAACAAAAATACCATAGACTGTACTGTGTGGGTTAAACAACATATATTTATTTCTCACAGCTCTGGAGGCTTGGAAGTGCAAGATCAAGGTGTGGGCCGATTCCTCGCTTGAAGACTGCTATCTCCTCACTGTGTGCTCATGTGACCTTTTCTCATAGATCTCTCTCTTTCCATGCCTATAAGAGCATTAATTCCACTATGTGTATCCCACCCTCAAGACATAATCTAAACTTAATTACTTCTCAAAGGCCTCACCTCCAAATACTATCACATTCAGGGTTAGGGCTTCAACATATGAATTTGGGGGGGTGGTGGACATAAACATTCAGGCCATAACAAAACACATGATAAAGTACAATTTTATCTAAATTTATTTGAGTATGGAGTTCCATTTTTATAAATACAGAATTCCATTTCTATGAATTCAGTTACAAATATAGTTATTTAGAAAAAATATGCTATGTATTAAATGATTGTATTTCTGAATTTGAAAAATATCTGATAATAAGAACTTAAAGGTTTTTTTAATGAAAAGAAGGCAGAAAACTAATGTATGTTGAGTACAATTATGTTCTACACATTTTATATTTAATTTCCAAGTTGTGGTATAGGATACTAACCCATGAGGAAATAAGCTTAAAAAGGTTATTTTTTCATTTTATCACTCCTTTTCTTTTTTTTTAACTCTTTTTTAAAGATTTTATTTATTTATTTGAGAGAGAGAGAGAGTGCACGAGCAGGGGGAGCGGCAGGCAGCGGGAGAAGCAGAGTCCCAGCTGAGCAAGGAGCCAGATGCGGGACTGCATCCCAGGACCCTGGGATCATGATCTAAGCTGAAGGCAGACGCTTAACTGACTGAGCCCCTCAGGCATCCCGATTGTCTCACTCCTAATAAGTGATGATAGAAACACCTTTGCTAGTAGAGTTTTATGATTTATTTTCTAAGCAGCGACAGACCTATGAGCCAAATGAGGTACTAAAGCTATAAAAGTACTTAAGTTTTAAAGTCTTAATAATAAATTGGTTCTAATATTTGGTAGATTTATAAAGAAGTTCTATTTATAACTATTTAGGAAATAACATTTTCAAATACTAAACCAGATAGGACAAGGTACGAGGTATAAAACAGGACATTCATGGGCCACACAGAATGTCTAGTCACCTTAATGCAAGACCTTTGACAAATGAGCTCAATCCTCCTCTCCAGCTTTACCTTCCTTTGCTCTGGATTCTTACACATCAGTTCAGTTGGATTCCTCATGCTGCCCATTGAGACCTCTGGCCTCTTCATTTTTATTAATGTCATTCTCTCCGCCCGAATTTTTTTTTAATCCAACAAAATCTTTCCAGTTCCTTAATGAACAATGCAAATGCTACCTTCTTGACATCTTTTTTCCCGCAAAGTCCCTACAAGAATGATCTCTTCTTCTGAAATTCTCATGCTTAGTTTAAGCAGCTAGCATGACTCATCACATTGGCTTTGTTGCAACTATTTATGCAATTACCTTAAATTATAAGATAAATCAAGGAATGCTGGAGAATAAGAACTTTTTATGTGCTTAGTATATCAAGACATTCTTGTTATCCATATGGTATCTTGTGTCCTAAGTGCTAAATATTTGATTTTTGAGTGTGTTAGTATACAAATGAATGAATGAATTCAAGCATTCAAATGAATATTATAACTGAATTATGCCTTATTATTGATTTCTACGAGTTCCAATCTTTAAGTGTTAGCATGGGGTTAAGGGAAAGATTGGAACAAATTCAGAAACAAAGCTTTTTTTTTTTAAATTTTTTTAAAGATTTTATTTATTTATTTGACAGGCAGACAGACAGACAGAGAGGGAACACAAGCAGGGGGAGTGGGAGAGGGAGAAGCAGCCTTCCCGCGGAGCAGGGAGCCTGACGCGGGGCTCGATCCCAGGACCCTAGGATCATGACCTGAGCTGAAGACAGACGCTTAATGACAGAGCCACCCAGGCGCCCCTAGAAACAAAGTTTTAAAAAAGGAGATAAACTGAATAATAGACATATGAGATAGATCATTGTCATTTTTGTATAGTACCAAACATTCATGAATAAAAAAAAATACAATCCACTCTGCATGTTGACCTACTGTGAAGCATTTACCATAAACGATCCCTTTGTTCACAGTTTTTGTTTGTTTGACTTTAAATTGTTGCTGTTAAATAGACTAAATCTAGATTTTAAAACCCAGTAAGATGTACAGTTAGGAGGTATCAGCTGTTGGATTTGCATTTCCACATTCTTCCAATACTTGTTTTAAGTACTCTCATTGCGTGCATAGAGCTTTCACACTAGTGGTGGAAACAGACATTGATCAGATTATCATCGAAGGAAATGTGAAGAGCTATTGTGTTTATCATAAGAATTTGTGTGGAAAAATGAGAGCATATCATAACACATTTGACTTGGAGAGGAAGGACAAGTAAAGTGTTCCTCTGGCAGTTTTGAGTATTTAAGATATGAAAAAACAGCTAGAGTTAACTAGCAGAGCTTAGAAGAAAGAATATCCTGTTTGGGGCACCAGCATGTGTTCTATGAAGATTAGGAGCATCTGGAGTTTGAGAAAATGACACAAGTGAAATGAGACAAATAGGTGGATGGTGGCCTAGGAAAGGTCTTCAGGACCATATTACATCTTTGGGATTCTAGAAACAGAGGAATCACACATAGGATAGTGTTTCCCAAATATCACACTATCACACCCTTTGAAGAGTGAAAATATGAGTATCTTCCCATCTAATATTTTAGCTTGCACCTAAGAAATATATATATATATATGAATGAAGAAATAAAATTATAAAGTTGCAGAACATGTACAAATGGAGAACTTTCTTATTTTTTTCTTTTCTCTCATTTGCCATTTGCAAAGTTTCTTAAATCCTGAAATGTTGTATATTAGGAAATACATAATCAGAATTCTTGGTCTTGACTTCTGTTGAACTGATCATGTTTTCCTGATAAACTCTCTAAGCTCTCAATGAACTGTTCCCATTCGCTCATTCCCATTCACTGTATTCATGCACGTTGACCTCAACAGGGTGATATCAAACATATACCCAATTTAGTTTCTTGAAAGAAGCTGTCAGATTGAGTATTGGAGGATCACTTAACTGTGCAGGTGAGGTCCTGGGCTATGTGCCAGGATATAGGAAGAAAAGTAACAATTTCTCTGCTTTCATGGAGCTTCTTATAAAGATGGAGGAGACAGCTATTAAACAAGTTAATAACAAAGAAGACTCTTTCTAAGAGTGAAAGATGTTAAGAAGAGATTAAAATATGATAAAAATTGGGAATAATTGCTTTGGCGATGGCTTCCTTATTTATAATGGTCAGAGTCAAATAATAAGTGCAGTTTGGAAATACCTTCTTCAAATGCCTCTGTAGAAAGATCATAGTCATAGACATGCATTTCAACAGTTCAATGGGGGTTTTTAATTTTTTTTTATTTGGTTTGGGTTTTCATGCTATCCAAGCAGAATATGTAAGAAGTATTAAATCTTCTAACATATAGCCCCAAAATATTAAAACTCCCTACTAGAAATTTAATATGTTTTCCAGATGAGGAGCACATATTTTTAAAATGTTAAATTTAAGTTTAGTTATCAAGTTGGCTCATCAGCCCCTGACAGTGCAGCTTTCAGGGTCACTTGGTCCTCATTATCTTGCAATCTTTCTGAAGAGTTATACTACTGCTGAACGAACCTCACAGTCAGAATGGATTAACCAGATCAGAGCAAGTAAGATTCATTCTGAATGCTAACTGAAACTGAAACTCCTTGCAGGAAAGGAGAGAGAAAAGAGGAGAGGAGAGGGAGAAAGGGAGAGAACGGAGAAAGAGAAAAAGTAGGAGGAGAAGCGAGCGGAAAGGAAGAAAATAAAATGAGACAAAAAGAGAGTGAGTGTGTGCAAATGAGAGAGAGCAGATCGTGCGGAGCCTAGAAGGTAGACAGACACCTGCTGTGCCGGCCTACTGCCCACGGTGGGCTGGCAGGTGCTTCCTCTCCACATGGTTGCCCAAAGGTTTCAGGACCGTACTCTCTACTTCGATCACCATACTCCCGCAAAGCGGAAACAAAAAAATTCTTTTGTGTTTATTTAGAACTTAGGTTGGGGACTTTTACCACCAAAGCCATACTTGAGGTCAGATTAAAGTCACAATGTTTTTCATAGAATGTGCATTCATTACACAGTTTTGAGTTACTGACTAAACTGAAGGCAGGGACTAGAATTAGTTACTGTATTTACCTCTACACATCTACGTTGTTTCTAGAGACAGACTGTCAACTGAAGCACTAAGGTGGGGATGGTTGAGATTTTACCTGAAATCTCAATTTGATTTCTCTTATCTCCCTCCCCCTCCAAAAAACTAATAATTAATTAAAAGATCTGCTTTAAAATGTATAATGTGGTTTGACAAAGAATAAATTATCTCCCTTCTCTTTAGGAACATTATTTATTTCCTCTTTACCAAATCATTCTTCAGCTCTCTGACCTTAAGTAAATTAATTAATCCTGCTGGATCTCAATTTATTCAGCTCTGAAATAAGGGTAATAAAAGTAGCTACCTCATAGGATTGTTAAGAATATTACACGAGGGTGCCTGGGTGGCTCAGTTGTTAAGTGTCTGCCTTCGGCTCAGGTCATGATCCCAGGGTCTTGGGATCGAGTCCCGCATCGGGCTCCCCACTTGGCAGGAAGCCTGCTTCTCCCTCTCCCACTCCCCCTGCTTGTGTTCCTGCTCTCGCTATCTCTCTCTTTGTCAAATAAATAAATAAAATCTTTAAAAAAAAAAAAGAATATTACACGAGATTGTTTGTATGAAAAGCTTATACCCTAGAAGTATTTGATGGATATTAGTCCCTAAACAAGTCTGGATTAAGCATGCAATGGGAGTGCAGGAAGACCCCGCTGGGGTGACCTCAAACAATTTGCTGAGTTGGGTGGATGGATCTCAAGTAGAAAATTAAAATTTTCATTATTTGTATGCCAAGTTTGGGAAATATGCCATATCATATATGGGAGCCTAAGAGGGTTTCAGTGAAGTAAACGATATTTAAAGCATAAATAGAGGGAGCAACATCCTTAATGGAGACTGAGATGCAACTCAAAGAAAGTAATAGAAAAGTCAAGAGAAAAGGGCACAGCAGGCAAGGTGGATTAACAACACCCAATGTTATTGTGTAAGAATGAAAAGATGGCCCTGTGAATAATCAGCAAGTAGACCTTGGTAACACTGAGAGATACTATTGCAGTGGAGTGTGGGGGTGATAGTCTGCACCATTTAGGTTTTATAAGTGAATAGAAGAGAGTTTCCTGGGTAATTCAGTTGGTTAAACATCTGCGTTTGGCTCAGATCATGATCTCAGGGTCCTGGGATCCAGCCCCGCATAGGGCTCCAGCTCTGCATAGGGCTCCACGCTCAGCAGGGAGTCTGCTTGTCCCTCTCCCTCTGCCCCTCCCCACCGCTCATGCACTCTCCTTCTCTTTCTCTCTCCCAGATAAATAAATAAAATCTTTTTTTAAAGATTTTTTAAAGATTTTATTTATTTATTTGACAGAGAGAGGCACAGCGAGAGAGGGAACACAAGCAGGGGGAGTGGGAGAGGGAGAAGCAGGCTTCCCGCCGAGCAGGGACCCTGATGGGGAGCTTGATCCCAGGACCCTGGGATCATGACCTGAGCTGAAGGCAAACGTTTAATGACTGAACCACCCAGGCGCCCAAATAAAATCTTAAAAAAAAAATAAGTGAATAGGAGAGAATGAATTGAAGATTGTGAATGTAGAAAAGACTTCAGAAGTTTGGCTATAAAGGAAATGAGAAAGATAGAAAATGTTTAGAGAGAAATTTGAAACAAAATGTGACAATTGCAATGGAATGTGTTCTCTAAATGTGTGGTAGACAGCATAGTAGTGCTCCACAGAGCAAGCTAGCAGACATAATTAAGATTATAAATCTTGAAATTGGAGATTACCCTAGATTTTCTAGATGGGTCCAATCTAATTACATGAGTCCTTAAAGCAGACAACTATCCTGGCTGTGGTTAGTGAGAAAAAGATCAGAGAGATACAGTTTCTCCCCTTGAAAATGGGGAAAGGGGATCACAAGCCAAGGTTTACATCACCTCTAGAAACCAGAAAAGGCTGGGTACCTGGGTGGCTCACATGGTTAAGCATCTGCCTTTGGCTCAGGTCATGATCCCAGCGTCCTGGAATGGAGTCCCTGTCGGGCTCTCCGCTCAGTGGCGAGTCTGCTTCCCCCACCCCACCCCTGCCCCCCTGCTCCTGCTCTCTCTCACACGTTCTCTCTCTCTCTTAAATTAATTAATTAATTAATTAATTAATTAATTAATTAATTCTTTAAAGAAAAAAGAAAACCTGAAAGGGCAAGGTAATAGATTCATACCTAGAGCCTTCAGAAAGGAACACAGCCCTGATGGCATCTTGATGTCAGACTAACGAAACCCATGTTGAACTTCTGACTAATAGTGGTAAGATAATAAATTTATGCTGTTTTAAGGAACAAAGTTTGTGGCAATTCGCTGTGGCTGCCATTAAAAAATTAGTACAAAACCTGTCTTGGCTCACAGCCTCCTCTGTGTTTAAGTGGTTCCATGTGACTACAGCCTAGCCAGTGGGATGTATATGAAAATGATGTCAGTATCTCAGGCCTGTCTCCTAAATACTCTCATGAGATCCTTCACCATCATTTTCTTCCCTGCTGTCCAGTTGCACAGGATGGAGTGGGGTTCTTCTTGGCCCTATAGAGTGTAATAACACAGAATGGGAAGTCCTTATGTGGAACTTCATTGCACTGAACTCTGTCATGATAAGCAATCAAATTTTATTGTGTAAAGTGCCCATATAGTGAGATTTTGGGGTTCATTTTTATAATAAATATAAACACTTTTTCTGAACAATAGATTTATTATGAGTTTTCTTTTTAAATGATTGTTGAGATTGAATGTATTTCAGTGCTCTGAGAAGGTCATGGTGACCTTCAAGAAAGGGATGGAGAAGTGGAGAGAGAGATAAAGAAGGCAATAAAGCAGTAGAGCTAGGATTTAAAATACAAGTGATGAGTCAAGACTTGGTGGCAGAGGGAAAGAAGCAAAGAGATGTAAAACGTGAATGATGGTAAGTTTTACGGTTATGGTGATATAATGTCTAGAAATCACCCATCCCATCTGATCGCTTCTATTTTCTCTGTAAATAAGGTGGTAAAGTCATTGGTTGGCCAGATAGGGAGTTCTTTGGTCAGAGATCTGATGAGAGTGAGGAAGAATGAAAATAGTCACTGAGGAGTATGAGACAGAGGGTTGACTAGAGTTCCAGATAGCACCGAATACCTAAATGGGATTGGAGATCATGATTAAAAAGACACCAACATGCTTACTTGTGAGTTTATCTCAGTGATAGCCAACACATGCCTAAGTACTGAGTAATTGATCAATTATGTTGAGATAATGTTGGGATTTTTCTACACATGTTTACTAGATTATAAAGTGAAACATATAATATTTGGCATAAGAATTGTTAAACTGATGATCCAACGCCATTTACCCATTCTTGGGCCCTTTTCAGCCTTCTCTGCCATCTGCCAGCCCCCAGAAGCTGACTCTAAGAACTGCCTTCTCCAGGCTCAAAGCAGCCTTGACTTAAATTTGTCAGATAGAAGCACTACCAGGAGATTAAAGGAAAGAAAGGATAAAGTATCCCCCCTCCCCCCACTTCCTCCATGCAGTGCTTTGATTTTGTCAGTGGCTGTATTCCCGTTACATCAGACAGTCCTTCATCCATGGCCCCAAGATCTCTCTGGACTCGGACAACAATGTTTTATTCCCATTTCCCCTTTAAATCTAAGAGCGATAATGGCTTCTCATTATTGTTATTTCCTGGATGCTTTACTTCCACCATTATTTCCTTAACCCTACTCAACACCTTTGGTCCCTTTATTATACTATCTTCAGTTAAAACCTTGTCTGTATCATCAACCTCTGCAAGGACCTTGACTAAAACTGTTTTGGAGGCCATTGTAAGGCATTTGGTTTTACCCAGGGGAAGATTGAGATGGAAAGTTATTGGAATATTTTGAGCTCTGCAACTAATTAGATGTGTGACTTTGAACAAGTTACACGGCCTCTCCCCACTTCAATGTATTCATCTGTAAAATAAGATAATTGCTCTATTGAACCACTTCAAAGGTCCCTTATATTTTGAAAAGTATTTAATGTATTAGTCATCTTTACACTGGTTAATCTGATTCTTTATTAACTGGGTGAATTAAGGATGTGGGTCCAGGGGACTACCTTTGCTCATATCACAAAAAAATCATTCATCTTGAGCAGTTGTTAATACTTCATTCCCTAGAGATTATTTTCTATACCCTTTTAAATGGATTTTCATATATATATACACATATATATGTATACATATATATGAAATGATATATATATATATATCATTATAGGTAAACTCTATTTGTTTCAATGATTTTAGTTTTTGTATTTTAGAAATTCTGGATATTTGCTAGAATTTTTGAAAGAAATAAATTTTTGAAGTTGTGAAGATGGAAATACCAAGATTATTCCCTAAATACAGATATGATTTAGGTGAGCAATAAATAACCACAAACTAACCACAGAGGGAAAAAAACAGATCATATTTACTCACCCACTTTTAATACATATTTAAAGTGATTAATACAAGGTAAAAAGACCAAAAGATGTTCTGAGTAAACTTTTGCAAACCCAATCTGTGTGTTGAACATGTGTAGTATATTTATTATTCACCAGATAGTCATTTTCAACAGAAATAGTTGTTTAATTTTAAATGTCCTTTTTCCATAATTTTGATTGATCGGAGTTAGCTAAATGGATTCTTTCACTTGTTGCTCAGTATTTTTGCTCTTGATTTGGATTGTGAAATTATAAATTCACAAAGTTAAGTTACTTTATTTTATTTTATTTTTTAAAGATTTTATTTATTTATTTGACAGAGAGAGTGAGAGAGCACAAGCAGGGGGGACATTAGAGGGAGAGGGAGAAGCAGGCCCCCTGCTAAGCAGGGAGCCCGACGCGGGGCTTGATCGCAGGACGCTGGGATCATGACCTGAGCCGAAGGCAGACGCTCAACCATCTGAGCCACCGAGGTGCCCTGAAAGTTAAGTTACTTTAAAAGAAAACATATTATTCCTCTGAACATTTACTTAACATTCTCATAACTTACTTGATTTGTTATTTGTAACAAATTATTTTTGATTTGTTAGTCTTTAATATTTCTATGATTAACCTAGAAAGTACAGGTTTTTAAAAATCATACTGACTCCACTGCTGTTCCCTACCTTCTAACATTTTAATGAATGTTTATTTCAATATCTATAGCAGCATTTACAGAGGAAAAAAAGATCACAACAAATCACATTCTACTTAGAAAATGTTAACAAAAGAATGGAATAGTAGCAGCTACTTTTTTTTCCCCTTAAAATGATAGGCAGGTTTTATGAACTGATTTTAGAAGTTTATAATGTGAATCATGTCATTTTTAGCATCACAATGCCTCTTATTGCCTCATTGTTGAACCCTGAACTATTTCTTTGGCCTAGAATTTAAGGGTCCACAACCATAAGGTCTATGGGAATTGACTCTATTGACACTCTACATATTATATATAAATGAAGATCTTCCCAAACTGACAGAGGCATTGTAGAACAATAACAGACTGGGCAGGCCTATGCTAAGATGTTTCTTCTATCACTACCTAAAGTAATCTAACTCATTGCTTGTTTATTTGTCTTATGTCCCACAAGATCACATTCACTTTGAAGGGAGGGATAGCTTTATATTTACTGCTGCATACTTGAAAAAAACCTGTCACCTAATGTTACTGAAATCAATAATTGAGTGTACCTCTTCCTTCAAAAGATAAAAAAACATAAGTGTTAAAAAATTCAATAACCTTTCACAGTCTTTTTTTGTTTTTGTTTTTGTTTTTTAATTTATTTGAAGAGAGAGACACAGCGAGAGAGGGAACACAAGCAGGGGGAGTGGGAGAGGGAGAAGCAGGCTTCCCGCTGAGCAGGGAGCCCGATGCGGGGCTCGATCCCAGGACCCCGGGATCATGACCTGAGCCGAAGGCAGACGCTTAACGACTGAGCCACCCAGGTGCCCCCCTTTCACAGTCTTATAACTAGTAAGTAGCAGAACAGAGTGTAGAATCCAGGTCTCTTGACTTTCAGACCAATGCATCTCTTGCTTCCCTCCCACTTTCTTGGAACTTCTCTGAAAACTTCCTATATCCTACCAATTGACTTGAATCAACTTTAACTAATGGATTTTTTTCTTTCTTTCTTTCTTTCTTTCTTTCTTTCTTTCTACTTCAGTAGCTATCTTGGAAGTCTCAAGAATTTTTTTGTTGTTGTATTGTCAGGAAAATGCATTCATGTTATGCCTTTTTATGTTCTTGTTCAATCCTTGTCTGAAGGATGAAATATTGGACTTGTAATGCTGCACATATGTTATGTAAATCATAGCAGCATATTGTATTGCTTTGACCTTTACAACACTCTATAATTTGATTGGCTGACTAGTCGAGTTCATAGTGTTTACAGTCTTGCCCTTACTTGGATGGACATGATGAGATATTCCAATCCAGCCAATCAAAATATAGAATATCAAAAAGGTCAAAGTAGTATAATGTTTTCTTAAACTACAGTCTTCTCTTTACTGGTCAAATAATGCATTCTCATAAAAATAGAGAAATCCTGTGAAGTAAAATATATCTGAGAATAAGACATGTTATGAGTATTTTCATATGATTAAGTTGATGTCAACTTTCTCGTTTTCGAACTTGATCTTTTTAAGAGAACTGATTAGTTTTTTATTAAAGCTGTACTGTCACAGACTGTTTTACTTTTCTTTGAATCTCTAGGATCTATAGTACTATTATATTATAGTAAGGTGTTTAATATATATATTTATTGAATAGATGAATAAAATTAGCAAACTATACCAAAACTGGCTCATTTTCTCCTCTTATCTGTCTTATACTACACTTCCCTTGGTCTCCTTTGCAGCTTATCTCATTCTTTCTGGGGTCCCTCGAGACTCAGTATCAGATCTTCTTTTCACTATATTCTTTCTTCCTGGGAAATATCATTCAGAACAAGATATTTCAATTATTATCCATAAGTCAATGTCTTTCAGATGTGTATGTCTAGAACTTTCTTCTGATTTTTAGACCTTTATAGTGAATTGTCTATTTGAATTTCTCATGTCAAAAGCCAAACCATGACCCTCCTCATCAAACTTGTTTTTCTCCCAGTGTCCTTATCATAATGAATAACACCACTATCCAGTATGTTTCAGAAGAAATCTAGGAGTCCTTGTTATCACTACATCATTCCCACCCAACATATTCCTAAGACCAGAGCTTTTACCTTCTAAATATTTCTTTAATGTGTTTATCTTTCTCTTTCATCACTGCCACTTTCCTAGTCCACGGTACCATCATCTCTTACCTAGGCCACTGGATCATTGTCGCCAAGAAGATGGAGTTCTATTTTCAAAATACAAACTTGACAGTGCCATTGCCTTTCCAATTGTCTTCCTCTGGAAAAAGTCCATTGTTCTTAGGATACAGACCAAATCTTTTAAGTCACCTAAAAGACTTTGCGCAGTCTAAAATCTGTGTCATCTCAAACTGCCCTGTATTTCCCTCTTTATACTTCAGCCATGCCTTCTGCTTATTATAATATTTCCCATTACTCTGGGGCTATTTGCTTCTGTATTAGTCTGACTAAAGTCTTTTAAAATCTTTTTTTTTTTTTTTTTTTAGTTATAAGAGATTCTTTGTCTACTATATGAGTGGACCAGCTCCTGGAAGATATAGACTCACCAACCATTAAAAAAAAAAAAAAAAAAAACCAAGTGTAATATGTTGTCCCATTTTTCCCAGATCTCCTGAGAAATATCAGGAATATTTGTAATCCAAACATAGAGTAGAATCACTCCAGGGAAACATGGACACACTGAGTTTGTAGCTAAATATATGTTCTATGAAAATCACTGCCTGATGAATCTGGTCATTAAGCAAAGGGAAAAATCAGAAGACTAGTGCCATCTATATCTGTATCCTTGCCTCCAGACAAGTGTTGATTTGCTTTTTTACTCTGAGATGACTATCCTTTCTTATGATAACTCAGGTGGATTAGGGGAGAAGGAATGAATTTACCTAAATTTCTCATCTTTTTCAATGTCTATGAAATATTCAATATTTGTAATTCCTAGAATTCTAAATGATTTAATTATTTCATTTGAACTTTTATTCATGTATTAATTTATAGTTCAATTATTCATGTGTATACTGAACAAATCCTTATTGAGAGCATTGTGATAGGAAGAGCATTATACAAGATGAACAAGAAGAAAGTTTCTAGCTTTATGAAACTGAGAGTCTAGTAAGGAAGAAAGATTTAGTCAAATAAGCTGATAAATAAATGCTATGGCATGCCAAATACAATTGAGGAAATTATCATAATGCTATGAAGAAGTTTAACAGAGGATCCTAGTTGACCGAGGAAGGCTCCTGAGAAGAAGTAAGATCTGGAACTAAGATCTGACTGATGAGTAGGAATTAGTATATCTGATCATGCATGTCACTCTTCTGCCTAAAATCCTCTAGTAGCTTCCCACCTCACATACAGAAATCCAAATTTCTGACCATGGCCTTCAAGGCCCTATTTTGGGGAATCCTCCCTCTCACATTTTCATGCTTTATTTCCCTGTGCCATTCTATTATCAGCTTAAATATCACTGTCTCAAACTTAAAATGTAAATAAAAGAGCTTCTCCCAACTTATTTTAATTTTTTTTACAAATATTGTTTTCTGAAGTTATATTTTTTGTTGTTTATCATCAGCATCTCTCAAAAGAATATAAACTCCATGAGAGAATATAATTGTTTCTTTTGGATTCACTGTGTCTAAACCACCCATAACAGGGCCCAGCACATAGAAAGAGCTTACTAGGGGCGCCTGGGTGGCTCAGTTATTAAGTGTCTGCCTTCGGCTCAGGTCATGACCCCAGGGTCCTGGGATCGAGCCCCACATTGGGCTCCCTGCTCTGCGGGAAGCCTGCTTCTCCCTCTCCCACTCCCCCTGCTTGTGTTCCCTCTCTCACTGTCTCTCTCTCTGTCAAATAAATAAAATCTTTAAAAAAAAAAAAAAAGAAAGAGCTTACTAAATATTCCTTCAAAGGATGAACAATGAATCCATATGTGCATTATAGCACCTTTTAGGTTTGGTGTGGCCTTTGCTTTGTAATTATACAAAATTTAATTTTCAAAACTTCAAATTCATCTTAATTTAAATTTGAAGCTGAAACATTCCAAAATGATTAACTAAGTAAGAAGAGTGCATACAGTTTATATAAACAAGATGACATAGGCCATGTATTACTTTTCCTTATTCTTGTGTTCCTCCCAATCATAAAAGAACAGATTTTTTTTTAAAGATTTTATTTATTTATTTGAGACAGAGAGAATGAGAGAGAGAGAGCACATGAGAGGGGGGAGGGTCAGAGGCAGAAGCAGGCTCCCTGCCGAGCAGGGAGCCCGATGCAGGACTCGATCCAGGGACTCCAGGATCATGACCTGAGCCGAAGGCAGTCGCTTAACCAACTGAGCCACCCAGGCGCCCAAGAACAGATTTTTTAAATTTTATTATTATTATTTTATTTGTCAGAGAGAGAGGGAGAGTGTGAGCACAAGCAGGAGGAGTGGCAGGCAGAGGGAGAAGCAAGTTCCCTGCTGAGCCAGGAGCCTGATATGGGACTGCATCCCAGGACCCTGGGATCATGACCTGAGCGGAAGGCAGATGCTTAACCGATTGAGCCACCCAGGCGTCCCCAGAATAGATTCTTTTTTTAATGTAAATTGAATTTCTATTCATATTTCACAATTGATTCTCAAAGTACCAAAGCTAAGGTCAAACTTGATTTTCTGAAAATATGCCTTTTTTATCCCTTGATCAAGCCAGAGTCATTTTGCATCCTTACAAAGACCTTTCCTGGCTGTGGGTTCTAAAGTCTGTGGTGGAGGAGACCAGAAACTATTCATTCAGGGATTATCATATTGTTTGATGAAATGATTAACAGAATGGTCAAAAGAGAAACAACTTAGGGGGTAAATGACAGGTAAATTTCATTTTTTAATTCCTTTTTTCTTCCTATAGACTCAATGCAAATCTGTGGTTTTGACTGCTTGAGGAAAACATAATAAATTAATAAGGTTATTGTTTTTGGCAGCATTAAGAATCTGTCTAAAATATAGACACTGAGTTTCAATGAAAAACCACTGGTTTTGGTGGGAAATATAAATGAGTTAAACAACTTAAATAATATTTACCAACAAAATTTTATAGATATAACTGACAACCAAGGACTATCAAAGTTTCTTTCTTTCTTTTTTTTTTTTTTTTCTTAAGAAGCAGTTTTAGTTCCAAAAAGTCTTAAACATTTTCTGCCTATTACCTTAATGACAAAGGAATTAGGTATTCAGAGATTTGGGGGTTAGAACCCAAAACCACTTACCATAATCAAAGTCTTCTGAAATCTCATGGTTTATCATAAAATTAAAGGAGATTCTGCTTTGTCAACCAGAAAATTCCCTTCTGGATTCTCAATAACTAATTTCAAATCTGTGAATAAGACTATGGTTCGGGAAAATATGATACTTAATTGCCAGTCTAAATCATTGGCAATTGAATATGATTTAAATGTTGATGGAAAACTTGAACTATCATAGATTGTTAGATGTGGAAGGAAACTTAGAGACTATAGACCCAACCCTTTTCTTTTAAGGAGGTCACCCTCCTGATGGGTCAGCACAGGGCCTAATAGTTTATTGGAACCAGAGACCACCCTTGAATTCTAACTTCCTGTTATGCCATCTGGTCAACTTTCCACTAGCCCTACACTGCTTTGCCACCACTCTTACTGCATTGTTGTTCAATAGAATCTTGTATTTTTATGCACTTCATTTAATAACATCATAATATATAATAGTCAAAACATTTTATCAGGTCAAGTTCGTGATTGATTTTAAGAGATGGGAGTTCATATTAAATAATCTTCTGGATACCTTTCAGCTATCTCTAATAAGATGCTAACAACATAGAGACTACAGTAAGATGGTGCATGATGAAAGTTGCAAAAGTGAGTGGACTGTGGAAAATATATAAAAATAGCAAAGTCTCTCCACCTCTGGAAATTTTCAACACTGGATTTATATCCTTCTTGGAAAACCATAGTAACTTTCTGCATTATTATTGTCTATTCTAAATACCCAGGTAGTCAACATTGTCAAAGCTGTGCTCTTAGAAGTGCTATTATTGAAGAAGAAAAAGAAATTTCTTATTCAGTTTCAAACGCATGCTTGCCTGATGATGTATTAGACAAACTTATTATCATAATTGAATTTAAACAAAAGTTTGGCTATTTTAAAGTGTTCAATTTTTCTCTCAAAAACAACAACAAAAAACAAAAACAATAAAGACATATAGTCCAATATGAGGAAATCAACTATATAAAATGAGAAGAGTGGTTTCATTGGAAGATGGATTGAAACCTAGGGAATTTCTCCATCACAATTTTTTTTTCTAAATTTTACAGTAGATGAGATATTATGTATTCAATAATTTAGCAAGACAAGGTTCCTTCTCCCTGCCTGCCACTCACTCATATACACAAATACCAGATCTTTGCTTTATAACCCATGGAAACCTGCCCAAAGGCCCGAGGCATATAAGGTTAAAATCTGGCCTACAGCTCTGAGTAGTATGTTGGATCTGTTTAGGTATTTATTAGTCAAAACACTCCTAGTAAAATGGAAAGAGGATTTTGATAGAGGAGAAGCATTTCTATTAAGCAAAGCTAACCAATAGTTCCCTAGATTTTGAAACCACTCCCCCAACACGTGATTATTCTCTAATTCCCTGGCTGAACAAGTAACCATTTTAATTAGACTCTGAGGCAAGCAACATTGTGTCCATGGTAACAGGTATAAAAAGAACTTTAAAAAAAAAGGAAAAAAAAAAGAAAAAAAATGTGATAACTGAAAATGTGTTTAAATCATGATAAAAGGATTTAAACAGATGTTATTTTTTTCAAAGTGTTATTTTAAAAAAGAATTTTAAAGGGCTCTTGATATGAGAAAAAATCATTTTTGGATGTGTCTTTAGGGAAGTTTCTCACTCCTAAATGCTGTAGTTCATTATTGCCATGGGTAAGTTGGGAAACGAAAGGGGTGCAGAGGGGCAGAAATCAGAAAGGAAAACCAAGGTACCTTTAGTTAGATGCTTCAATTCAAGTGAGTTAAAGTGTCTTTGGTGCAACTTAATAGATTGTGTGTTTAACAGTCCTTTTTATTAAAGTTTTCGTTCGGGCAAGAGAATGTGCAGGACTTGAGTTTTAGAGACAGATTGGAGGATGGATAAATCTGGACATATTGCTTAGCAAAGGGAATGAAAGGCAAGGGTATGGAAGCATTTCAGTGCTTCCTGAAATGGGAGATGCACTTTCTACAGCTTTAGACAGAAACAACCATGCCAAATGGTTTTTTTAGACTATGAATTTGACCTTCTCTATACTGTATGTATTCATACTTTAAAATGCACATGCACACACACCCACACAGACTTTATCTACCTATCACCTATCTATCTATCTATCTATCTATATATCTATCTATCTATCATCTATCATCTATCTATCATCTTTATATTAAAAGGGAAGTGTGTAAGGGATTATCCTTCCCCTAGAGATCTAGATTTTCAGAAACAGTAGGAAGTCATTATGAACAAGGACAAAGTAAGAAGAAGGCTTGTTCTTCTTCTGTTCCTTTCTTGCTTTTCTGCCAACAATTGCCTTCTCTAGGAACAGTGATTCTGCTACTTTGTTTAAAATGAGTAATAACTTGCTAAAGTTAAATGTCCTTTAGAGGGCCCAGGCAAGTTCCATGGACTAAGCGAAGGGTAAAGTTATAAGAGGAAACCCAGAGAGAGTGGGAGGAAAAGAGACTTTGGAACTGGCAGAAGGATGGCTTATTTTGGCTGGACTCCTCCTGTAGCTTAAATACCTACTGATTGAAGGCAAATTGGACGCTAAGGAAGGCTAGAGTGCCCATGTAAATGAAAACAAACACCCAGTGATCCTAAGTTCGTCTTGGAGGAAGTCAAACCTCTGGTTGTTTTGCCTCAGATGTTGAAAGAACCTAAATATTGCTTTGTGTGCAACATAATTTTCAGTTCTTTCGGTTTTATAAATAAACTGGTTATCTGAGAAAATACCAGCCAGTGGAGGTAAACTCTGAGGAGCAGAAGAGAATGTGGGAAAATGAATTTAAAAGAATAGAATTTAAAAGACTTTATTTTAAATGTGTACTCTGATCTGATGCTTAAATTAATAGGCTCCCTAAGATTGACTAAGTCTATATTTACCGCATAGGATAAAGGTTAAAACAGCATAGCAGTAATTACAATACCTTCTATATTGAACAGAGAATTACACTTCATATATCATTTGCGACTTGATATAGTAGCTACATAAAGAAATTCCTAATTCCCCTATACTCACAGCTACAAACACACACACATATAAGCATATTCTCATGTGAACACACACACATATATATTCACTCCTACATGCAAACAGGAAAAAAAGTGGCTGCACTATAACCATACATGTGATCTGTATACTAGAGGGATCACAATGTTGGTATAAGTAATACCTACATATAATTATATTTTATACCCTGAAGTTTCATTTTACCCTATTTCAATTAACCTAAAAGCAAAATCATAGGTATTGTTGAGACATTACTAATAAAAGAAAGATGTTTTTTCTCTAAGTATATTTTTGGGGAAATTATTTCCAGAATATTAAAAGGTGCCTCATGAGGATAAGGATCCCCTCATTATGTATGTTTAAGAAATGATGGGTTAGGGCGCCTGGGTGGCTCAGTTGGTTAAGCAACTGCCTTCAGATGTTACCATCCTGGAGTCCCGGGATCGAGTTCCACATCAGGCTCCCTGCTCAGCAGGGGGTCTGCTTCTCCCTCTCCCGCTCCCCCCTCTTGTGCTCTCTCTCTCTCTCAAATAAATAAATAAAATCTAAAAAAAAAAAAATGAAATGATGGGTTAAATAAAGTCTTTCTTCATGAAAACATTTTCTCAAGATTTTTTTTTTAAAGATTTTATCTATTTGTTTGACACAGAGAGAGCAAGAGAGCACAAGCAGGGGGAGAAGCAGAGGGAGAGAGAAGTAGGCTCCCCGCTGAGCAGGAAGCCTGATGTGGGGCTCGATCCCAGGACCCCAGGATCATGACCTGAGCCAAAAGCAGATGCTTAACTGACTGAGCCACCTAGGCACCCCTCAAGATTTTTAATCTGTTTATTATGAATCTTTGAATGAGAATGAGCTCTTCAGTATTTGCCAAACAAATTTATTCATAGAGCCTTATTTTTCACAGCATTTTTGAAGGGTAATATAACACAAGATGGGGAACCCTGACAAAGAGGAAGATGCTTTGGTTCAAAAGATTACTGCTCAAAGAGTACATGCTTTGAAAATGAATGCTAGTGGGGCGCCTGGGTGGCTCAGTCGTTAAGCGTCTGCCTTCGGCTCAGGTCATGATCCCAGGGTCCTGGGATCGAGTCCCACATCGGGCTTCCTGTTCGGCGGGAGGCCTGCTTCTCCCTCTCCCACTCGCCCTGCTTGTGTTCCTGCTCTCGCTGTCTCTCTCTCTGTCAAATAAATAAATAAAATCTTTTAAAAAAAAAAAAGAAAAAAGAAAATGAATGCTAGTTACATTTTTGGTACACCTCCTTGGCCAAGCGTTCTACAACAGCTTGCTTTATTCTTGGGACAATGTCATGAGATGCATATGAATATCTACATTCAGTGGGTAAACAAACATCTAGAGAGGTATAATATTTTCCCCCCGTTCATGCAGCTAACAGAGGAGTTGCAGCTAACATTTGAAACAGCTTTGTTTTTCTTGTAGCCTGTGCTCTACTAGGGATGATAAGCAGCCTACTGACTTATTTTTTGAATCCAAGATTTAATAAGGGTCCAGGCATGCTACGTGAAAGTAAGAACACACTTTTTAGAAAGCAGAGTAGGTACCTCCTGTCACGTCATAATTTCAGAGATGCCAGGAAGTTCCCCTCCTCAAAATACCTTCTCAAGACATTTAGATAATACAAAAATTCTGAATAGCAACACTTTGCTTAAAAGATTTATTTTTCTCCCTTGAAAATTATAAATATTCTTGCATATACTTTAAAGATATCTCAATACTTTCAAGGCATTCCCAGATCTGACTGAGCAGAAGAACTTAGAGAAAACTTAAAAACAAAGACAAAACCAAACAAAACCAGACACCTTACAAACCCCTAGACCTTTTAAAACAAAGCATGTAAGGCCAGAGTTCAGGAATCTTTATTATTATTATTATTATTTTAAGTTCCCTAAGTAATTTTAGTAATCACTGTTTAAATCTTTATCAAACTTTCCCCTTCTCAGTGTAAACGGATTACTTAGAGAGACATGACTATGGAATAGAAAAACAATACATTTAGAGCTACAGGATTTGAGCTGAGATCTCAGCCTCATCACTTCATCTCTGTGAGAACTTGGATGAAGTAAATCATCACTCTGACTTTGATATCTTCATTTGGTGCTGGGGTACTAACATTCCTCAAAATACTGTTACCATTATTAAAATATACAGTGGATACAGAGAACTATTTGTATGTGGTACACTTGCTTCATCTTCTTTCTCGAGAGTACAATTCCATTCATGGTTGCACATGGAAGTGTGAAGACACTAACTGGTTCCATCTTGGGGGAGAGAGGCTGATACAAAGGGGAAAGAGGCAAAGCTACGAACAGGAGCCTCCTGGATCTTCCCCTTTGTCTTTTCCATATTTGGAATTCTGTGGTTGTTTTGCATCAGAACAGGACAAGAGAAATGCTTCAGCTCCAGGAGTTTTCTCTTCATGACAGATTCTGGATCAGATTCATCTTCTTTGGGCATTTCCCATTGGCAGCCAGTACCATTTATTTATTTATTTTTAAAAGATTTTTATTTATTTATTTGACAGAGAGAGAGAGAGAGAGCACAAGCAGGGGAGTGGCAGGCAGAGGCAGAGGGAGAAGCAGGCTCCCCGCAGAGCAGGGGAAGCCCAATGTGGGACTCGATCCCAGGACCCTGGGATCATGACCTGAGCTGAAGGCAGTCGCTTTACCAACTGAGCCACCCAGGTGCCCAGCCAGTACCATTTAAAATAAGGCTGAGTCTGCAAAGCAGACCAGACTAGGCTTGATGGTGCATCTACATTCTTGGTTATATCTGCTATTTGGGTATATTAACTGCAGAACATGAGTTTGATAAAGAAAGGGGCTCATATGAACTATTTCAAGTATTTAGAGAATGGTCATAAGAATGTCTTAAAGCAAATTCTTTTTAATACTAAAAATGTCTCAAAAGTGAATAATTCAGAGGTGCCTGGGTAGCTCAGTTGGTTAAGCATCCGACTCTTAATTTCGGCTCAGGTCATGATCTCAAGGTTATGGGACCAAGCCTGCTCTGTGCTCAGTGGGGAGTCTGCTGGAGATTCTCTCTCTCTCTCAAATAAATAAATAAATCTTTTTTTAAAAAGTGAATAATTCAAAATAATATTTGAGTATACAAATAGGGTTTTTTAAATTGATAATTTATTCATTAAATGGGTATAATGAAATATAAAAACTAGATTCTTTGCTTTTGTTTTGATTGGTGGATTTTCTGGGCCCACTGACCTGACTCAATCTAGAAACCTGGAATCATTTATATCACATTAAGTGGCTAGCTTATGATGACTCACATTCATTGATGTATTTTAGAAGATATTTTTCTACTTGCATATTAAAGATTTTCCAATTTCCAAGTACAAAATCTCTATGTTTCTTTAGTAGTATAAGAATTCATCAAAGTGCAATTGTCTTCACATAAAATGAAAAACTTAAATCACCATAATATTTTAAAACCAAAATTAATTTCTCTATTTTCTCCAATGGCAGAAACAATTTTAAGTTGTATCTAAACAGACTTGTTGATATCACAACTTTGTCATTGTAAGATAAGCCAAAGAGAATGATTTTTATAACTTTTATTTCACTTTTTATGGGTTTCTACTATGTTATACAAAATATGTGTGTTAAAGGAAATTTTGACAATTACCTTTGAACAAACCTAGATAACCATATTAGAAGGTATTATAACAACTGAAGAAAATTATCGGCCAAATTCCTTTTTGCTCATTATCCAGGGTTTCCCTCTTAACAGAAAACCACGCAACCAGAAGCATGTTGATCTATATGAAATTGCCAATACCCAATCATGTTTCATCTGTACAAAATGGCAATTTCTTATGGTTTCATTAATTATTAAGTCAGTTATATAACAGCAGATAGTCAAGTTAATATTACCAAGTCTAGCAAAAAGCACATCCTCTTCAAAAAACAAAAGAGAAGAAAAGAATCCCAAAGAATGAGCAAATTTATAGATAAGTAAATATATTCTTTGTAGTTCAAATAGTTTCCTCAATTTAAAAGAACTACAGACTGTCTTTTGTTTTATAGGATGTTAATGAGAATGAGCTTTATTCTAATAACTTCCTTCAATTTCCAATTTCCTGCAATGGTTTCTTCTGATTGCCCCATTAAAATAGTGTGGGCACCGTTTTTGATGGTATGGAGTATTCTGAACCCTGGCTACAATGCATAGCACTAATGCTTATGATACAAATATTACAGGACCTTGAAGCTTGCCTATTCATTGAGAAATAAATTTTTAAGAAGGACTTGAATAAATATCACACAAGCTGCTACAAAAATAGATATATTTTAATTATCAGTAACATCAGCATGATCTTTTGATCATACCCACCATTTTGAAGATTTGGGATGTTGAGATGATTCCAGGAGAATATTTCCAAGATCCGAAATTTTAAAATAAAGGTTAATATTTAGATTTGCAAAGGCTAGCACAGCTTCCTAGTAGAAGCGAGTTATAGTGTAAAAAATCAGAGTAAGTTCAATATGCTGATAAAATGTATTACAATTATGAATATTATAATTATTCACTGAAGCGGTCCATTCTATCTATTAGTAATTCAAAAATGGGGTGGGGGAAAGAGGGAGTCAAGATTTTAGATGTTAGAGACGAGCCCAGATATTTTCATTGTTTAAAGCTTTTCCTAATTAGTCAAACTGTTTCACCTCCTGAATCATCCTAAAGCAGAATATCTGTATCATATAATATTTCCATGTAAAGGTAGATTTTATTTCACAGATTTATTTCACAGATAGCACATGTCAAAATAAATACCTGAATAGGAATAAAAAAAAATTATAGGCCCTTTTCATTGCCTTGCTTCTCACTTTTTCTTTCTTCTATTCTTCTTCATCTTATAAAGTTGATGTTCCCTGGGACACCCATTATAATTTTTGTCATTTAATGGCGGCAGATAGTGGAGGTGAGGGAGAGGGAGATCATACTGAAGTAAGCCTTATATTTTTCAATTTATCATTCAATAACAAATGTTATTTTAGTATGTTTCACTGTCAGCAAGCCTAAATTTACAATAGTGATCCGGCCACATAGCCTTAAAAAATAGTGTCCTCATTCCCAAACTACAGAAAATAAAACAACAACAAAAATAACAACAATGACAGCAAAAAACAAAAACAAAAAACAATCCTTGTTCTCAACTGATGAGATCAAGCGTCTGTGTTTAGACCTTAGTATGTAGCTGTGCCCAGAAATTCTCCATGTCCATGGCCTACCCCGGATAGAAAGGATGCTTTGGAGGGAATCTGCTAAATATTTAAGAGATGCTGCTTCTAATTTTGCTCTGTGCTCATTTTTGTGCTTCACACTCTAACCAAGGATGCTGCATTAGATGAAACTAAAGGTAACCCCAGGCAATAAGAATTTAAGTGATGTTTTCAATTACTAAACATGCATCCTCTCATCTTAGGAAGATTTCTGATCACCTAGTTACCTGAAAATGAATTGTGCCAGAGATACTTAAGAAGTGCTTACCAGGAAGAGTGCTTTGATGACCTTATAAAACCTAAATAGCATTTTTTATCACAAGATTTGGTGAGCTATATTCTTATTCTATTTTGTTTTGAGAAAGAAATTTTCCCTGTCACCTTTTATTTCTAGATATTTTGATTTTAAATAAAGTGTAATAATAGTTCAAACTTTTGCCAAAATTAAAAAAAAAACATTAAGGTCTTTAAAAATGCAATGCCTGCTTAGTCATAATACATTATGATTATGGTTTAAAGCTGCAAAGTTTCTATTTAATGTAACTCGGTGTTGCTTTTCTAAATGTAGGAAATTTTTACCCTTATTATTTTTTGGTTTATCTGCACACCAATCACAGAGAAGTTGGATTTCAAGTCATAGTTGTTCTTTCACAGTGATTCCAGTTAAAGTCTTGTTATATTTCTTGCTCGTGTCAGAAATCTTGTATCTAAACTTAAATGGAAGTCACATATGCAGCCGTATGAGATCCCGAGTACCCTTTAAATGTTCCATGGGCCTCAGCCAAATGAATAATTGTCCATCAGCTTATGGTTCATTAGGGACCACAAATCAGTTGAGTGGGAGGTGTTTCATAGGAAACTATTCAAACCTACATTTTGCTAGATTCCTGATGAATAGAACAGCCCAGGATAAGAAACTTTCATCTAGGAGCTCCAAGGTAGTTAGGCTGGTGATAGCTGAGGCCTATAAAGCTAATTGGGCAGATAAGAAAGGGGGTAGCAATCTGGTCTGGACATAGAAAGGAGACATGCCTTGGTGTTTACTGGCAAGTACAAAACTTTGCTGGAAGGGTGATCTATAAATGAAATTCACTAAAGAATTAAACTTCAAGAAGCCTTCCCCACAGTGAAATATGTGGCAATAAGCTTTGCAATTTTGATTTTTATTTCATTTTAATGGGAAGATTATTTTTAGTATATGTCAATTTTAAATTCTTTTATTTTTATTAGCATTAACTTACATTGTAATTGATGTTTACTTTTATATCTTTTTATAAATTCAGTTTGACTGAATTTACTTTTAAGTATTATGTTCAATTAGGCTGTTTTAAAGGAAAGAAAACTATAGCATATCTCTAAATAGATGATTCCTCCTGTCTACTTCTCCACCATTTTTACCCTATGCACATATGCTGAGAATTATTTTGTGGCGAGTTTTCTCTTTAGTCCCATGGAAATAGAAATACGTATTGCAGGTTTCAGAAATTCATGAAGGAAATAAGTTGCCTATGTTAAGGTTATATGATATTAAGGAAAGCTTTGAAGGTACTGAATCTTACTCAAACCAAAGCAAACAAACAAAACAAAAATAACTTCATGCAGCATTCCAAGGAAGATTAGGGAGATGCAGAAATAGTCTGCAAAGTCTTTTTAGCTCCTAGTGATTTCGATACTTGAAAAGTAAAAAGCAACCGAAGTACTAATTCAAATGGTAAGCATTTGACTTTTAGACTATTAGAATCTTATATACATACAATTTTGTTGATTAAAGCATACTTTGATTGAATAGATTAATCAAGTAACAGTAAAACAAACCATCTAGTCTTGCTTTCTGCATATTAGAGAATTCCATCAACCCAGAGAAATATAATGTCCTACATTTCCTTTGGAAGAACTCTAAAAGGCACATGTTACCTAGGAAGAAAAAGAGAGCTCTGGGAAATCTGTTAAAACATGGGTTACATAATGTAAGAAGCTGATCATCATTTTAGAACTTAAAAGAAAGGTGTCCCTGATGGCATGAGAAATGGGACAGAGAATTTCATGTACGGAGAAGGGGAAGAATGGGACCTTCAACATTTGTTCCCAGCGGCTAGTCTGAGCAGGCAACATCTAGGAACTGGCTGCAAAGACAATGTAATTATTTCACCACGTGTTCTTTTAGGAAAGTCATAGACAGAAGGAACATAGAAGTCATAGTATCACATCAGCTAGAAATAAATATAGTATTCCCTATTTCCTTTTTAACAATTAATAAATCTTACCAAGCTGCAAGAATATATATATATGTATATACACATATATATATGCATATACATGTATATACACACACACATATATATATATCTATATATCTCCAATTCTAAGTGAAACAGACATTATATATGTACATAACTAGGAATTTTATTATTACATAATTTTAGAATTGTTAAATATTTGTGTTTAGTAAATTGATTCAAACTTACATGGTGTCTGAATCTAATTTTGTGTACACAGGATTGACATTAGAATTTTAGGTCCCTTATTTATAAGTCATAAAAGATTGGCTGAGTTTTAATCCACCTACACTCCATCTCTTATTTTACATATTAATTTACTCCTATGTAAAAGTATTACAGTACATTAATAGAGAATTTTTGTGCTAGATGGAAACTAAATGCATAATTGAGACTGCTCTTTCTCCTAGCAAGTGCTACCATTCAGTTTTGAAAAAAAAATTATTTCATGGAATTACATAGCAGAATTTTGAGTTATTGTGGAGAGGAATTGTTCACCTTGCCATCTTTGGCATTAAAATGAGTAGATCTCAGAATTTCTCCAAGAATTCACACATCTAGGAAGAAAAAAAGCAAACTACACAGAACAGTTCTTCCACTGTGAAAAATAGCAAAATTCCACACCTACAACAAATTGCAAATTTTGACATATTTGCTCCAGGCAAACATTTGCAATTTTCACAGCAAATAAGGCTTTTGGCTCCAATACACATTTTTTTGTCTTCTCCCCCCCCTTGGAAAAAATCACTCTCTCTATTTTCAGAAAACCAGAAAAAACACACAAGGCAAAATTTCTGATAATATCATCCTTATTCTAGGTATTTAATTTTGATACCTACTCACTTAAATGAAAAATATTAGTTCAACATGACTATACTTGATTCAAGAATTCATGAGTTTGTGCAGGAACCCTGAAAATGAAACTTAACTGTTATTGTGACCTGTTAATGTTAATGGGATTCCCAATTCCATTCTGATCAGAGGGATTGTTCCTAAAATGTTATTGTCTAGTGTTTTCAGGAAATAAAATATTTTCCCAGTAATGAAATAGAAATAGAAGTTGGGTTTCCCCAAAAGATTTTTCTTTTTCTTTTTTTTTTTTTTCATTTTAGTACTATAAGGCAATGGTCCTCAGGCAAAGGACAATGGTGTTTTCCAATCATCTATGAAGTACGGAGAATATTTTTCTTTTTATTATTATTTTTTTATTCTTATGTTTATCCCCATACATTACATCATTAGTTTTAGATGAAGTGTTCCATGATTCATTGTTTGTGCATAACACCCAGAATGTGCCCTCCTCAATACCCACCACCAGGTTAACCCATCCTCCCACCCCCCCTCCCCTCTAGAACCCTCAGTTTGTTTTTCAGAGTCCATCATCCAGAGAATATTTTTTTAATAATGCTTATACAAGCATTTGTTTACATTAAAAACAAACAACAACAAAACCTAGAGACCGTGAAAGGCTATCCCTCTACTAATCTCCTCTAATTTACTTGCCTTCTAATATATTGTACTGAATGGGAATAACAGTCACAGCATTATTACAATAAGTACTTTGAAAATTGTGCATAACACACTCATGAGAGAATCTTTCTTGGGATATCATTCACAGCCTTTTGTCCTGTGGTTAAAACAAAACAAAAGCAAATCAAAAACAAAAAGAAAGGTTGAGCATTGCCATTATGTGATAGGGAGAAGGTAGGTCATTTAACCAATGCTGGTTTGAGTTTTCAAACTTCCAAATCCTATTCTATGTTATTCAGTTGATTTACTATGAATCACTTTATTTTATCCAGTAATGCATGTATGTGTTGTGGGGTGTGCGTGTGTATGTGTTGCATGATAGAGAACTTTCCATCGCACATCCATCTGATTTACTCCTGGTTTCTAAATAGGATCTGTAAGTTATTCTGAGGGAAGTCATCTGAAAGTACAGAACAGATCAGGTCCTGCTTTTCTTTAAAACATAGCTTTTCTTTCACAAAAAAAAAAAAAAATTCCCATTTCTTTTGCTTGTGTCTTAAAAGAGCAAGCACAATTTGATCTCTGACTATATAACGAAGTCCCTCTTTCCTATCTTTCTTCCATCTATCTTTTGTGGTACCAGAACCTGAACATTATGACATGTTTAATCCCACTTGGGTATCTTTACTTACCCTTGTCTGGCATATTCTCTCCTCATGCAGTTTCCCTGCTGAATTCCTCATCAGTCAAGGCAGCTAATATGCTTTTTTTTTTTTTTTCCAGTAAAACTTTCACAGTCTCCCTATTTGGAACTCTTTCCTATCTCTGTATCTCTACCTCAATGATGCTCCTTTCCCCATTAATTCATCACCATTCATTTGTCAAATTTTTATTGAGTCCCTATTATTGCTAACATCTGATAAATACAAAGGTTATTAGACATAGTTCTTGACTTCTAAGAGTTCACCATGAGGTACATTGTCCCAGTCCAGTTATATAGGCAACTTGAGGGGCAGATTATCTCTTTATCACTTAGTAGTGCTTTAAAATGGCAAGTTCTTACAATATTTTTTTTCAATAAATTACAATGCTTCACTGTAGGAGGAATACGCAGAGCCAATTTCTTTCAAATTTGGTTTATGGCATAAAGAACGCAGAATATAAGAATTATTCATATCAATGTAGTTTTTAAAAGCACAGTTGTCGGGGTGACTGGGTGCTCAGTAGGTTAGGCGTCTGCCATTTGGCTCAGGTCATGATCCCGGGGTCCTGGGATCAAGCCCTGCCTCGGGCTCCCTGCTCAGCCGGGAGTCTGCTTTTCCTTCTTCTCCCTCTGCTGCTCCCCCTGCTTGTGCTCTCTGTCTCTCTCTCTGTCTGTGTCAAATAAATGAATAAAATCTTTAAAAATAAATAAATAAAAAGTAAATAAATAAATAAGAGCACAATTATCTGCTTCACAACTGAAAGTACAGTAAATTTACAGAGGAAAATGTCCTGCTGCTGTGTTTGGGGAACTTCTCCCTCACATTGTCAGTGCTTCAGCAATAGTTCTTACAGCAGCTTCCTATCCAGAGTTACTTTGTTGCTTAGAGCTAAGATGAAAGGATTTGACCAAATAATTATAAATTCTCTACTCCTATTAATTTGCTGCATATCTTAAATGTACTGTATAAAGTTTAAATGTTCTTTTTTAATCTCGATTTTTCTGCACCTCTTAAATCTTAGGTTAATTGCAGTAAACACAGTTGGGTCAAAACTTTCAGATGCTACCATTCCAGTTAATCCAGTGGAGAAAACAAAACTCAAAGTTGATCTTTTTGGTTTTTTTTTTTTTCCTTTTTGTCTAGCTATGGAATAATTGTGTAGCTACTTTCAATGAAAAAGAAATACTTTAATCATATGTTTATAATTCCGTTATGTGATTACCACATATCTAATATTATATCTGTTTTGCATTACTTAACATACATTGAAATCCTACTGTTTGCCAGAACCCAAATGCCAATTTCTTTCCATCCTTACACTAATTTAGGCCTTTATCTCTCATCTGTACCTGTGGGATCATCTCCTAAGTGAACTCTTTCGGCTTAAAGAAAATATCAATAATAATAGCATTTATTGAGTGCTTACTATGGGATGATTTAGTGTATTAGCTTATTTACTCTTCACAGGAGCCCAATCAGAGATAGATAGTATTAACTATTATTTGTAGTTTTCAAATAATAAAACTAATGCTCCTAGGAATTAAGTAAATTGCCTCATATATTTCCTGGCTAGAAAGAGTGGGAGTTAGGCGTTGAACCCAGGTGATCAACACAGCCACCACACTTTCAGTTATGATAATCCAATGCTTCATTTTAAGCTCTATTCATTTTTATGTATTTCTCACCAGCTACCTCTAGGATCTAGCTGCCACTGGCCCCAGTCGTCTAGGCTCTTAGTTACAGAGGACAAAAGATAAGCTCAAAGGACCTCCATGACTTAGTACCCCTCTTCTTTTGCAGACTTATTTTTGGCTAGTGTCTGTTTCTCCTTTGTTTTCACACAATAAAGAATTGTTTGTAGATTCACTTACACTCTATACTTAGCCACACTTCTATGCTTGTGTTCTTGTGCACCTGCTGCCTGGAAAACCCTTCCTACTAATCTCCACCGTAACTCTAGTTATCAGTCAGCAATTCAATACAGTTGTCAATTTTTGGAAACTTCTCTAATCATAAGGTAAGTGAAATGCCATCCTGCCCCTGCTCTACACATCTAACGCACTGCAAAAAATTATTTTAGCACTTATTTTATTTAGATTAACTTCTCATGTGCCCCTCTTCTACTAGACTATATACATTAGGAACAAAACACTGCTAATTTTTTGTCTCCAGTGTCTGCCAGATTGCTTGGCAAATGAAATGCATTCAACAACTAAATATGTTGAACTGAGATGCAGGAGGAGACAGAGATGGACAAGAAGCCCATAGTCTCATTCAATTTTACTTGTGTACTTTGTCAGAGCAAACAGAAGATGAGCGATTATTAAAATCTAACAATTCTGAAAGTAACTGGTCAAGATACACTTTCATCAACACTGGAGTAGCTCTGCCTGGTTTGCCTCTTCTATACATGATTTCATTTGATCCTCACAATGAAAGTGTGCGGTGGTAGACACTACCATTATCCCCAAATTAGAGAAGAGGAAATTCAGAGTTAGAGAACTTGGATGTCTTCCGTAAGATCACACTGCCAGATGGCAGCCAGAGAATTGAAAATAGGCCATCAAACTCTAAAACCCTTTGTCTAATACTAAGCATTAAGGTTATTAAAAAATAGTAAAAAAAAAAAATGTACTCACTGAACCCTCCTGATGCATTAGTGACACTCCACTGGCGGTAAATGAGGTATTTCGTGGGAGAGAAGTAGTTACGATATATGTTTGATAGAAGAAATATGTGTGATAAAGGAAAGCCCTAATTTTGGAATTAATATATAGTAGTCCCCCTTACCCACAGTTTTGCTCTCTGTGGTTTCAGCTACCCACACTTAATGTGGTCCAGAAGCACATGACCTTTCTTCTAACATATGGTCAGAAGGTCATATAGCCTAAGGCTACGTCACAGCACCTACATCATTCCCCTCCCTTCACCTCCTCACGTAGGCATTTTATCATCTCACATCATCACAAGAAGAAGGGTGAGTACCATACAATAAAACATTTTGAGAGAGAGAAAGATACCACATTCACATAACTTTTACTTATTATTGTTATAATTTTCTATTTTATTATTAGTCCTTGTTAATCTCTAACTGTATCTAGTTTATAAATTAAACTCTATCATAGATACGTACATGTAGGGAAAACATAGTGCTTTAAGGGTTAAGTACTATCTGCGGTTTCAGGGATCCACGTGGGCTCCTGGAACATATCACCCACAGTTAAGGGGGGGCTACTGTATCTATGAAATTATTTTGTAACAAGAAGTATATATTCAGTAAAAGGTATTTAGTGATTATATTCACTAATTTCACTTCTATCCTTTAGTATGTAGAACATATGTTGATATCTAGCATATGGAAAGTTCAATGGGCATCTTTAATATAATTATCAAATTGGGTTTTCTATATGCTTTCAGTTGTAAATTTTATAGTAAAATAAAGAATGTAAAGCTCAAAACTATACATTTTCATTTTTATGTGTTCTCCTTATATCTTTGTATGAAGTGGTCTTCCAACTATAGTGTCCAAAAACCATAGTACAACATAGGCATTATATCATTCTCTAAATAAGAACTGGTTCATTCCCACAAACATTTATTGAGTGTTTCTTATGTTGGATTGAGCATAGGAGAAGAATTGTGTTCTATAATGTGATGATGTAAATAAAGATGAAGGAGTCCTATTCCTTTATATTTGCATTTTGATGGTGCTGAAATTGAATAGGGTTGAAGTCATATTTGAAGAAGCTGTGAATTTTGGGAAAGAAGTTCAGAAATTATTTTGGTAGACAGAATAAAATAAGAAAATAAAATTGGTACTTCTGTCTTATTAAAATATCTTTGATATTACTATAAGCTGGAGAAAGTCTAAATCCACAGAAGGTTATTATTAAGTAAAGGTGTGTGTGTGTGTGTGTGTGTGTGTGTGTGTGTACTCACACAAAAAGGAAAGAAAGGCTTACCAAGATCATCAGCAATGGAAATCAAAAAGAAATGACTGATGACAGAGACATGGCCACAATGAGACTGATATAACTTGGTTACTCATTGGCTGGATGCAGTGAAGATAAACCAGGAGGTTAAACAGAAATATTTAAAATTTGTCAACTGGAAATATGTTATCTCATCAATACATGCACACCTATGTCCACTCACCCATATGTGCAAAATTTCCTGTCCCTGTCCAAGGGTTTATATGTTCCTATACTTCTAATTTCATGAGAAATACTCCATTAGACTTGTATCAAAAAGCCCTGATTTCTGCTCCATGATAGTGTTTCCTATATATGGACTGCTGAAAATATGTGACTTGAATGAAATGTGCATGTCTTTGTAGTATGAAAGAGATAGAAACTCTTTAAAAAATAAAATGTTGAGGCACCTGGGTGGTTCAGTCGATCAATCATCCAACTCGATTTCGGCTCAGGTCATGATCTCAGGGTGGGTTGTGAGATCAAGCCCCATGTCAGGCTCAGCACTCAATGGGGAATCTGCTTGAGATTCTCTCTCTCCCTCTCTCTCTGCTTCCACATGTGTGCTCGCCCCTCCCCCATGTGTGCTTTCTCTCTCTCTAAAATAAATAAATTAATATTTAAAAAATCAAAATCAAAATGTAATTACAATGCTAAATTTAAAAAATCAAGTGCAGAATTTAAAATAAACATCTAAAAATTCACACTCAAGTCCCCAAATTTAGATATGTCTATGAATAATAATAATCCATTATACTTGTTGACCATTTTTATTCCCCACTTTCAAATATAGTGTTTTAAAGGATATGATTTTAACACATGTGAAAAGGGTGCTTAAGTTTTATTTAAGCAAAAATTCTATGTGTCATGGGGAGTTCAGATGCCAACATACAATTTTCGTGACATTCTGACTTATATCTCCCCAAATGGGTACTGAAAAATCAATGCAGCATTCTGTTTTAATTATCTTCCTCCAGACATTGATTATAGTACTACTTCATCACCTGTTGGGGAAGTGTTTACTGAGCATTTCCTATGGGCAAAGCACTCAGGTAGGTGTTGATGGCCATATAAAACAAGAATTCTGGCTCAAACATCCAAGAATCACTCTTTTCTCAAATAAGCCACTCTATACTTGCCTACTACATTCCATATTATTGCAATTTCCAGGTTTTTAATATATTTGTGTTATGTTCCACTTTGCTAAGAATTATTTAAGATAATTCCAAAAACCTTGATGAAGCCACTGTATGTTAGTGTGCTGAGTAACAAATGCTTTTATGATCTGCTGCTTTGTAAATTTTACAATGATCCAATTCTCCTGAGATGGATTGAGGCCATATTAGTTACATGGTGGTCAATAGGCAAGTCTCAAAATCCTTTGAAAATGGTATTAGTGTCACCTAATGACAGTTAATCCTATGAAATAGTGCTTCATAGCCAAGTTTTTGAAGCCATTGAAATAAAGAGCTAAGAAGCCTTGAGATTTTATATAATCAGTCTTTAAGTTGTATCTCTTAATTATTATTTTCTCATCAAGGTTTTTGAAAGGACTTGGATATCAAACTATTTGGAGGTCATGCCTTTCAGAATGTCTTGATTTCAAGTTCCCTACATTGTTAAAAAGGGCAGAGATCTATGACTTAGAAGTCAAATAAGCTGGTAATTGAGTGGCCATTCTTTTGCGCATATTGGGGGAGGTGATTTTTGTGTACTTGGTCCTCTACTTTTACACTTCAAAGAGATCAATGAGAATGGCTAGCAGAATATAAATAAAATGGGGGGAAATTTCATTGGTGATGAAATAGAACGGATGATAGTCTCACCTTCAACTTCAAAGGATTTTAATTAAATAATAAACAGGGGGAAATTATGAATTGAGTAAGAATGTCGGTTCAGTCCAGACTCTTCATTCAATAGCTGCATGGTCTTAGGAGGAAGTGCTAAAAATCCTTATCCCTTGCTTTTTTCATATACAAAATGGGAAAGAGTTATGTTTATATCTACTTCATAGAGTTGTGAGATTTAAATGACAAACAAATGGTCAGCCTGGTGCTTCGTCTATGGTAAGCTATCAACAAGTGTTACTTAGTAGGACTCATCTGCCCCATCTTCCTCACCATCATTACACAAGAGGGAAATGGGGTCAGATTCTGACCCTCTCCCACCAACAAAGTTTCCCGAAGGAACAGTGCGGCCAGGATCTGAGTGGAGAAAATGCTGAGAGAACTCCGTTCACAGTCTCTGTGAGGGAAAAAGACAGGATGTGGTCTCAATGAACATTTCAGAAACCTAGTATGGCAGGATTTCTTCCTTCTCTAGAAGCCAGAACAAACAGAAAGTTTCTGAGTATCAGAGAAAAAAATACTACCAGTTCTATAAAAAGATGCATTATGTCAAAACAGAGGACATTCCTGAATACTTAGAGCAATTGATTCAATGAAACAGATAAACTGTAAAAACACAATAAAGCAACCTAAAAACCACACAACACAATTAAAAAAAAAACACTACATTAGGAGCTTTCTGATTTATGATCTCATTAAGATTTGAGACAATATTTTATTTATTCACATGGAGGAGGGAAATGTGAAATAAGAACAATCTGAAATCAGAAAACATTGCATGAGAAAGAAAAATATGATAGCTTAAATGAAACTATAATGGGTTTCAAAAAACACAGATATGATAGAAAACTGTTTTATAGAAGTCAAATTCAGGGAATTTGTGTAAGATGCAGATGAAAACTGTAAAAAAGAAAAAGAAAAAATTGGAAAAATCAAAGATAGAGGGAATAAAATATAAAACAAAAACCTAAACAAGAACAAAAATCAGGAGCAATAATCAAATTATTTTTTAAGAAAAAACTTTATTGAAATGATGAAAAAAATCCAGAGTTACAGATTGATAAACCTCGATAAATACTAAGATCAAGAAAATTGAAGAAACTTTATTTTAAATAAAATGTTTAATACTAATACTAATAATAAAAAAATCCTAGCAGCCAGGATGATAGGTAAACTACAAGACAAATAATTCACAATATTTGAAATATTGTGAAAAATAGTTTAATAATTATCACCTAGATCAAAAACAGATTTTATCAGCAAATATTGGCATTATTTGAGCCAAGAGTGAGGGGGTAAAATTTATGGTGAATTTCTCTTGTTACTCAAGATGATTTCAATATTTTTTCATTCAACAATTATATATTGAATGTTGAATGTAAATGGCAGGCATTATGTACTGAAATGGATTTATTGGTAATTTGCTTCTTACAAATTTTACGATACTTCCCAAACCTTCAATTAAAAAACATATAAGAAGAAAATAAAAGTGAAAAGAAAATGCCTAAGAAAGTAAAGGGCAAGAAGGAGAGATAAGACAAATGAGGCAATTTAAGAACTTAACTAATATTCTCATTCAAAAGGATAGACTGCTCCTCTTTGCATGGAGCTTGATCATACTGATTCTCAAAGGCAAGGCTTTCACATCTTCCCCAGCCATCTCTCAAGGGCAGGGAGTCTGAAGCCAGGGAAAAGGGCTCACAGCAATGATGCCAGTCAAAACATTTGAAACCTCCTCACATAGTCTCTCTCTGCTCTGTACCATTCTTTCATACCACCACAATTCTGAAGAGCACATGGGTACTCCTCAGCTCTTATTTCTTCTCAGAAAAGTCTATATCCTTGGGCAAGCCATTTCCTTCCTCTGGGCTTCAGTTTTCTCCTGAGCAATAGCTGGAACTGGACAAGGCATGATAATATTCTTTATATTTGTAATTTGCAGATGGTTTAGGGATTACAACCGTGACCCTCAAGCTTGACTAACAGTAGAATAGTGTGGCAGATCTTTGTTTTGTTGTGTTTTGTTTTGTTCTATTGTGTTTTAACACTGATGCCTGTTTCTTATCCCCAGATTCTAATATAAATGGTATTGGAATAAGGCCTGGCCATCAAAATTTTAAAAGCTGATCAGGTAGAGAACCATGGAATGAAATTAATTTCTTGGACATCAAGCCATGTACTGTGTGTTGGTGCGAAGCTGAATTACAGTAACAAAAACCTAGTTCATTTACTATTGGGGCAGGGAGGGGGGCAACATCTGCCAATAAAAAATGAATGTTTGAAACATTAAGATCTTTTACAAAAGAATCTGGTTCTTTAAATATGTGTTTTGTGCCAAAGACAGCAGCTGTCTTGAGAGTATTCCTTGTGGACATACCAGTCGAGGACCAAACATCTTTTCCTACAGCAGATAAGAGTAGACACTTCATGTGAAGCCTGGGGCATTGACTCTGGGAGAAGGGAGCAAAAACAGGTGGGACTCCAAAACTAGCAAGCATTGGGGGAAACTGAAAAATTCTGCCTCAACAGGGCAAGACCCTTGGCCTTGAATTCCCTTCTCCAAGATGACCCGTATATTTCTCTTACTGTTTTTGTTTTCGTTTTTGTTTTTTTATTATTATTAAATGTTATGTTAATCACCATACATTACATCATTAGTTTTTGATGTAGTGTTCCATGATTCATTGTTTGCGTATAACACCCAGTGCTCCATGCAGTACGTGCCATCTTTAATACCCATCACCAGGCTAGCCCATCTCCCCACTCCCTCCCCTCTAGAACCCTCAGTTTGTTTCTCAGAGCCCATAGTCT
>NC_138371.1:76859174-76865726 GCF_054177405.1 Leptonychotes weddellii | reverse complement strand
CTTTATCCATTCATCTGTCGATGGACATCTTGGCTCTTTCCATAGTTTGGCTTTTGTGGACATTGCTGCTATAAACATCAGGGTGCACATACCCCTTCAGATCCCTACATTTGTATCTTTGGGGTAAATACCCAGTAGTTCAAATGCTGGATCATACAGTAGCTCTATTTTCAACTTTTTGAGGGAAGCCACTCTCTTACTATTTTTGATCTCTACTAAAATCTCTTTTATCAGAGACACACTCCCTGATCATTATATCTATATACTTCACCCCTTCTGTATACTTCTCTGTACTTTGTGTTATTTTATGTGTCTTCATAGGACCACTTGACTTATTACATACTTGTTTATGTGTGTGCACTGATGTAGTTCCATTCTAGAACAGTTTCTGGTTTATAGTATATAGTCAATTAATACTCATTGACAATATTGCAAGGCTGGAGTTCTCATAAGGAATAAATTGCAAATCTACTCCAAGAGCTGATCTATTTTTCTATTGAAAGACTACTTCTTAGTATTTATAGAAGATCTTCATAGCACTTAACGTAAACGCTATTATTCAAAAAGTTGTTAATAACTGATTAGACCATCAATAATATTCTTAAAGAACATTTCTGTTTAATGTTTCAGCATCTTCGAATAGACTTATATCTGCTAACAGGCTCCCACCCAAACCTCCAGTTGATTTCGTTACATTTGTAAGAATCTTCATGGATACTTTTATAGCTAATACATATAAAAAATATTTTTAAATGAACAAACTGGATGAAATAATTTTGTATCATTCAAATAACTGTTGAAAATTAACTGTCAGTCATACAAAATATATTTTGAGGGACAAAGGATGCTATTGCTGTGGTTTATAATAAGCTCTGCTTCTTTTTATTGGTTACCAGTCATCAGGGCCATTATCTCAAAACTACTCAAAGTTCTTGATAATAAAATGATGTGATCAGTTATCTAGTGTACAATAAATTATCTGTTTTCCATGGTAAGTTGCAAGTGCCCATTTTATGTAAATGTCATAGAATAATATTTGATAGTAAAACCTGAGATTTGCTTGTTTTTTCTGTAAACTATTAAACCTAGAGACTGAAATCTGCCATTTGTTAAGAACAAATAACAAGTCACAGTTTATACTTTTTTTAAATCTAAAGACCAAGAAGTGATGGGAAAATTTGAGACAGTAAAAAACCAAACAAACAAACAAAAAAACCACTAACAAAAAAATCATATAAGTTCTGCTTTGAATCTATACAGAGGGAATCATCTCTGAGGAAATGGTTTAAGTTAACTTGGCAAAGAAGGGGGCTCACCATTAAGAAAAAGAATAAAACTTTAAATAATTTGGTCAGTGTGTCATCTTTACCCATAATTTATAATAATATAAATGAAACAATAGGCAATTTTTGATCAAAAAATATTTCCATGAGCTTGGATGTATGTGGATCTTCAGAATTTAGGAAATCCTGCCTATAAAGCTATTGTCAAAAGATCTATCCTGATCTACTTAGCCCTTAACCATACTCTCCTAAAATTATAGTAGTAGTAGTAGTAATAAATTTAATATTAGAATCAAAATTTGTGGGTTTTTTTTTTTTTTTTTGAGAGAGATTGAGGAGGGTGTGAGGATGTGAGGTAGGACAGAGAGAGAGGAAGAGAGAGAATTTCAAGAAGGCTCCATGCCCAGTGCTGAGCCCAACACAGGGCTTGATCTCAGGACCCTGAGATCATGACCTGAGTTGAAATCAAGAGTCAGACTCTTAACCGACTGAGCCATCCAGGTGCCCCAAAATTTGTGGTAGTTATAAACTATGTCCACAACTTGTTTGACTGTCCTTCCATTGTGAGGGAGGTTTTATTCCTCCTTCCCTTTAATCAGGACCCACCTTAGTGACTTACTTGTGGCAAAACACCAGATGAGATCCTGTGTGACTCCATCTTGAAATGTTTGATCTAGGGAAGGCCAGCCTCTATATAAGGAACCTGACTACTCTAACACTCCTATGCTAAACAGGCCACATATTAAGTGCTCGAAATAATAGCTCAGCTGAGCCAACAGTCAGCACCAACTGCCAGCCATCTTGGATGTTCAACTCAGCTGAGCGTTCAGATGATTGCACTCCCAGCAATTACACAAATGACCCAAGCAAGAAATGCCTAGCAAGTACCTCCAAAATGTCTGACCCTCATCTACAAAATTATGACCCAAATTAAAATCATTCTTTTAAGCAACTAGGACTTGGGATCATTCATTCCACAAGTATATTAACTAGTACAGATTAGAAAGCCATACATCTACAACCTCTCTGATCAAAAATTATACCATGAACAATTATTTTCTTAAATTGTCTATTTATACCCAACAGCAAAGCTTCTCAGAGGAATATTTTATGTTGACTTTTTTTTTAACTTTTAAGTTGCTTATAACTTCCTTAAAGTTAAATAAAAAATAGAATAATAAAGGGCTTATCTGAAAATGAGAATTTATTTAATTTTTAGATTTTATTTATATTCAAGTTAGTTAACATATAGTGTATTATCAGTTTCAGGGGTAGAATTTAGTGATTCATTGTTTGCCTGTAACAATTCATCAGTTGCAAGCAAATTTAGTGGTTCATCAGTTGCTCATTACATCAAGTACCCTCCTTAATGACCAAATACCCCATCCCCAACCTACCTTCCCTCCAACAACCCTCCGTTTGTTCCCTATAGTTAAAAGTCTCTTATGGTTTGCCTCGCTCTCTGTTTTAATCTTATTTTATTTTTTCCTTCTCTTCCCCTATGTTCATAAGTTTTGTTTCTTAAATTCCACAAATGAGAGAAATCGTATGGTATTTGTCTTTCTCTGACTGATTTATTTCACTTAGCGTAATACACTCTAGTTCCATCCAGATCATTGCAAATGGCAAGTTTTCATTCTTGTTTAGTGGCTGAATAATATTTCATTGTGTATATATACCACATCTTCTTAATCCATTCATCAGTTGATGGACAGACATCTGGGCTCCTTCCATATTTTGGTTATTGTGGACACTGCTGCGATAAACATTGGTGGTGCATGTGCCCCTTTCAATCACTATTTTTGTATCCTTAGGATAAATCGCTGGGTTATAGGGTAGTTCTATTTTTAACTTTTTGAGGAACCTCCATACTGTTTTCCAGAGTGGCTGCACCAGTTTGCATTCCCACTAACAGTGTAGGAGGGTTTCCCTTTCTCTGCATCCTCACCAACACCTGTTGCTTTCTGAGTTACTTTTAGCCAGTCTGACTGATGTGAGGTGATATCTCATTGTGGTTTTGATTTGTATTTCCCTGATGTCAAGTGATGTTGAGCATTTTTTCAAGTATCTGTTAGGATCTTCTACTTTTATGTCAAACAGCTGTCAGTTGTTTTGATTTCCGCCCCCCTCTTTCTGACAATCTTTGTCATTTGTAGTACCCCAGGAAAAACTTCCATCAGATTTTATTTAGCTAGTACTGATTAATTTTTATGTAACTAACAAATTTTCCCATGGATTTGTTCCTTAAATCATCATTTGTGGATGTTAAATAATGTTATTAAGTTTGGCCAACTTGTTTTCTTCATGGATTTAGTCAAATATCCTTAGAGGACTAGAGAATGCCTTGTCTATAGTTCAATATGTAATTATTATTATTATTTTTTTAAAAGGTTTTATTTATTTATTTGACAGAGAGAGAGATAGCGAGAGCAGGAACACAAGCAGGGGGAGTGGGAGGGGGGGAGCAGGCTTCCTGCTGAGCAGGGAGCCCGATGTGGGACTCGATCCCAGGACCCTGGGATCATGACTTGAGCCGAAGGCAGACGCTTAACGACTGAGCCACCCAGGAGCCCTCAATATGTAATTATTATTATATAGTCACAAATAGTTATCCAGGGTGCAGATAAAGTTTGGCAAAGGCATTACCAACTCTCTCCATTAGATATTCAGAACAAATTATGCCAGCTACTTGCTGTATAAACGTATGAGGAAGAAAAGGCTGTCAAATTAAGTCCAAAAATTAACAAAATATGGTGTATATTTATTTTAGCAGGAAACATATAGCATTAAGACATAATAAATGCATCTAATTAGGATATGAATTAAATATGTATTGTACATTCCTGTCAGAAAAGGTTTAATAGAGTCTTAAGAATTGGACTCTGGAGTCATGATGTCTGGGTTCAAATCCAACCTCGGGTCCTATTGTAGAGTCTGCAAACCACTCACCAAAAAATCTATTTTGCTGTTTTCCTGAGCATCCTTTGATATTAGAATGACCATGTACCTGAGTTCTCAACAATTTAATGTGAGTGGAAGTGATATGCGATATCTAGGTCTGTCCCATAGAGCCTTATCCTTTCATTGTCTGGATGTCATCTTTTAAGATCCTGGAAAACATGTATTTAAGGTTAGCAGAACTTTGATCAGTTTGGTTTTATGAAGGACTGTGTGGAAGAGAGTTTTCCCATCCCCAACTCACCACTGACTTGGGACTGCGGCAGGGTATTTCAAAATTAAAAATACATATCTTCTATAGAAATCCTTTCAAAATGTTGTGTTTGCATATTACTGTAGCCACTGAACCCTAATATAAGCACTTACTAGCTATATGACATTGAGAAAAACTAAACTTTCAGTGCCTCAGCATTCTCATGTGTAAAATGGCCATATTTAACACCTCCGTATGGAGTTGTTGAAAGGATGAAATAAAGTAGTATATGTTGAGTACTTAGAACAGATTATGATTGACAGTAAACACTATGAGGTCTTCTTATAAGAAGCCATTATCTTCATCATCATTATGATGATGATTCAGTACATAGAATGTCTAATAAGTAAGACTAGGTTCACATCACATAAATAAACAACAAGAATTACTTCTTATGTTTGAACTATGAAAAGAAAATGCTAATACTTATTTCTTTTATTCATACATTAAAATATTAAATACCTACTCTTTATGAAGTGTCCCTAAGAACTGCATATACACCACTGAATATGACAGATGGCTTTCCAGCCCTGACAGGTCATATTGTTTAATGGAGAAAACAAGTAATCATTCCACAGTTGCAGTATGTGGGATAAGTTTCATATTCAAGGTAGAAAAAGATGACATAGAAGCAAGTAAGTAGGGCACCTAATAAAATCGGGAGAAATCGATGACTCTAAGACCTTAGTGATAAGTGGGAATCACCTGGGGCTTATCTAGTTGAAGGAATGAATTTGGGGGCTGGACAGGGAGAAAAGAGTTCCTGCAAAAGGAAAAGCATATGCCAAGGCCAGGAGGTAAGAGGAAGCATGGCAGAATCTTCTTCTCTTTCTCTTTCTACTCTTCCTTCTTCCCCCATTGCTCCCCTCCCCCTTCCCTTGTTCCTCCTCTTTCTCCCTCTTCTTTTTCTCCTTCTTCTTTTTTTTCTCCTTCTTCTGCAGCTTTTTTAAAAAAAACTTTTATTTGATAATAGTTGACACACTATGTTACATTAGTTCCAGGGGTACAACATAATGATTCAACTTCTCCATACATTAAGAAGCAATGAGAGTACATGAAGGAACACAGGGGTACAGGGAAAGATGAAATGAGAGAGGGGAGCAGGGGAAAGGAAACAAAGGGACTTCAATGCTGTGCTAAGACCTTTGGGTTTATCTTTATATTTTTTAAATTTTATTATGTTATGTTAATCATCATACATTACATCATTAGTTTTTGGTGTAGTGTTCCATGATTCATTGTTTGCGTGTGACACCCAGTGCTCCATTCAGTACATGCCCTCTTTAATACCCATCACCAGGTTAGCCCATCCTCCCACCTCCCTCCCCTCTAGAACCCTCAGTTTGTTTCTCAGAGTCCATAGTCTCTCATGGTTCTTCTCCCCCTCTGATTTCCCCCCCTTCATTTTACCCTTCCTACTATCTCTTCTTTTTTTTTTTAACATATAATGTATTATTTGTTTCAGAGGTATAGGTCTGTGATTCAACAGTCTTACACAATTCATACCTCTCACCATAGCATATACCCTCCCAGTGTCTATCACCTAGCCACCCCATCCCTCCCACGCCCCACTATTCCAGCAAACCTCTGTTTGTTTCCTGAGATTAAGAATTCCTCATATCAGTGAGATCATATGATACATGTCTTTCTCTGATTGACTTATTTCGCTCAGCATAATACCTTCCAGTTCCATCCACATCATTGCAAATGGCAAGATTTCATTTCTTTTGATGGCTGCATAATATTCCATTGTATATATATACCACATCTTCTTTATCCATTCATCTGTCCATGGATATCTTGGCTCTTTCCATAGTTTGGCTATGTGGACATTGCTGCTATAAACATCGGGGTGCACATACTCCTTCAGATCCCTACATTTGTATCTTTGTGGTAAATACCCAGTAGTGCACTTGCTGGATCATATGGTAGCTCTATTTTCAACTTTTTGAGGAACTTCCATACTGTTTTCCAGAGTGGCTGTGCCAGCTTGCATTCCCACCAATTGTGTAGGACAGTTCCCCTTTCTCTGCATCCCCGCCAACATCTGTCATTTCC
>NC_138371.1:76824144-76859074 GCF_054177405.1 Leptonychotes weddellii | reverse complement strand
GGTGGTATATCATTGAGGTTTTGATTTGGATTTCCCTGATGCCAAGTGATGTTGAGCACTTTCTCATGTGTCTGTTGGCCATTTGGATGTCTTCTTTGGAAAAATGTCTGTTCATGTCTTCTGTCCATTTCTTGATTGGATCATTTGTTCTTTGGGTGTTGAGTTTGATAAGTTGTTTATAGATTTTATTTTTTTATTTACTTTTTATTTTTTATTTATTTTATTTTTTATTTTAAAGATTTTATTTATTTATTTGAGACAGAGAGAATGAGAGACAGAGAGCATGAGAGGGAGGAGGGTCAGAGGGAGAAGCAGACTCCCTGCCGAGCAGGGAGCCCGATGCTGGTCTCGATCCCGGGACTCCAGGATCATGACCTGAGCCGAAGGCAGTCGCTTAACCAACTGAGCCACTCAGGCGCCCAATAAGTTGTTTATAGATTTTAGATACTAGCCCTTTATCTGATATGTCATTTGCAAATACCTTCTCCCATTCTGTCAGCTGTCTTTTGGTTTTGTTGACTGTTTCCTTTGCTGTGCAAAAGCTTTTTATCTTGGTGAAGTCCCAATAGTTCGTTTTTGCCCTTGCTTCCCTTGCCTTTTCTAGGTGAGAAGTTTCTAGGAAGAAATTGCTGTGGCTGAGGTCGAAGAGGTTGCTGCTTGTGTTCTCCTTTAGGATTTTGATGGACTCCCATCTCACATTTAGGTCTTTGAACCATTTTGAGTCTATATCTTAAAGACTATGGATTTAATGTAGGGGGATGACATGGCAAAGATTCCAGTTTTAGAAAGGTGACTCTGTCTAAGATGGGAAAATGGATTGGCAGAAATAAGTCTGTTCACCCTGAGAGTGAGAGAACTATGACAAGGCTGATAGACTAGTCTAGGTGATAGATGATGGTAGCCAGAGGTAGGACAACAGTAGAAATAATGGGGACCAGTGAATGTATGAAAAACATATGAGGTGGTAAATCTACAGGACTGGGAGATTGTTATTTATGAGGATAAAGAGGAGGAGTCACAAGAAATATTCAGGTTTATAATTAGGCTACTGAGTGGCTGGCAGCATTTGAGGGCACTCCAGAAGAGAGTTTTATTGATTTTGAGTTTGCAGCATGTAGCAGATTTCAAAATGTGGAGCATGAGTAAGCACTTGGGTACTTGTGTTCAGAAGTCAAGTCTGTATTTGTTATGAATCTGTTTGCCTGGAAGAGTGGTATAAAAAGCAAAAAGGAGCCTGTTCTTGGTCTACTCATTAGTCTTGAGCTGACCTGAGGCAAATTTAAAGTCAAGAAATGTGACTAATGTCATGTTTATATGTTTATCTAGCTGACAGAGTGATGTAGAGTAACTGGGATTTGAATGAATATTTACTGGGATTATTTAATAAAGGAAATATTCCTGCATTCTAAAATGTATTTTAGTGATCATTCTATATTAGAAAATCTCTCCTTAGCTTTCATTTTCACTGCATAGAAACAGGAAGCTCCAAGAGGACTCCTTAATGAAACCCTGCTTTAAAAGAAAGAAAATCAATGTAACTGATCTGAAGATAGACTGAAAAGAGATCCTAGTTGCCTTGAAATGGCTTTTTATCACTACTTTATTGAATGGGTCCTTCAATTTTTTTATTTAGAAAATATGATAAATTAAAATTTTGTTCTGATTATGCAAGTAATTCTTTTGACAAAATTTGGAAAATAGAGAAAACTTAATGGAAAAAATCTATACTTAAATGAAGGCACTATTAATATATTTTTATATTTCCATCTAATACTTTTAATATGGATACATGTTTTTTCTACAAAATTAACAATAAAATTTTATATATTATTATTTATTTATTCTAAAGTAAACCCCTAAGTCATTAAATATTCTTTGAAAATTCAAAGTATTAGAGCTGATAATAATTTAAATTTTAAAGTATTTAAATGGATATAATATGGGTTTTAATTTCTCTTCATTACATATAACTCAGATGATCTTTATATATGATACAAAAATCATGTGTTCTTAGAAGTGGAATTACCTGATTAAAAAGTATGCCTAAGGGATGTTTAAGATCACTTGGTTATTTATTAGGGTTACTGTGGGGAAATCACATTCCAGAACCTGAGCTAAATGGAACATTTCTACAACCTCCTTCTCTCGTAGTATCATTTTCTGTTTATTAAGTGTGCCTTATAACCAATGATTGTTTAAGAGAGATACAATGGAGATTTTTATGCTGATTAAATGGTACATTTTCCCTAAAGTTTGCTTTGAGTGCAGATCTAAAGCATATTTGTAATTTTCTAAAATGACACTATTTATTCCTACCCAATGTTCGGATCTACATGGAAACCCTAAAGCCACAGTTTTCTCCATGGCTTTAATGTGCTTTATTCTGCATGACATTGAAAGGCAGTGTCAATTATGACGAATTGTGAAGCTCACAACTAATGATACATTTAAAGCCAATTCATTTGTCTCTTTGATCATGTAAATGCATTGGCGTTCACCAAGCCTGCCACGATAGGACATTATAGCTACTTTGGAGTCATTTCATTGTACACTTATATATCAGTGCAGCTGCCACTAATGTTTACAAGTCCATGTGCTACCTATCTTCATGATATTTTTGCAGAGGTTAATGCTCATGCACAGTAGATGTATTTATTACGCAGGCAATAACAGACCCACAGGAGCCATTGCAGCTCTTAAGACATGAGTGTCTATGATCATTCCCATTTTATTCTATCTTCTTCTTACTTTATTTAGCTGGTGAGCTTGTTTTTGTTTATTGTTTTTTGGTTTTTTTAAATAATTCTCTCCCCATTTTGAAACTATTTTGGTAGATTGTAATGGTAAATTAGTATTATACCTATAGACTTTAGAAAATACTTTATTGGCATACAAATCAAACCTATTTCTAGAACTACAAGTACTTGCTCTTTGACTTTGAAGTTATGTCCCTATTCTTGCTGATCCACTCTTGATAATAGTCTAGACAATAATTGACTGTTGCATAGGAAATATTTCACATCTTGCAAAGGTTTTGGTTGTTCTGCAATAGTAAGTGATAGCAAGGCATAGATCCAACACCTTGCAACATAACTTACAGAAGCTTTCTCTTCAAGAAAAATTCTCACTTTCAATTCATGTTTAGTCTGTTTTTCCTATCTTATCCCTAACAGCTGGGATATATCTGCTTCCAGGGAAATGTGTTATGTATGTTTAATACCAATAGCTAAAAAGAACTTTGAAAACTGAAAATAGCCTTACATTTAGGTTTAAAGCAATCTGCCAAATAATTTTTAAATTGATCACCAAAGCAGTGATCATGACTTTAATTATTAACAAAGATTATTAATGACTAAGGCCCAGTCTACAGAAACACAGAAAAGATAGCCAAAGATAATCATTTTTATTTCAATCATAACTTAATCCATAGCATTCTTTTCTTCGAATCAGCAAGCTTCTGGTCCTGGACCAATTTGCTTTAAGTAGAAATTACACTTAATCCATGGTCTCTGAGGCCAGTGTGTGAAGACAGGAGTTCCCTTCTTCTTATGACTTTGTCAGTTTCACTCTGCTGGAAGGCCTTCAACTTTGCCAGATCACGTGCTCTGAATTCACATGCTTAGTCAGGAAGGCTGAGGTGATATTAAACCAGTCTCATTCCCCAGGAGCCACACCAGTTTTGCTCAAATCAGGACTATTGGCCAATGGGGGCATTACTCACAGAATATTTGTCAGGCCAGATGTTTTGATGTTCACCCTCTACCTATGAGGCAATGTCTCTGGATACTGAGTCACCGGGAGGGGTGAACGACTCAAGGAATTACAGACCTTCAGCTGTTAGCAAAGGAGGTCTCATTCACTCAAAATCATCACAGTGTTTTGTTTTGAGGCTGAATGCCAGTAAGAATCAAGGTATGGGTGAGTTCTGAGTCGTCTAAGTGTATTGAAAGATGGTGTACATCGCTAATGCCCTACCCAGTGACCTCAAAACTGAGTGAAAGTGCTAATGTGAAAATGGTTTTGTCACCTTGCTTCAGTGTTAACTATCAATGGTGAGTGAACAAGATTTCCTAACTCCCCCTATCTAAAGAATAATAAAGGTCCTGATGGATTGTTTGATTTCTCAGGCCAACGGAGAACATTCAATGATGGCACAGTCTAGCAAAACCCCACAACTAACTTCATGCTACTTGTTTATATAAAAGATATTTAAAAGGCCATTGTATTAAATGCTCATTGGAGCTCTTTCAGTTAAAGTACCTAGACTGAATTCAATCATAAAAAAACTAATAGATTTTGTAGAGAGGAAAGAATCTGAATACAATCAATATCAGTACTTTTTAAGAAATTATCCTTATTTGTCTCACATTAATTTTGTACTAAAATATGGTGGGCCTATCCTTGCACTATATTCAAACCCCACTGTTATTTTAAAACCAACTAAAAAACAAAACATCCTATAAATTAGATTATAGTATGTACAAATGATACACCTATAATTGTTAAGACTCTGTTATCCGTAATAAGAATAGTTTTGTTTCCAAAGGCCAGCCCATACTTTCTCTTAGCTCAAAGGAATATTACACAGGTAGGAGTGCAATGAAAGATCAATGGCCCTTTCACATCCTGAGAATTTGGTACAAAAGCCTTCTTTCTGAGAGGGGACTTTTGATAATGCATGATAGTAATAGAAAGCATCGATTTTAGTTCAGAGTATAGAGAACCTACAAGACAATGACAAGAAAATTTGTAAATAATAGAGTGATCATAAACCCAAGTTCATTGAATGACAAAGGTACATTTTCCTCTGGGAAACCAGTGGGAAGGTCCTCTGCTATTACTAATCTAATTCCTGATGAGACAAGTAAATTAGTCATTCAAAAAATGGTGTCATTGCTATTTTTTGAGACATGGTGAAAGCCTGAATTTATAATGCTTGATGCCAGAAGTGGTATTTATATTCGTATAGCATCTACCGTGAAGGTGACTAAGGTATAATAACTACCAAAAGGAATCCCATTTGAAAAATCGCTTTATTTTTTTTTTCTTGGGCAATATGAAGAGGATGAGAGGCAAACAAATTATATTTGTAGTATGAGAACGAACTATTTTATCTCATTTTTAAAAATATACAACTTTCAAACAGCTTCCAAATTGGGATCCTGCATCATTAAGCATTTGACATTTGTCCAGTTAAAACTATTGACTCATGCTTTCATTGCTTCCCCCTCAAATTACTACAGTGCCACAGCTGATCTGACTATATTTTCCATTTCTTATAAATAGCCACAAGAAAAGTATTAATTATCCTTGTACGATTTAATGCACCAACTGCCTTAACCTTTCAGGTTTTCTTAAACGCCAGCATAACAAGGCATATCCATGGCAGCAAATGTGATTTATGACAGGAATCTTTAATTTCTGTTTTTAAATATGTTACCCACCGATCTGCATACATTTAAATTCGCCTGCAACACTTTTCTCTGTCTTGAGGCTGTTGTTTAATATTCAAGGATGATTTTTGTCCACATACATTTTGGTCTATGTCACCTCAGATTAAATTATTACTGTTTGCAGCCTTTTCGGAGCAGGCCTCAGGCCCTTATTTACAAGAATCAATGAAACAGTAATGAAAATCCATTTTTCATACTATCAGCTCTGGCCTGCTTTTATTTAGTTAGCTGTGTCTAAGCAAGCAATTCATTTTGTGCAAATGTCATGTAGAGAAAAAAGGATGAGCCGTGAAAGGGTTAATCATGAAATAAGACCTAAGCTTTCTCCCATATAAAAAGCATCCGTAATGTTAAAATTAAAAAAAAGCCCTTCTTAATGTATGCAAAGTAATGTATATTGACACATAAGCAAGGCTTTTCATGATGAATATTGAAATATATATGCAAAGCACAGGAAATGTGTAACATGTTATAGATCTTTCAGTGTACATTTAGAGGAAATGAACCATTTATATTCTACAATTTAGTGAATACCTACTGTTTATTGGTACAGAGCACATAGGAGTATATTTGTCTTAGTAATTTATTTAGGTAAATATATTTATTCTTCTAGGGGTTCTTGTGCTTTTCTTGGTTCTATAGTACTAGACATAAATATTTAACAATGCATTGTCTCAAATGTTATTCATGTAATTTATCAGAGAAAACAGTGGAGTTGTAATAACTTTAAGCCTGCACCTTCTCTTAAACCTGAGATTGATTTACAATGCGGGAAACTGAGCTGGATTTTCTTCATACTGTGGAGGAGAATTATTTACCCGTTCTAACGGAGATAAGCTAAACTAGTCCAGCTACCAAAAGCACAAGGTTCATTTGCCCCTTTTTTGAATCAGCTTTTTTAAGCAAATACTTGGGCAGTAGAAGAAAAGAGGCTAGGGAGAAGAAAGGCATTTAATTATTACGAATATATTTCCCTGTATTTGCTGACCTACCCATTTTCCTTTATACATATATGTATACACAGAAATATACATATATATTACCTCTTGTGAGTATTCCTCTTGGGAATTTCTTCCAAATTTTAATGCGCTTGCCTATAAGGATGTCAGTTCAAATTATAGCTAAGGTCTTGTAAAAGTGACTGTCCACTTTTTAATATTACAAAAGAAATGAATAGAGAGTGAGAGCATTTGGAGTCTTCTTCATCTTTGCTATGGCCTTTCTTGGAAGTAAATTGTGAAGACTCCAGTTCTGGATTTTTCTATCTGTACATTTTTTTCTCTTACATTTGGTTTTTAAAGCTCTGTTTCATATGTTTGGTGATAGAATTTCTAATACTGGTGTAATGTGCAGATCTGAAAGCTAGCTAATTTGAAGGTTCTAATTATCTTTTAAAAGCTGAGAATAATTTTCCATACAGCCAAAGCAGAAAGTTTTTGCATCATTGTCCTGAAGCTGCAATCAAACCATGGATTCAGTACTGCAATTGCTCATATAGGTCAAGGTGAGGACTGGTAATTGAATAGGTTACTATAACCGAATCAGACATGAAACCAAAACATTTGGTCAACCTCAGTTACCAAAGTTGTACTTAACTTCCTCAGATGTTGTATGTGTTATAATGTCCACACAGAGTAGTTTTTATTCCAATATTAAAGCCCTATATGTTGAGTTTTTAAAGTATAGAAAGAGCACAACCATCTGAATTATCAGAGTCTGAATCATTCCGGAAAATTGATCATTACAATTTTTTATTGTTTGAATGAATGTCGTTAGCTCAAGTCTGATAAGAAAGAAAATTAATTGGTTGGTAAGTGCTAGGAAATAGTTGTTCTTTTCTCATATCTTTTCTTATGAAATCAGCCCACTGTTAGTTTGCCTTCACACACTGGCATTTATAAAAGGTGGCGAGGACTAAAAGGTTTTCTGCCAGACATATACATTTAAAAAAAAAAGAAAAAATCTATTTTAAAAAAATAGTTACTGTGCTTTCAAAAAAAAAAAACTGCTTTTAGTTTTTCAAAATGTTTAAGATAAGAGGGAAAAAAAAAAACTCACAAAGCTTTACTTTTCAAGTTTGAAAGCCATCCAAGTGAGTTTCATTTATTCTAGCCATTTACTCTGCCTGTCAGTAACCCCATCAAGTTGTGGCCTGTACAACTGAGGAAATTTAGTTTCTCTCGAGACATAAACTTTCTCATTTACACATTTTTAATACATATCATTGCATTACAGATCCAGCCTTTATATGACCAGGATGTACAGATTATGTTTGCAAACTCCCGTTTACAAATGACCAGTAGATGTAGACCTGTGCTCTGCACTTTGCATTCAGAGCATATGATGAGAGATGACTCATTCATTCTACATCTTACATCACAGCAACAAAATTTGGTAAAGGCTTGGGAAAATGCCAATGTTAGGTTTAAAAAGAAAGAAATCTGTTTCTCAACTGTGTATCTGTTTACTGAGTATAGGAGATGGATGTTGAAAAAAGGTATATGACATTTTTTAATATTTTATTTCTCTTGTTAGGTAGGATTGAAGATAACTTTTAAAAAAATCTTTCAATTTTTTTTTGTTTTCTAAATTTTGTAGAATGACGAGATGCTAGATCATATTTACATAACAAAAATGATTTTTTTTTTTAAAGAAATGGGGTAAAAGAGGAAATTCTAGTGAGAAGGAGGACAGCCAACAGGGCTCAGAACAAATAACACCTCACTCACCCAAAGAGGATGTTATCTTTTCCTTCACTTTTCAATAGAAATTATACCCATGAGATAGTTATCTAAATTCAGAAACAGAATCTTTTTAAATTTCTTTGAGAAAATTTAAAAGAGACTGTGATAATTAAGTATAAATATTGCTTTCCTTCCTATGTCCTAGTTTAGGTCAGTTGTGTGAACAAATGGGTAGTTTAGTACTGAGGCGTAGCCACGGGGAGAGGGGGCAAGCCCTGTGAAGGGTAGACCTGGAGGTGGTGGGGCCACACTAGGATGGGATTTAGCATGAAATGAATGTGCTTGGGACCTGTCACTGTTATTTTCTCATGATGCGAGAAATAGCTGAAGACCACTCTGCTCCACATTTTCACCTGTAAAATGGTGGTAATTTTAGTACCCAGACCACAGAGTGGTGGTTACAATGAAATAATACAATATCCATAAGGCATTTTTAATTCTTCTTGGCCAATAGTAAGAGCTTTAAAAATGTTAGCTATGGAAAGTATATATAAGTGTTCAGGAATCAGTAGAGAGAACTATTTTAAATTGGAGATAGATGCAGAAAAGGAGGTGTAAAGGTGTAATTTTTTTAAATTAAATATGCCAAAAAAGTATCAAGACAGCTTTGAATCCAAGAAAAAAAGGAAAATGGGGGAGGAATTATCTTCATTATCCTCCTCATTCTCCTTTTCCCTGAAGTAGCAGGGTCTCTGCTGTCAAGAACCAAGGCTGGTAAGATTAGCATTGATTAAATAGCATGATTTATATGTGGGCTAGCCTGGGAGCCTAACAACTACATTCTATAGAAAAACATGTTACTAGTGACAAACAGCTGATCTACAGGTGAACATTTGGAATATAGTTATTAATAAATTGACTTTTGTAATTTATTACATCTTATTTTATCTAGCTTACCTTCATATTTTATATCTTATTTTATTACATCTTTTTGCCATTTATTTAGCAAATGCATTTTTTTAAAGATTTATTTATTTGACACAGAGAGACACAGCGAGAGAGGGAACACAAGCAGGGGGAGTGGGAGAGGGAGAAGCAGGCTTCCCGCAGAGCAGGGAGCCTGATACGGGACTCAATCCCAGGACTCTGGGATCATGACCTGAGCAGAAGGCAGATGCTTAATGACTGAGCCACCCAGGTGCCCCAACAAATGCATTTTAAATAGCATTGATATATATTTATCTGTAGGCTGGAGAATAATAAGAAATAAGAAAACAAGAACTAGAGAATATACTATAAATAGAATTTCTCAGATTAAGTTTTTTTTTAATTTTTTAAAGATTTTTATTTATTTCAGAGAGAGAGAAAGAGATGGAGAGAGAGAGAGGGAGGGCGAGAATGAGCAGAGGGGAGGAGCAGAGGGAGAGGGAGAAGCAGACGTCCCACTGAGCAGGGAGCCCGATGCAATCCCAGGACCCTGAGATCATGACCTGAGCAAAGGCAGACAGTTAACCGACTGAGCCACCCAGGTGCCCCTCAGATAGGTTAATTATTGGTTAATGAATGGTCTCAATGAGCAAAGGCCAGAAATGTTTGCTTTTGGGGGGGGGGTCAGCCCTAGCTTAGAATTTAGAAAATTGACTTGATTTATGAACATGTTCTATTGCATTGTCCACATCTCATATAAACCTGAAACCAGGAAAATATAGTAAAATGGAATAACTTATAGCTATCTACCAGATACCTGAAAATAAATCAGTGTCTGACTTATGTACTTAAACAAAAAAATTGGACAAAATATTGCAGTGGACATATTTAGTAACTAAAGAGAGGGTGCAAAATAAAAGAAAAACATTTACATCTTTATCTTTCACGAATACCCTGTCATAGTACAGAATGTTACAAATATGGACAACAAAAGGAGCTATGCTTCTGAGAGAACCAGAGGAGGAATCAATTTATCTCAAGTATATTCAGATTTCATCAAAGAGTTATGACCATTTATGAAGAAAAAGGAAATATCGATTTCTAAATTTATATTTAATATTTACAAATATGTAAATTAGGCTGTCTCAGAAATGTGTAGCAGATGTCCCTATCTTCTTGATGCTGATGGACTGCCTAGGTATTACTTTAAAATGATAGATTGGCAATGAGAATATTATTTGCTACTCTATTTCATCGTATTCATTTGGAAGCATTAATTCTTTTAAAGAAGATTATACATGCAATCCAATCTTGACAGCCTGGCTCTATGTAATGGGATGTTCTATTTAAATGTGAGGACATATTGATCTCACTCTGAAGTATCTATCTAGTATCTATCAAGAGGATAAAGTTTGAACATTTTCCATGGTGGGTCCTGTTCCAGAATTTTTGAAATTGAATATGGTATAAAGAAAAAAAAATAGTTACTTTTCCCTTCTTGATTTGGAGACATTTTAAGCAAAGAAAAGAACATTGAAGGAAGTTGTGATATTTCTTTACACAGGATCTTTTAGCAGGAGGATAGAATGCTTACCTCAAGGGAAAAGTAAGCCAAAGGCCTGATTCTCCTATATTTTGAAAAGTAGATCATTTTGCTCAGGAGCTCTGGGCCATAAACTGTCACAATCACCACAACATTCCCATTTATGGCAGCGTCCCTTCACATATACCATTTCTGAGCACTCACAAAATGATTTGAACTACATAAATCAATTTACTTTAAGATCTTGGATTTGTCTTGACTATTTCAAATTTGGGTAGTGGAAACGTTTTCACTAAATTGTTTTTATTTTTCATAGCCATATGTAAGAAAATGGAAAACATTTCTTTAACAATATCCATTCAAGGGAGAGTACATTTAATATGGAAAGAGAGTGGAATATTTTAACAAAATAAAAATTGACCATAACTAATGGCTACAATCAAGAACCATCATTTTGGCGTGCACGCGCGCGCGTGTGTGTGTAATATATATTCCAAATCAAAAACTAAGAAAAAATTAGTGTGCTGCATAAAGCATAAATAATATTGAATAACAAATGTTGTTTATTTAAATGTTCTACATTGAAGTGATTTAGTTTAGTATAATTCTCCCGGTAAAGTTTTGATTACATTTTACATATGAATATCCAGTGTAATAGCTGGTAATCATAAAATATTATATTTGACTAGTTGAAAATATCTTTATTTTAAAACAAAACCAAAAGCTAATATATACACATTTCTCTATGTTTTTAATATAAATACATTTAAATAAAATTTTGAACTTTGATGATATATGGTAAAAAATATCAGAAAACTGTTTAAGAGTATTCATTAGCAGTTTATGGTTTAGGCTGTACGGATGGCTATATTTAAGAGTAATGTTTATTCTTAAAAGTATAGTACTATTATATTAGCATGTAGATACTGTGTTAGTGAAGATCCCATGAGATCTGAGACAAAATCCCATATTTTAGAGTGCCCAGAATATGAATCTGGGATATCTAGTTGTCAATACAGTGAATTTGAAAGTGTAAGTATAGAATGTGTGTGTGTGTGCATATGTGTGTCTGTTTGTATAAGATGTTTTCTTAAAGGTTCCACTCAAACTGCTAATATAAACAGTTATGATTAAAGCGCAAGAGCTAGAAATTATCCTATATGCATATGATATAGAGAGATTTTGTATAGCTGATTTTTACTATTATTAGTAAAAACTTTAAATTAGAAGGCAACTACACAGACTACTGGGACTTCAATGAATTTAGTACCAGCATGCACAAAAAAAGAAAAGGAAACACTGTCTTAGAAATAAATGTATATCCATTTAATATTTACAGGAAATCAAAAGATCTTCCTAAAAGATGCTTTCACTCATTTTTATATTATGTCCCATTATATATGAAATAAATTACCTCTTCCTGACAAACTCATGACTTTCTGTACGTGATATATTTTTCTCAAGGGGTATTTGCTATACTTTTCTTCCAAGAAAAAAGAGTTAGTCTTTTTATTAATTACTATCTAAGTGGAACCAAAAAAGTCAAAGGGATCTAATTACTAAAAAAGTGGAAATTAGAAATGGAATAAATTTTCTCTTACCTGGCTTAAAAATGACAAACAGATAGTTCAAAACATATGCCCACAAAATAACCATTTCTACTTGTATTTGGAATGCATTATTAAAATCAATTTGTATCACATAGCTAATGGTTGAAGGAGTTGGCCCAAATCCATTCTAAACGATAGTGGGAAATCAGCCTGGGAGTCAATTTGCAGAATATTCCCTCTCATTCAAGTGAATGTTTTTGTAGAAAGGTTGAAAGCTGCAAAATGTTCTTGGTGAATGTTTCTAAGTAATCAAAAGGTCAAAATAAATTTGGAACCTCTTCCTCCAGGACCCATATGAGGCAATCTGGAAATAAGTAAAAGGGTAGTATCTTCCAATGCTGGCCATTCCTACCTACCATACCTTGATCTTAAGTCTAAGTCATTGTTGGCTTCATGGCTGGTCATTCTCTAGAATTCCAGGATTCAGAGTTTTTTTGTTTTGTTTTGTTTTGGTTTTTTTTTGGTTCATGGTGTTCCCTGCTATGTTTGCCTTAGCAGAAGCATCCCATGGGTAAGGCCACCCTTTTCATATGAATCCTTCTTTCATTTTGGCCGAAGTACTAGACTGGAAAAAAATACTTTACTGAACAATTAGGAGAAAGCAGAGGAAATGACAACATTGAAAACTCGCTGTGAGATTCAAAAACTCTTTCTCTGTCTGTCTCTCTGTCTGTCTGTCTCTCTCTTTCTCTCTCTCTCTCTTTCTGTCTCACACACACACACACACACACTCACACTCAAACCCAGGTGGTTGCTGTGTTGCATATGTTCTGCCCTTCCATGTCCTTCTAGGTTTTTGGCTTTCCCTTAGACCCACCCACTACTTTAAACATAATTGTTTTATTAAACCTGCATCAATTATAAGCCAGGAACCTGACTGAGTAGCCTCTTCTTTAGCATATTCCTGTTCCTGACCTTGTTTTCCTTCTGGAGACTTACTTTCTTCCAATATCTCCTGAAAAACACCTTTTTCAACTTTCTTAAGGTAAACACAACACACTGTTCTCAAGGATGGTGTTCCAAAAGAATCTGGCCCCCTTCCACGCCAGGGTAATATGTAGTACATGGTATCTCTTAGCAGTATGTTTTCAGACTACTGATTTAGTTAGTCCAGAGTACGGCCCCCCTTTGTATTTGCTAACTTCTTTAGACTCTCAAGGGTAGTTTTCTGAACAGAACACACACATTTCCCAAGGGTAAACAATGATTCTCCCAGATAATAAGATAAAATTTTCTATAACAGATCAACAATTTCCTAAAGGCAAGATATTGACAAGGCTACTTGTCTTTCATAGATATGGCTCTCCTCTTTCCCAGAATGCTGTTAATTTTCCTTTTCTGATCCCTTCCAGTTTTCAGAATGGGCCCAAGGGTCTTCCACATATAAAAATGGGGTTTATAACAATGCTTTCCTAAATAACATAATGCCCACCCTTGATTAAATTATTTTCTTTTGCCTTGAGCAAAAGTAGATTAGAACAACTGGACATCCATGTATAAAAAATGAATCTAGACACAGACACTACAACCTTCACAAAATTACTCAAAATAAATACAAAATGCAAAACTATACAATTCCTAGAAGATAAAATAGGAGAAAATCTATATGAACTTGGGTATGAGGATAACTTTTTAGATATAGCACCAAAGCACTACCCATGAAAGAAATCACTGATAAGCTGTACTTCACTGAAATTAAAAACATCCAGGGGTGCCTGGGTGGCTCAGTCATTAAGCATCTGCCTTCGGCTCAGGTCATGATCCCAGGGTCCTGGGATCAAGCCCCATGTCAGGCTCCCTGCTCCGCGGGAAGCCTGCTTCTCCCTCTCCCACTCCCTCTGCTTGTGTTCCCTCTCATGCTGTGTCTCTCTCTGTCAAATAAATAAATAAAATCTTAAAATAAATAAATAAATAAAATTAAAAACGTCTGTTCTGCAACAGACATTGGCAAGAAAATGAGAAGCCACAGACTGACAGAAAATATTTGCAAAAAACATATCTGATAAAGGACTATTGTCCAAAATATACAAAGAATTCTGAAAATTCAACAATAAGAATACAAACCCATTTGGGCACACACCCCACCAAAGAAGACAAACACATGGCAATTAAGCATATAAAAAAATGTTTGGGGTGCATCGGTGGCTCAGTCAGTTGAGTGTTTGACTCTTGATTTCTGCTCAAGTCATGATCTCAGGGTCCTGAGATTAAGCCCCACATTGGGCTCTGTGCTCCATAGGGAGTCTGTTTGAGATTCTCCCTCTCCCTCTGCCTCTGTCCCTTCCCCCGCTCAAGTGTACATTCTGTGAATGAATAAATAAATATCTTAAAAGAATGTTCAATATCATATGTCATTAGGGAATTGCAAATTAAAACAACAATGAACTATACCACAAACCTATTAGACTGCCCCAAATCCAAAACACTGATAACACCAAATGCTGAGAAGAATGTGGAACAAGAGAAACATATTATTTGCTGGTGGGAATGCGAAATGATACAGTCACTTCAGAAGACAGTTTGACAGTCTCTTACAAAGCAACATACTCTTACTATGCAATCCAGCAATTGTGTTCTTTGGTATTTACCCACATGAGTTGAAAACTTTTACTGACATAAAAACCTTCATAGAGATGTTTATAGCAGCTTTATTTATAATTGTGAAAACTAGGAAGCAACCAAGATGTCTTTCAGTAGGTGAATGGATAAACTGTGGTACATCCAAACAATGGAATATTATTCAGTGCTAAAAAGAAATGAGATATCAAGCCCTGGAAAGATATGGAAAAGCCTTAAATGCGTATTTAAATGAAAGAAGCCAATCTGAAAAGGTTACATACTATATGATTCCAACTATATGACATACTGGAAAAGGCAAAACTAAGAAGACGGTAGAAGTTGAAAGATCAGTGATTGCCAGGGTTTAGGGGGAGGGGGAGGGATGAATAGGTGGAGTACAGAATCTTTTTAGGGCAGTGAAACTATTTTTACAACACTATAACTTTGGATACAGATCATTATACAGTTGTCAAAACCAATAGAATAAACAACACAGAGAGTGAACCCTAATGTAAACTATGGATTTGGGGTAAAAATGATGCCTCAGTTTGGAGTCACTGTAACAAATTTACCACTCTGGTTTAGGATATTGATAGTAGGGGAGGCAATGCACGTGTGGGGGCTAGAGGTGTATATAAACGGAAATCTCTGTATCTTTTGCTATGAACCTAAAAGTGCCCTGAAAAACCAAGTGAACAATTACAAAAAAAAAAAAAAAAAGGTAAATTTGTAGTCAGCATTTTCAGTTCTATTTGCACCCTTATCCACACCAAAACACAATAAATACATGGAGGTACCACAGAGAAGCTATCTTCTGTTTTGCACGGTGAATCCCCACCCCCACCACATCACTCCCTTATTCAAGAGTTGAGCATCATAGATTTGTTATTTCTATTAACTAAACTCATAAACATGTAGAGTAACATAACATAATTCACACTTCATCCAGTAATTCATCGAGCCATAGTCTATAGGAAGTTGAAAAATAATTTTACCACTGTTTTACTGTTGTTGAAGCTATGGCAACAAGGATTTTTTTTTAAAGTCTGTAAAAACTAAAATGGAAAATTAGAGCTGGAAAAAGAATGAGTCCTCAGAATTCTATATCTCTCAAAATATGTGGAAAAAATGTTTCATAGAACCAAGTCATCCTTCTTTTAATTTTATTAAATGACATGGATACTATGTACATTCCAGGGATATCATCTTTCAAGCTATTAGCTTGAATAATGGTATCAATGTTTGTCTCTTCAGATATTTCCACTATGACTTTCTACACTGCAAGTTTTTTACAATTTATAAAATATTTGTATGTATGTAATTTTATTGTCTTCAACTTGGTAGAGTAGAAATAACCATTGATGTTTTCTTATCACCTAGACTTAGTCAGCATGGTCTGTTGATTGTACTTGAGAAGTGGCTCTCAAATATTTTCCTTCCTGTACCCCTTTCTTAACCATTTTTCCTGCCCCAGTCACTTCCTCCACCCTGTTACCAAATTTATCTCTGGAATTATAAGTGCATGTGTGTGTGTGTCTGTCTGTCTATGTGTGTCTGTGTGAGGGTATGTGATTTCCATGTTGAAAACAGACAAAGAAAAAAACCCATTTTACACACACACAAAAAAAATCTAATTCATCAGCATGATTTTCCAGAACCTTCAAAATTTAGTTTTCACCTCTCTTTCCAGTCACATTGGCCACTATTACCCCACTCCTTAATCCACAAACTTTATTTTCCAGACCACAGCTTTCAAACACCATGGGTTTCATGCTTCCATGTCTTAAATATGCTCTTCCTTCCTGCTAAGACATCATTCTCCCTCCTCCTGGACAAAGTACATTCACGATCTAAAACCTGGCTACTATCATTTGATCTGGGAAATCTTATCAACTTTGACATCCCTGGAGAGAACTAGTAGCTCCAGCCTTCCTAGGTCTTTATACATACCTATCAGATTTAAATCAGTCTATTTCACCAGCCTGAAATTTTCTGGAGGGTTGATTCATTTATGAAAAAGCATACAGCAGACACATGATAAATACTTTCTGGAAAAATGAAGGGACAAATGAATGGTTCTACTTCTTTCACTGAGGCTTAGAGGAGATAAGTGACTAAATAACATAGTAGAAAATGAATCAGGAAGATGGCAGGGGGTTGCAGGATTTCACTAATTTTTCTACAGAGGTCACCTGGGAAACTTTTCCAAATTATAGATGCCAGGTCTCAGTTCAGACCCAATGGGTCGGAGTGTCTGAGTCCTGCACCAGGATGTACATGCTTCTAAGACTGCACGGGTGAATAGCATTAGCAGGGAGAACTGAGAACACGTAACTTAACGGTGCCACATCATACCCACCTCCCATCACACCCAACCCCACGTGCAAAGGCAGGGCTGCTGACACCACAGACACCAGAGGACTTGTGTCAATATTCCTAGAATTCCAGGCTCTCATTCAGGAAGAGAAGGGTGAGGGGAATGGGGCTGAGGCGCAGAGAAGAGGAGGAATGAGTGCTGTGGAAAAGAGGGGCGACTCTGAACCCATGCTTGCCAGGGCAGTCAGTATGTGGCCACCCATGCTTGGCGGGGAAGTCAGGGAGATTGTGAGATGAGCAATCGCAGAGTTGCTGATGTAAGATATAGACTCATCAAGACAGATAAAAATTTGCCCAGAAATTACAGAAAAGAATGACTGTCATTTATTCAAGCTGAGGTGACTTCTGATACTCCCCCAATCCATCACCTTTTTGAAAGGGCACACAACGTGAATGGACCAGAGATATAAAATCATCTAAAACTCATCTTCATTTTTTAACTTTTGCTACACATCCCTTGGAAATGACATTCTGTGCTTTCAGAATAGTGGGGGAATCATATTTTTTTAAAAAGTCAGGGAGGAATTGATTTGTAGGTAGAGATTATATCTCCAAATATACACTTGATTTTCATTGTGTGCATTGGTGTGTGCATTTTTTTAACTTGGTTTTGTGTGTATGTGTGTGCACGTGTGTGGTTTTGTTCATTTGTGTGGGGTTGTTTTTGTTTTTGTTTTTTAAGATTTTGTTTATTTATTTATTTGAGAGAGAGGGAGAGAGAGAGCTAGAGCCTGCATGCTTGTGCAAGCATGGGGAGGGAGAGGGACAAGCAGACTTCAAGGTGGGGCAGAGTGCAGGTCAAATCCCACAACCTGGAAATCATGACCTGGGTCAAAGTCAAGAGTCTAACACCTAACCCCTAACAGACTAAGCCACCCAGGCATCCCTGTTCGTTTGTGTGTTTTGCCACCAAAGACTTAATAATAAGATGTTCAACAATTTATTCGTGAATCAACCCATATCCCAAATCACTGTTTACTGATCCTTCTTCTGCCATTGTTGATTATATACGAATTACCTAATCTCCTAGTATCCTAAGCCATATACGATTTTATTTTCTTTCTTTCATTTTCTACCTTCCTAGTGTTCTGTTTGCCCTGACCTACAAAGTGCCACTTTCTGTGTGGTGCTATCTGCATGTCATTTATGTGGAGGGGTGGTCACTTTGTCTCCTATGGGCCTGCAGAAACAATCACCTCTGTGATTCTCTTATTTTGTTCTGGTCCCCACTTTTCTTCACCCGAGAGGCAATTGCTGGTGGTGAGCTAAGACCACAAAATAGATTCAATAGCAGTGCTGCATGATCTTTTCATTATCCCAGGGTTGTCTTTTCAGATGCTCTGTTTCATTTCTACGTTGTTGAGAAGTTTGAAAGCTCCTAAGTCTAATGAGCATTAAAATCCTCAGGAGTAACTCTTCTCTTCCTATCAGCTATTTCTGGTTTTTTTTTTTTTTTTTTTTTTTTTTTTGCAGAGTTCACTTCCCCTTTAATCTTGGGGCCTCATTAGTTACTTTTATACTGGGATAAAGAGTTGAATTTTATAGAATGTAAGCTCACACTCTGAAAACATGGACATTTCCTCTGTCATCATGACTGCATATGGTAGTTGCTGTTACTGACATTTGTCCAAAGATTTAGTATCAAAGATAAACTTATTTTTCTTAGGTGCGCCAAGCTGATCTTTTTTTTTCCCCCATAAATATTCACGTTAAATATTCAAGAGTCAAGACGAGTCTTGGATAATCGTATTAGTTCTTGCGGGAACTAGTGGGAGATAATAAATATGTGTTTGCATGGATGTTATATGTATATAGTGAAAGAAAGAAAGAGATATAGACAGAGAGGGAGAAAGAATGAAGGTCTAGGTTAGGGCAACTCTCAAAGTCTATTTCATTTATCCACTGAAGAAACAGTGCATTAGAATTTCAGCAATATATACAGAGCCTAATGTGAGACCTTTGGGAAGGATGCTTTAGAGGCACTAAAAGATTATCTCTGACATTGAAAATGCTTGGTCTCTTGTCCTTGCCTTTTAGACCCTCTGTCTTCAAAGGCGTCGCCTCTAGAAGGACTGACTGCAGTGATATGCTTATAGCTCCATTTGCAGACTTTCTTATAGGTTCATAAATGGAGACTAGAAGGAGGAGGGAAAGGAATAAAATTTAATAACTGAATAAAAATGTAAATAAAGATTTGCCTAAAATTACTTGTCCAAGAAATAATTCTCCCTCCCCCTTAAGCTAATACTTTGATAAGCTCAGTACAGTGATCCTGATTTGGAGCGTGACCTTTGAAAATGCTCTCCAGCTTGATTAAAGATGTATTAAATTTGTTTAAATAAACCTCGTTGTAATGGCACATCATTTGTAAGAAGCTATTAGGGGGCTGGAAACTGTGCTGCTGTATTTGCATGAAAATGTGCCCTGCTCGAATTGAGGATCTCTCCTGAATTAACTGCAAAGGGAAAGTGACACTTTCATAATTTTTTCTGAGAAAAAAAAAAAGAAAGAAGGAAGGAAGGAAGGAAAGAAGGAAGGAAGAAAGGAAGGAAGGAAAGAAGGAAGGAAGGAAGGAAGGAAGGAAGGAAGGAAGGAAGGAAGGAAAGAATAACTTGATGCAAAGCTCTGCAAGCAAAGGGAGAACTGCGTGTCAACCACAGAGCCAAGCATGCAGTTGGTGCTCTCAGTCCACCCAGCACTCTTGATGTTCTCAAGGTATTTGGTTAAATGCAATCAATAATATTTATCTGCCAATTACTTTGCTTCCAGAACGGCTTCATCTTTGAGTCTGTGTGTGTGAGCACATGAATTATTTGAGAGTAACCAGATCCACAAGGATGTTCAAAAGAAAGCTGTATTGTCATATGTCTTGAAATTCCATGACCGGAATCCCCTCTCTGGCTTCAATTTTGGTGCAGTCTGCAAAGGTAATGCTCCCTGAGTTTGTGGAGACGCTTAAGCACCCCAGTGCCCCCACCCACCACTCCCAAATGAAGTATATGGTTGCCAGATACACTGTAATTCCTGCCAATGGCTCCCAAATGAGCTGCCACTCTGATAGAAAAAAAAATAAAAGGGGGGGTCTCTCCTTTAAATCAAATATCAAATTAAAACCTTTCTCACTTTCTTGTAGGAGCCCGGGTTCCAGGCTATCTGCCAATTTGCAGGAACTCCAGCCTCTTTTGAATTACCATTTTCGCATTCTAATCAGATACAAAGATGCCCATTTTTAACCTAGCTTCTTCCTGATCAGTCCTTTTGTTTCTCTGTTAAAAACTTGCAGTTTTATCTGTTTACTGAATCAAATGGCCACCATCTCCCCAGTGTATGGAGTGTTTCCACGGAGGTGCATGCGCCCAGTTCCCTCTGCCTCACATAGAGGCGATAGGGAACCGAGATGCATCTCTCTGCTGAACTCAGCCAGCCACTCTGTTCCAGCATTGTGTTAAGAGTTTTCACTATTCTCTTTGGAATCTGAAAATAGCCACATGATTAGATAATATTGCCATAATTATAAGTTGACAAACCGAGACTCAGTAACTGGCCTGAAATCACATAATTAGCAAGCAGTGAAGCTATGTTTTCAGCTTAAGTGTGTCTGACTCTAATGCCCATGCCATTTTATTATACCAACTTTGACTGGAATTTACCATCTGGAGATAAATTAAAGGACCCAGCTATGAGACATGACTGGGAATATTGATTAACAGTCCCAGGTTCTGAGACACATAGGAGTACGTCCCCAACAAAATATTCATATAGCAGGACCATTCTTTCCTGGGCAGTAACGTTTAGGGAGGAAGAACTAGTTGTTGCAAATCATTTAGAATCCCCCCCCCCCCTCTCTCCCTTCCCCTGTGCCTCCCCTCCTTCTCTCTGCCTCTCTTCCTCTTTTTCTCTCTCCCTCTTTTTCTTTCTCTCTTTTAGTTTTTTAAGCCTGGGTACTTTCTGTTAAATAGTTTTAGCCCATTTTCAGCATCAAAACTTAATTGTTTATTTTTCTAAAAGAAGATCCTAATGTGATTAAATACGATCAAATTAGGTTATATTTTTGAACATGACCTGTGACTTCTAAGTAATATTGCTTTTCTCTGTTGTCCAAATTTGCATGAAGGTAATTCAAAAATGTTTAGAACAATGGAACATGTTTAAGGCCAGTACATAGTTTTCTTAAGTAAGTGTTTTGAAGGAGATGATGCAAAAATAGAAGGAAGGGAAGGTAATTCAGGAAGTGTTTACCAGAAGACCAGAAAATGCAGAAAATGCACAATTATTCTTTGATTGCATTTGAGAGGAAGTCAAAGCATGTTTGAGACTATTTCTTTCTTTTTAATTGTTTTCCTACCAATGTCCATATGAAATTTTAAAGTGAGAACATGCTTGAATTAGAAATTCTTTAGAACATTGTGAATCCAATCCCTCTCATTCAAGTAAATAAATAAATAAATAAATAAATAAATAAATAGCTAACTTTAAATTATGGAAAGGAAATTGATGATGGCAACGTGGTTAGTTAACAGCATAGTTATCTATAGTTCCCAACCTATAGCTTCTCCTTGTTTTCTCTCTGTGACAGACTCAGTCTCACCTAACAACAGATCTTAGGTTTGATGTCTCCCAACCTCAGAAAGTCTTCAGAGAAAAGTGGCATGTCAACCTTGTAAATTTTTTTGTGTTCTTTAGGTTTTCACCCAAAATCTACTTTTAAATTTTTCCTTCAGATTTGATACAGAAAAAGCCACAAAATAGAGAATACTAAGAAAAATCAGGATGTACTGAAGCTAACATTTCTCGATAGGATCCTAGTTAAAATTCTGTTATCATTGGTTCAAATGAATTAGTTGCTCCTGTTCACAATTTTCATCAACTTGAAGCTCTAAAATTTCACCTCCACACTATGTTTTAAAAATATCTTCCATAAGTAGCCTTTTACATTAAGATAGTGAATGAAGGCACTCCTTTATTACTTGTCTAGGTGGGCTACAAATTGCATCTACCCTCCCCTGAGGTTGGTGGAGGCCCACACAGGGGTTCCTGCTCTTGGCCTGAGATCTATGTACATGCTTGTTTATTTGTATTACTATAGATAAAGCAGAAGCGATCTCTCTCTGAAACTTTTGCATAGGGGCCCAGAATTTAAGCCAATACTCCTGCTTTCTGGTGCTTTTTTCCTCATCATTTCCTTTTCGTTTTTAATTTACCATTTCCAGCTGAGATACTTGAGCAGATAGAAGCAACCCAGCTCCAGGCTAATTGGTTCATCATGCACTTTATGATAATTTTCATTCTGGATTTTGATTAGGTCAGTATGGGGACTGCTTTGGTCAAAGCTTGTAATGATCTGCCTATTAACTCTGAAATAGGGTCTTTGACTGTATTCATCTTATTAGATATCTCAGCTGCCTTTAACTCTGGTAACCATGAAATATTACTGAACTATCTTAATGTCTTAAGCTGAACTCTAATATTTCCCATATTAGTTTTAGCCCTATTCAACTCAATTTGTTACTCTCATTGAAAGTTCTAAATGTTGCTGCTGGGCAGATGACATACTGTTACCCCTTAAGACTCTTTTGTAGGATCAGCTTTTCACATGTATCTAGTGTAGTGAAGTGTGTCACTGTTCCTCTGAATCAGCCAGACATGGTGGCATCTGCCACTCCATCACTTACTAAATTCTCTAACTAATGACTAAATCATTTACTCTCTTTTTTGCCTCTGTTTCTCCACTGTGGTCCTGAAAACAGTTAATATGATACAGCTATAATGAGTACCACAGTGTTGGGCACATAAGAAAGGTTTGATGAATGCTGCTACTGTTGTTTTAGGATTATCAAAGCAGATTTGGAACAATGTAACTAGAAATGTAGATTTAGACAGAATGTAACATAAGGGATATTCCGGATTCAAACTAGAACACTTTGGCTTCAGTTTTCTTGATTTTTAGAGAGCGATAGGAAATATTTACAGTTGATTCTATTCTCACTTTCACTCTGTGTGTCTGACATTCTATTAGGTTTTGGGTTAATTCTATCCCGGCCTTGATTGGTAGTGATTTCTATAAAATAACATCACAGAGGGGTGACACTTTCTTTGTTCACATTTTGTTGACTCGGATTCCTTTGCAATTTATTTGTTGGCAATTTTGAGTTCATTTTGGATTATAAATTTTGTAATCCATGTCCAACCACTGTTTCCCCTTCAAGTTCTTATTTTCCTTCTCTTTAATATTCAATTAGTTTAACCATTTGGAAACTTGTTTATAAGTCCTGTTGTAACTCAGTTTGTTACTTCTGATATTGTTCCCCCTTTATGTCCTATGATTTAAAATTTAAACACGAGTCAATTTTATTCTCAAAAGGCTAAGAACTGCTAACCAAAGTACTTTTACACAATCAATGTGAAAATTTGAAATACAGTTTTCTAAAGCTAGCTGTTTTCAGGGGGAAAAAATCTACTATCCTAAATTACCTGATAATCAATATGTTTAGAAAAAAAGCCACTGTTTTTCATGTACATATAAATTCTCTTTTCTCCTCAATTTACTTTTCTTTAGTATCCTATTATCTTGTATGTTCCACTAATTAGCCTTTCATTATGTATGTATGTGTGTGTAAATATATATATGTATATGTGTATATTTACACACACATACACACACACATATATATCTGATGTTTCTGCATTGACTCTTTACCAGCAAAAAAATGGATAAAGATTTTCATATTAGTGACACAAGTCAATATTTCATTGTTTTTAACATGTATTTATTGTTTTTCAATGAAAAATAAATTTCAATCACATTTATTGAAATTTATCAACTATTTAATGAGCCATAGTTCTATACTTGTTAAGTCATATTTATATAAAAATTAAGTAGAAAATAATCTGAAAGTGGCTGTTAATCTACAACAGGTTCCCAACCACAAACTGTCAAATTGGATATTCTTCTTTTCTTCCCAAAGCCATTTACTTGGGAAAATTTGGCCTTGACTAATTTTGATAATTCAGAAGAATTACAGTTCACAAATTAGATACCTTTTCTTTCCACATACAGACAACTATTCTTTTCTGAATTGTGGAGAGTTGTATTTTAGACTCTTTTTAAGGGGATTTTTCTAAAAATATATTTTTGATGTATTATTTAGAAATCACCAGTTACAAAAGACAATTTTAGTTTTCTGATTGTAAGAGACATGAAGCATATGTGAAATACTGTAGAAGTGCTGCTGTCTGAGGGCAGCTTGGAGTCCTGCTTGCTCAACTCTTCCGTGGTTGCAGTTTGAGGATGACATTACGGAACTATCCTAGAAGCAGCACCTCACCTCGGTGTAAGTTCTCACAGGTGGGATCAACATATTTGGGAATGTTGTGCTTGGTGAAGTAGGCTTAGAAATGAGACAATTTAGGGGCACCTGGGTGGTACAGTTGGTTAAGCCTCAGCTCTTGGTTTCTGCTCAGGTCATGATCTCAGGGTCCTGAGGTGGAGTCCTGCGTTGGGCATCTTGCTCATCTTGGAGTCTGCTTAAGATTCTCTCTCCCTCTGCCCCTCCCTGCCTGTGCTCTCTCTCTCTATCTCTAAAAAAAAAAAAAAAAAAAAAAATTAATCTTTTAAAAAATTCCTAAGAAATGAGGTAATTTACTTTATTGGGCTGGCTAACTGACCTTATCTAACTAGTATATAAATCAGACTCTAAATTTATTCATTTACCACATGGTCTAGTTCCCTTCCTGGGGCTAGAACACTCCTATTTACTTTCAGGAACAGCCCCTTTTTTTAATTTTTTTTTTTATTAACATGTAATGTATTATTTGTTTCAGGGGTACAAGTCTGTGATTCATCAGTCTTACACAATTCACAGCGCTCACCAGAGTACTTACCCTCCCCAGTGTCCATCACCTAACCACCCCATCCCTCCCACCACCCCTCCACTCCAGCAACCCTCAGTTTGCTTCCTGAGATTGAGTCTCTTAGGGCTTGTCTCCCTCTCTGGTTTCATCTTGTTTCATTTTTCCCTCCCCTGCCCTATGATCCTCTGTCTTGTTTCTCAAATTCCTTATATCAGAGCAATCAAGAAACCAAATTAGTTACCAGTCAGTTATTCTTGAGCATGGAAAAAGGAGCATCAGGAGGGCAGAAGTCTTGAACATTTTCCTTGGAAGATATGTCCCAGATCCAAGAACATTGTTTTTGTGTGGGACTGAATAAAAGTGACCCAGGAAAAACTTAGTTCCTATATTCTTATCTCTCTTTATATATTTTTAAATTAAAAATTAAATCTAGCCTACCACATCAATTTTTCCAAGATTGCCAAATCTAATTTATCAATTTTTTTTCTTAAGATTTATTTATCCATTTGAAAGACAGAGCGAGCGAGCATGGGAGAAGGAATAGAGGGAGAGACTCTTTCAAGCAGATTCCATGCTGGGCACAGAGCCCAAAGTAGGGCTTGATCCTACGACACACAAGATCACGACCTGAGCGAAAACCAAGAGTCAGATGCTCAACTGACTGAGCCACCCAGGTGCCCCTAATTTATCAATTTTATTTTTATTTATTTATGTACTTATTTATTTATTTATTTATTTTAGTGGGCAGCAAAGCAAAGTTTATTGAGTGATAATACAAAGTTCCCTAAGAGGGAGGGGACCCGAAAGGGTTGTCTTAATTTATCAATTTTAAATCATGCCATTACTGTAACCTAGCATTAACTGTAAAAATCTCAATTTCAGACATTCAGAAAGTTTTTAACATTATTCTTAGAATTAATAAAATATGAATAATACTGTCAATTACCGTCTTTACCTGTTTGGGCTGCTATAACAGAGTACCATAGACTGGATGGGTAATAAACAACACAATTCTTTCTCACAGTTCTGGAGGCTAAGAAGCGCAAGATCAGAGCTACAGTAGTTTCAGTATCTGCTGAGAACCCATTTTGTGGTTCATAGCTTCTGACTGTGTCTGCACATGGTAGAAGGGGAGAAGGATAAGCTCTCTGGGGTCTCTTTTATAAGGACACTGATCCCATTCAGAGGGCTTCACTCTCATGACCTAATCACATCCCAACAGCTCCACCTCTAAATGCCATCACAGGAGGGATTGGGTTTTAAGATATAAATTTTGGGGAAATATAAACATTCAATCTATAGCAATTAGGTAACAATATATTTTTTTTTTCATTGTAGATCCTTGAATAGACAGGGAAGCTTACTTTATTGCTTTTAATGTGGAAGAACAACTTGCCTTTTAAGATGTCTTAAGTATCTAAACCCAAACATTATATATTGACTTAAATAATAGGTTTCTCCACTGTCCTATCACCAGGCCTGAAATTTTCTTCCATTATTGCCTTTCATGTTTTTCTTGATAGAAGCAATATAAAATACAAATTAAACCATTGCTCCTATTTGAACATTGTGTCAGTGATGTAGTTCTCTGATATGGGTTATCAGGAATAGTCATACAGGGTCCAGAGTTTGATTTTTGGTTTTACCATGAACTATGTTAAGTTACTTGCTTTCTTTTTCAATATAGATCATAGTAGTACCGATGCATGTTGTTGTGTAGCTAGTAGAATACCTGACACATAACAGGTGATCTACAACTAGTATATTCCTTTGCCAGATCCACTCAAACCCCACCTCACCTTCTCTTCTGCACTCTCCCTTCCAAACGTGATTTGAAGACAATGCAAGGCAAGGTAAATAGATCTATTTTGAAGATTGCTATTACAATTTGGGGCGTATTCAGAGTTCCCATTCCAGGTCTGGTCTTTGTTAACTCATGAATGTCATTGAAATCTCGCTCTTTCACCTCTGTAACAAATGCTTGTTGTCTCCTGTTTTTCAGTGTATCTTGTGTTCCTGTCTCCATGTTCCTCTTCTTCCTCCTACCCATTAGCTCTCCTATCCTCTAAACAATTTATTGTCAAAATGCCATAAAAATCAACCCCACTATTCTATTTTCATTCATAGTTAAGCTTTGTAACAGCAGCTTCTTGTATTCCTTCCAGTTCTTCCATGTCCTTTCTTTCCTCAGTCCACCACAGTATGACTTCCATACACACCACTCCACTGTAGTTGTCATCATCAAAGCCATTGATAAAGGATTGATTTCTTTATTTTCCTGGACTTTTCAATTGCATCAGTCACATCTGTTATGAAAACTCTCTTGGTGTTAACATTTCCATTCTCTCATAAAATAGTTTTATGGCTCCTTTTATTCTTTGCTCAATTTTGATGGTCCTTATTGTCCCTTCTGCAGGTGTTTTTCTTTATACTCTTCACATTGTCCTTAGGCAATCTATTCCCTGAGTTGCCTTGTATAACTCCAGTGGAAATCTATCAACTGATCTCAGGAATATGCCCATCTCCCATTTCCTCCTGGAAGTCTTATGGACACCTCACATTCCACATATTTAAAGCTGACCTCATCACTTTCCCTTCAAACTCACTACTCCTTTATTTCCTATCTGAGATTGTACTATTGGTGAAAAAAAAAAAAAAAGAAATCTGAAGGTCTTGGAGGATTTTCCCCACAATCTTAGAAACTATCCACATGGTTCATAGTACACTAGATTTATTTAATATTTCTTGAATCTCTCTCCTCACCTCCCCCTTGTCAGTTTTGTTCTTTCTCTAATAATTGCTCATCAGTCTATAACCAATGCAATCAGTGGGCAATAATTGCTTGCCTCCCCTGTAGTCCTGTTTCCTTTTCCCAACAGCTGTCCTTTGCTTTTATTTAAGGATTTATCACTTCCCACCATATTCAATGTTGCCTGCCTAGTGTTCCAACTGGGTTTCAGGGGTGAAGCTAGAAATTTGTTTCTCAGCCAATAGACACACCCCTACTAAGCAAGTCTAATAAGAGAAATGTCTGGACTCTTACAGAAACAACCAAAAAAGAGTTTTCCTCTTCCTACTGGATTTAGGTTTAAGAGAATGTGGGGATGGAATATAGCAGCTGCTGTACCCCTGAGACACTAAGAACAAGACCAACAGAGAGAATGAAAGACTAAGAGTTAAAGAAACTGTTTCTTGATAAATTAAATTTTTCAGTTAAAAGGACCAATACATTTACTTTTTTTCTGATTAGGGAATTTTGGATTATTTATTATGAATTATTATTAGTAGTTGTAGTAATACTAGTACCTAAAATATACGTAATTGAAATATTTCTTAACTCCTTTTGCTCTTGTCAGACAACATCTACATTCACAAAGTCTAAGGCAAAATGTGTATGAAGGCCCATGAACAATATGTCTAAATATTTAAAAGATTTAAGTCAAGCTAAAAGCTGTTAAATAAAAGTTTTCTCTATCTTTGTGAAATATGTATTAATTAGGACAAAATTGAAGACATTATAAAGTTCTTTTTTTTTTAATGACTGAAAATAAGTAAATTTATGTCTGGGTTAGGTAAGCACAGTATAGAAGAACTGTGATAGAAGACAGAATTTAATTATTGAGTTTCTGGTTGTTTTGTGATAGACTGGTAAAGTTTGTATGGTTAATAAAAGAAAGACATACAAATTAATAAAATAGTTATTCAATATAATTTATTTTTTATTTCTTAATTTCAGTTAAATTACTAAGTTATTGTCATGATTTTTATATAATTTTAATAATAATTGTAATGTTAATGTAAAAGATAAAAAATAAAATGCCATCACATTCACTGTGTACTTAATGTGTATGTCATATTATGAATTTCTTTTAAAGGAAATGCAAAAATGAATAGATTTTCTATTTTTTTCAAAAATATTTTTATTCTTAAACAGTCAAAATAATCTGTTAAACTTAAAAGTCAAATACAAGTTTTAATTACTAAATATAAGTTCACTTATTTAAATAGAACAAAAATTCTTAATATAAACTTTGAAAGTTTTATTATAAAAATTTATAAAAATAAAACTATCACAGTTCTTCTATACTGTGCTTACCTAACCCAGACATAAAGAAGTGGTATCACACATCACCATGTTACCTCTGATCCTACATATAAAAAAGTTAACCTAGAATTTTTTTTTTTTAAAGATTTTATTTATTTGACAGAGAGAGATACAGCGAGAGGAGGAACACAAGCAGGGGGAGCGGGAGAGGGAGAGCAGGCTTCCCGCAGAGCAAGGAGCCCGATGCGGGGCTCGATCCCAGGACCCTGGGACCATGACCTGAGCCAAAGGCAGACGCTTAACGACTGAGCCACCCAGGCGCCCCAACCTAGAATTTTTTAACATCAAAAAGTGTTCCTCAGCTATAGAGCCAACTGTCTCAAATACTGTGCTAATTCACGAATCTCCCCAGAACTTCAAATTAGAGCATGAAGAAAAACACAAATATGGACGCGACATTCCTGGGAAATAATACTTTGTACAAAAATTTATTGCATATATGCTCTCTGAGAGGAAGAATTTGACAAGTTAGTCTTTCCTCTTACCAAGTGTTTCCACTGTTCATACTTTCTACTCTCTGAAGCACTGTCCTCTGGTATCAGCAGGAGCAAACTCCTCACATTTTTAGACATTCATATACAATTGTTTTTGTTTTCAAGGACATAAGGCAAAAGATGTGGAAGAGCATTCCCTTGAGACCACAATGGTTTGGGCCACAAAGTGGGACTTTCAGGATTATGGGTCTTACTGTGTCACTGTTGGGGGGCCAGAAGCACTCATCTATAATTTAATACATCTATTTGTTCTGTGTTTCTGATATATGAGGTCATCTAAAGTGTGGAACTCCTCATGTTCAGGTCTAAGGATATCACCTGCCCTTGTCTTAATGTACTCCATTCCCCTTAAGAAAATCTGTCCCATTAATGATTCCCCACTGTTGACCGGGAAAAAAAAATTTTTTTTGGATGACATTCAAACTGAAGGCCATGACCCAAATATTGCCTACTTCTCTAGGGGGGGTCATTTATTACCATTCCCAGATCCTGAATTAGTTCTCCTTGATAGTTTTCTTCCTTCTATAATGTTCTCTTTTTCTGTAAGTGGTAAAGTCAGGACCTGTGTTCCTAACCACTGTGTTCCACTATCTACCATTGCCCGGTTGTCCATTCTGCTATTATGCGTGTATTGCTTCACTTTCCAAGAACACTTAGTAATTCCTACCACCTAAGGAGAAATGTTTATACACAATTATATGGCACCACCTGTTGAACTCTATCTTAAATGCTTATTGAAGTGAATTATTTCCTCTCTTTCATGATATAGCATATTTATCCTTAACTAGATTGCTCACTCTTCGAAGGCAGAAATTATGCCTTATACTTCTTGATGTATCCTTTATTGCTAAAGACAATGCCTATGGCATGTAATAGTTACAATCTTAACAAGTCCATTTTTATTTGAAATTCTACCTGTACTTAAGAGATGCTTTGTTTATAATGACTCATAGTGTTATTTGCTTTTCCTCTCTAGTTAATTTGGTGAAATTTCCAACTAGAACACCATGTTTCTGTAATTTATCATAAGGCCATTCCTCTTCTTCACTGGGGACACCTTCTCCTTGTTCTACATCTGTGTGTGCTTCGGGTGGACACCTGGTGGAAGGTCTGTTCACACGCACGCAGATGGGTGCTGGGAGCAAACCGCCCCCTCGTGAAAACTGGCTTGCTACTGAGAGAAATACCTTATGTCCTCTAATCCAAAGTCATCCTGCATGTTTTCCTTACCAGGATTTAAAGAACATACTCTGTTCCCATCCAAATGTGAAAAGTTTAATTTCAAAATAAAATGTGTCACAATAGCAAAGAAACAAAAGGGGGAAGATTCCTTATGTCATCACCAGTTGACATACCCTACTTTTACTGGTTCTGTACATAGTACAAACCCTTCAAAAATACTCTGAATAAAAAGATTAACACGATTTTTATTCTTGTGAATCTGAATCATTTAAGAAGAATGTCAGAGAAATATTTCCCTCACATTGTCCAGTCTAGACATGATAGTTTAAGAACTACTTATCTTTATCTCTCAAATATGTGTAAATTCTCTTTCCTTCTGCCATGAAAATATTCTTATTCTAAACCAACACTGAGGGCCCCGTGGATGGGATAGATACATAACCAGTCATTATGAATCTAAGGACCTTACAGTTTTGTTGCATTTATCTTTATCTGCTAGAGGGCATCAATTAATTCATTAAAAAAGCAGACAAACAAACAAAATTGTGTGCCAGCTACGAACCAGGCATTTTGTCCAGTGGTTATGCGAACAAGCATTAGATGAACTCTTTACCATCCAGCAGAATTGATAGTCCTTGTTAAAATGCAAATGTTATCTAAGTAAGTTAGCACATCAAACCACTTAACCACAAAGAGTTTGTCAAATTACTAGTCAGTCACCCGGAGGACACTGACCTGATGGAATAGAACTGATATAGGTAAATGCATGGGAGAAATAACAGGGATCAAGCCATCTGCATGTAGGATGGTGCCTACATGAAATTTTCAGAAGACCATTTGGTAGATCGTATGGGTTTGTCAAAGAGGTTAGGTAAACAGAAAAGTAAGTTCAGAAATTTTAAAGACACAGTTGTTTCAATTTTCATGCAGGCATCCAAACACTTATAGGTTTAATATTTTCCTCCCACTAAGGTAAATCTGGTCAGGAATTTTTTATTTTCTTAATAAAAATCACAATTTTCCAACCCCTTTCACAGCATAAACAAAACAAAACAAAATGAAAAATGATATTTGTGTGGCTTATTAGGATAAAGGAAGGCTGCCTATGGCTCCAAAAATCTGGCGCTAGGGACTCCAGCAGACCTCCGTCCCACACAGCTTCCCCTAAGGGATGGGCCCAAACTTCCATATACCTGGATTCCATTTGTGGTATCTGAGTATCTTTAGGCACATTCACTAATAATCTTTTAAGGGGCGCCTGGGTGGCTCAGATGGTTAAGCGTCTGCCTTCAGCTCAGGTCATGATCCTGGGATCGAGCCCCACATCGGGCTCTCTGCTCAGTGGGGAGTCTGCTTCTCCCTCTCCCTCTGCCTGCCGCTCCCCCTGCTTGTGATCTCTCTCTCTCTCTAATAAAAAATAATTTTTTTTTAAAAAAAAGAAGCTTTTAATAGAAGTTGGAACATCATTTATGGAGTAACTCAATATTATTCCATTATGATTATCTACAATTCTATTTCTCATAAAAAAAATAATAGTGGCAATGATTAGTGTTTGTGGAATGAGTTCAGCAAAGTCATCTCCACTTTGAAAATAAAGACCTTGTCTCTTCCAGAATCTCTGAATTCACTTTATTTTGAAACGATTATAGAATATGACTTTGTTTATTTTTTATTTTGCTCTATATTCTAAGCAATAAAATATTCAAATTAATACATTGAATAATATTTAGAAAAAGAAAAACCTTCTTTCTGAATTTTTGATAAAAAAGAATCATCCATGTAAGTTTTATACTATTAGATCACTTACTGACGTTGCACATATCTTTTTATATATATAAATATATTTTTTCTCAGTTCAAGTTTAATAGAAACAACAAAATATATATTATATATATAATAAGACGTCAATTCATAGCTTTATAATATAGGAAAGGGAAAATAGGTAACCTTTGAGAAGAAAGAGCATGCTATTTTCTATTCCAGAAATTGTTATTTTGATGAGAAAAAAAAGTGCTGACCATTGGGAAATGGAGGGGTGTAGATATGTAAATCATATCATTTTAAAAGGAGAGTAGCTTTAATAATAAAAACAGTATTCAAAATTAATAAAAACTAATATACAAAAGTGAATGTAACTTTTCTCTCTTTTGCATTTTTTTTGGCTTTCCATATTTGAACATACTACTTTTACTACTAGAGATTATTTTGATTAGAAGATTAGTGAATAATGTGTCATTGCAAGGAAGGTGGTCAAACCTTTCCAGTTGCCTTGGGCAGTGTGCTGCTATGTTCAGAGGACCTGGAATGTGCCATCTCACTGCTCCATGTGATTACCATGCCATAACAGATCCTTTAAATATAAATTTGATGCATATTTAGGAGCTAAGTACACTTAATTGAAAGTGCTACCAGTGATCTATTCTTTTTTTTTTTTTTTAAAGATTTTATTTATTTTTTAGAGAGCGAGTGAGAGAGAAACAGCATGAGAGGGGAGAGGGTCAGAGGGAGAAGCAGGCTCCCCACTGAGCAGGGAGCCCGATATGGGACTCGATCCCAGGAACCTGGGATCATGACCTGAGCCGAAGGCAGACGCTTAACCATCTGAGCCACCCAGGCGCCCACCAGTGATCTATTCTAATGAGCTGCTAGCTAAATTGGAAAATATCAGTGGATTGTCCGTCCTTTATTTTGAAACCTTTAAATAAGTTGGAGAAAGAGAAGCAGAAGTGGGACTCCAGAAAGGGTTGAGCAATATGACAGTGGTGAATTTTACCTCCTGTCTCAGCAAATCTTTTCCTGTCATTTTAGCTAGCATTTCTTTTCATATGCCTGCTGCTTGTTCTGGTGAGAACAGCGTTGTTATCCAAGTATGCCTCACCTCCTTCATTTATCATGCCTTTATTCAAGAATTTGTTTCCAGCTCTTTTCTGTTTTTGTTTTAATTTTGTTTGAAATTTGTTTCCAAGAATTTAAAATATTGACTTTATTGATTTTATGATAGGATGCCTTGAGATAGTTATGAGGTTATAATTATAAAACTATTGTTATCAAAAGTAAGTGATCATTTTTAAGGATAATATATTTGCTGCATTTCAAATGTTTATTATTTTTTTCAACTCCTGTTACCAAAAAGAGCTGAGTCTACTTTATTATTTTTTTTAAAAGATTTTATTTATTTATTTGACAGAGAGAGACACAGCGAGAGAAGGAACACAAGCAGGGGGAGTGCGAGAGGGAGAAGCAGGTTTCCCGTGGAGCAGGGAGCCCAATGCAGGGCTTGATCCCAGGACCCTGGTATCATGACCTGAGCCAAAGGCAGATGCTTAACGACTGAGCCACCCAGGCTCCCAGAGCTGAGTCTACTTTAAATAATGAATGACTGTCACTTAATTCCTACAAATTATCCTGAATGTTGAAGTCTATCTCTGTTTGAAAGTTAAAATCATATGAATAAAATAGTCACATGCAAATTGTCTCTCATATTCTGAAGAAAACTCAGGCTTTTGCTAAATTTTTCATCAATGTCATAAGTTGATGGGTGATTTTTTTTCTCAAACTGATAATAGCTGGAGAAAAAAATCTGGAAAGATAATCTCCAACCAAAAACTTCAGGAATTTTCTGATTTGAGTTTGATATTTGGTTACAAATCAAGAATAAGGCAAGGAGGGATAAGAATGTCATCAATTAAATATTTTTTGAATATTTAAAAATATATAAGAACGTTATTGATTGAATATTTTTTTTAAGATATATGAACATCATGAAAATAAACCCCAGACTTAAGATGGTGGTTCGGAGAAGAGTAATTGGTAAATAGAACAAGAAGTAGTGCCTCTTAATTCAATAAATACTATATCTCCCTTGAAGCAGAAGGAAATGGATCTTCCTCTCTACCAGCCTCCTCTCTTCCATGTTAATTCTTAAAATGAGATTGTAGTCAGTTTGGTTCAGATGAGATGGTGTCTTACTTGGCTCAGGCTATGATAACAAAATACCATAGACTGAGCGGTTTAAACAATAGAAATTTATTTCTCACAGTTTTGGAAGCTGGAAACCCAAGATCAAAGTGCCTGCAAGGTAGGTTTCATTCCAAGGTCTCTTCTTTTTTTTTTTTTTTTTTTTTAAAGATTTTTATTTATTTATTT
>NC_138371.1:76795322-76823644 GCF_054177405.1 Leptonychotes weddellii | reverse complement strand
CCACCAGAGTGACGTCCCTCGCGGAGCAGACTTTTAAAAGTTCTGATTTTGTGCTCCACGGCTCTATCACTTGCCAGAAGCGGCTGACGGAGGCCCCTCCCCCGCCGTCTATCCTCCCGAATATCACCTCAGATTCACTTCTCCGCACATCCTACCTTCCAGAAAGTGGTTGCTTTTCTGTTCAGGGAGTTGTTGCTATTCCTTTCTTTGATCTCCTGTTGGGTTTGTAGGTGTTCAGAATGGTTTGATCCCTATCCAGCTGAATTCCTGAGAGGAGACGAAATCCAGGTCTCCTACTCCTCCACCATCTTGCTCTGCCCCGGTTCTTTGTCTTTTTAACATATTCTGAGTATAAAGTTTTGTCAGATATATGCACTGTGAATATTTTTCTCTAGGCAATAGCTTTTCTTTTCATTTTCTTAGCAATGTTTTTTTTTTTGAGAACAGAATATTTTATTTTCACTAAGTCCAATTTATCATTTTTATTTAATGATTAATGAATTTTTCCTATCAAATACATATTTGCTTGCCCTAAGGTTATGAAGAATTTTTTTTTCCTCTCATGTTTTCTAGCAGAGTTTTATAATTTAATTTTTTTACATTTAGTTCTGTGATCCATTTTGGGTTAATTTCTGTGTATGGTTAAACAGAAAAGTTAAGATTTACCTTTTTTTTCCACTTGGATATCCAGGTTTTCCAGCACCATTTTTTTTTTTTTTTAAGATTCTTATTTATTTGCGAGAGAGAGAATGAGAGACAGAGAGCATGAGAGGGAGGAGGGTCAGAGGGAGAAGCAGGCTCCCCGCCGAGCAGGGAGCCCGATGCGGGACTCGATCCCGGGACTCCAGGATCATGACCTGAGCCGAAGGCAGTCGCTTAACCAACTGAGCCACCCAGGCGCCCTCCAGCACCATTTTTTGAAAAGAGTGTTTTTCCATTGAATTACCTTGGCAGCATTGTCAGAAATCAATCAACCCTACAGATATTCTTTTAGATTGATAAATATCCATTATCAAATCACATTATGATTACCTGAGCTTTTTAGAGAGTTGTTAAATCAGGTTGTATCTGTCCCCCCAAAATTGTTCATCTTTTCAAAGTTGGTTTAGCTATTCCATATCCTTTACTTTTAGAACCAGCTTTTCAATTTATACACACACACACACGTGCGCACGCGCACACACACGCACACACACAAACATACACACACAAGATACCCATTGAGATTTTCTTTCTGGTTGCATTGAGTTGATAGAACAATCTGGAGAAGTGGCATCTTAACAATCATTCTTCCAATGCATGGAACATTTGTTTGCTTAATAGCTTTGGGATGCAGTTTTTTTTTTTTTTTTTTTTCACATATTTTGTTAAATTTATCCATATTTTTTTCTTATTTTTGATATTTTAATTATTTTTAAATTTTATTTTTCTGATTATTCATTGCTAAATTATAGAAATGCATTGTTTTTTTTGTACATTGACCTTACATCCCATCATCTTTATAAATTATTAGTTCTAGTGGTATTTTGTAGATTCCTAGGATTTTTTTTTTTTTTAAGATTTTATTTAGTCATTTGACAGAGAGACACAGCTAGAGAGGGGACACAAGCAGAGGAAGTGGGAGAGGGAGAAGCAGGCTTCCCACAGAATAGGGAGCCCGATGTGGGGCTCGATCCCAGGACCCTGGAATCATGACCTGAGCCGAAGGCAGACACTTAATGATTGAGCCACCCAAGCACCCCTAGATTCCTAGGATTTTGTATGTATAAGAATATGCGCTCTCCAAGTAAATGCAGTATTATTTCTTCTGGTCCAATATATAAGTATTTTATTTCTTTTTCTTCTTTTAATACACAAGGTAAGGCTTCCAGTACGATAATTAATACAAGTAGTAAGATGAGTCATTTTTGCCTGTTTCAGTCTTAGAGGAAAGCATATAGTCTCTATATTACTCTATATAACATAAATCTTATTAAATTTATTGGCCTACCATATACATTATCTTGGTGAATGTTCCACATGCACCTGGAAAGAATATGCTTTTTTTTTTTTTTTAGGATTTATTTTGTTTATTTATTTGAGAGAGAGAGAAAGCACAGTGCAGGGGGAGGGACAGAGGAAGAGGATCTCAAGCAGACTCCATGCTGAGTGCAAAGCTGGATGTGGGTCTCCATCTCAGGGGCTTGATCTCAGGACCCTGAAATCACGACCTGATCAAGAGTCCAACACTCAACCAACTGAGCCACCAGGTGCCCCTATGCATTTTGGTTTTAATGGTGGAATTGGCAGTGTTCTATAAACACCAAGTAAGTCAAGTTGGTTTTTAATATTATTCACATGTTTATTTTTACTGTTTTTTTAACTACTTAAACTTACTAATTTTTTTTAGTATTTTATTTTTAAGTAACCTCTACACCCAATATGGGGCTCAAACTCACAATCCTGAGATCAAGAATTTCACACTCTACCAACTAAGCCAGCCAGGCATCCATAAACTTGTAATTTCTGAAACGAAAGTGTCAACATCTCCATATAGAATTGTTTCCATTTCTTCTTTCATTTATATCAGTTGTTGCATCAATTATTTTGAAGCTCTGTTACCAGATGCATACATACATTTATCATTATGATCAATCTTCTTGTCTCTGGTACTAGTCCTCATCCTGAAGTCTTATCTACATGACATTAATATAGTTACTTCACCTTGCATATAGCCAGAGGTTGAAGAGTACATCTCTTTTTATTCTTTTTCATTTAATGTATCTGTGTTTTATGATTAAAATGTATGTATTATAAATAGCATATTATTGGCTCTTCATTTGTTCTAGCATTATAATCTCTAATACAATACTTAGATTATTACATTTAATGCAATTAATAATATGTTTACATTCATTCAAAGCTTGCTGCTACTATTTGTTTTCTATTTGACTTATCTTTACTTTGTTTCTATTTTTTTTCTTTTTCCCTTATTTTGAATTAATTGGGTATTTTTTTACAATTTCATTTTATATACCCTGTTGGCTTATAAGCTTTACTTCTTTGTTTTAGTTTGCTATTAATTGCTCTAGAGGTATAATACACATCTTAAACTTACCACAGTCTATCTATGTATGACATTATAATACTCCATGTAGAATAGACCAATATTTTAAGGGTAAATATCTAGCCTTTCTTTGTTGTTTTCTTGTTTTTATACATCTTACTTCTATATATTTTATAAACCCCAGATATATTGTATATTTTTGCTTTAAATATTTGATTATCTTTACTGCATTTTCCATTTTCAAAAATTTTCCTGTGGATTGATGAGACTGTCTTTGGTGCAATGTTTGACATGTGACCAATCCATCAAGAGTGAAATGATGTTAAAATTCTTACTGCTCTTTATTGTCTTTTGGATATATCAGAGTGATGTGCATGAGAGTGATATATTTAAATTTTCTAATATGATAGCAAAATTGTTCATTTTCATTTTTTCTTGTAGTTTTGTCCATTTTTGAAGTTTCATTTTGGGTGTGTACTTTTTCATTTGCTATATTTTTACCTTTAGTCTTCTTGTGCTTTTACTTTAGCATAAACTGTTTAAGGCTTTAAAAAAAAATCCACCTGATAAACTTTGTCTTTTAAAATTGACGCAGTTACAAAATGCTTGGATTTATATTTTATTTAGAACTGTCTACAATTTTAAATTTTACTGTGTTTATTGATTTCCTTTTTAATCCTCTTTTGGATTGATTGATATTCCTCCCAGCTCTATCTCATTATATATTTTTCATATTATTTTGGAAATTATACTTTTCTTTTTCCAGAAAGTCTCAACATGTGAATTCAACTGAACAAAATCTAAAGCTAATATTTTTAACCTCCTCCCAAATATTATAGGTACTTTAAAATTATTCTTTAATTAAAAAATACCTTAGTGGCTTCTGTATTATTGTGATCAATATTTTATCTTTCTTTTTATCTGTAGAAAGTAAATAACATTGGTGTTGTTTTATATAGTCAATGTTTTTCAGAGACATAAAATTTACCAAATTTTTGGCTAATGCCCTGCTACTTCTTTCACATCCCTTCAAAAGTAATTTTCTTTCTTTATTTTTTAGTTGTTTGTCCACAAATCCCTAAAATGTAATTTACCTGGGTGAATTAGTTCCCCAAGGCTGCTATAACAAACTACCACAAACTAGGTGACTTAAGACAACAGACGTTGATTGGTTCACAGTTTGGTGTCTACAAGTCTGAAATTAAAGTGTCAGTAAGACCATGCTCCTTCCAAAACTGGTAAAAGACAACGTGTGCTTGCTTCTTCCTAGCTTCTTGTGGTTTACCTGCAATTCTTAGAACTCTCTGGTTTGCAGCTGCAGGACTTAAATCTACCTCCACTGCCTCATGACATGCTCTCCTGTATGTCTTTGTCTCTCTTTTCCTCTTACAAAGACACCAGTCCTATTGGATTAAGGGCCCACCTAACTCCAGTATGACCTCATTTGAACTTAAATAATTAAATCTGCAATGACCCTATTTTCAAATAAGGTCACAGTCTAAATGACTAGGTTTTAGGACTTCAATATCATTTTAGGGGACACAATTCAACCCATAACACTAAGCATGAAATTCGGACTTTTTTTTTTTTTTTTTTTTTACCACTTTATCACTTTGAAAATAAAATCAATTGTTTTCTTGCTTCCATTTTTACTCTTAAAAAAAATCAACTCTTGTTCTTGTCACTTATTTTTAGTTTGTCTGCATTTTTCTCCTCTGGCTGCTTTTAATATTATTTTCTTCATTGCTGTTCTTCAGTTTTCCAGTGATTTATACAGATACAGATTTCGCCATGTTTTTACAACTCATGGTTGAATTGGCTTCCTGAACCCAAGAATGATTATTGTATTAATTCAAGAAATTCTTACCAGATACTGTTTTGAATAATGCCTCTCTCCAGTTGTCTCCATTCTTCTGGAACTCTGGTTAGATTTGTCTTTTTTTTTTTTTTTTTTAATTCATGGTTAGATGTGTCTTAAAAACTCTGTATCTTTTTCATTATTATTTAAACCTGTGACCCAAGCCACTCTTGCCCTGAGCCAGTAGGGATTATTATGTTTCCATGGCAAACTGTGGCATCAGTATTTATTTTTGCTCATGATATGCAAAAATCACTTATCTATTTGAGAGAGAGAGAGAGAGAACACATAGAGGAGAGGGGCAAAGGGAGAGGGAGAAGCCAAGCTCCCCGCCAAGCAGGGAGCCCAACATGGGGCTCGAACCCAGGACACTGAGATCATGACTGGAGCTGAAGGCAGATGCTCAGCCAACTGAGCCATCCAGGTGCCCCAACACACATAATTTCTTTCAATCTGCTGTTTTTAGTGAAACTATATGGAAGGGGTTTCTATACACATTTTATCTGCCATATTAAAAAATATAAGTTCAGGACTCAAAAGCATGTGTTTGATGTTGATTTCAGTTAAATATGAAGAAACAAATCCATATTTTTACTCTGACAGGAACTAAAAGATATCTGTAATCTAAATAATGATAAAATATAAATTATTTTTCAACAAGATATCAAGATGTGGTATACAAAATACAATGGTCTAGGAATGAATTAGATCTATTGTTTTCCATCAAAATGGCAGAACTTTGATACAAGAAATCTTCATATGGACAAAACTGAAAAATTCAGAAAATATACCACTATTGAAATATTTAATTAAGTCAAACGTAAAACAATCATGTTCATATTCTACTTAAGATCTAATATAACATAAAATAATTATTTTTGTTTTATTTTCTAAAACTAGTCTCCAACTGAGTCATTATATCATTTGCTCCTTTTTCTTTTTTTTCCTTTTTTTTTTTTTAAAGATTTTATTTATTTATTTGAGAGAGAGAATGAGATAGAGAGCGTGAGAGGGGGGAGGGTCAGAGAGAGAGGCAGACTCCCTGCTGAGCAGGGAGCCCGACGTGGGACTCGATCCTGGGACTCCAGGATCATGACCTGAGCCGAAGGCAGTCGCTCAACCGACTGAGCCACCCAGGCGCCCTGCTCCTTTTTCTATTTGCTAGTATTCTCTATTTTTACTGAATTGTTGGAAACTATATAGAGAAACCCAAAGAAGCATCAAATTTACAAATACAAGAATATTTTATAACTTTGAATGAAATACTGTTAAGTGTAATAGCATTTGGAATCATATTCTTTGGCTTCTAGGCTAACAGTTTTCCTCTTCCTTTCCACTGTAAATACTTAAAATAAATTCTATTAAGTGTGGGAAAGTGGGGCAGCTTTTTCCAGGGCATACTTTAAGTGGCAGTGCTACAGGATACAGACGGTTCTTTCGCTTTTCATTGTCAGTAAGATCAGATAAGAAAGACTCTATGAATCGATCAATTGATTTTGTTATAAAATTATTAACTTGTTTTTTATGTTCAGTACTATCTAGGCTTTGAAGTTTTTAACTGTTGAGGAGCAAAATATTTACTGTATTTTTCTTGCAAATTGGAATTGTTCTGTGATTTGTTTTAAAGCTATACATTAAGAGAAATATATTGCAAAATCCAGAATACACATTTTAAAACAGTAAAAGCTGCTTTGACGATTGTGAGTTGGTGTCAGAAAACAAAATATAAATTCTTAAAGTTCGGATCATCCTTTTCTGTACTTATTTTTCACGTCAGTTATGGTATAATTACAAAGTATTTCTGTACTAATTTATTACTGGTTGAGATTCTTCTACGCAATGTACAAAGTTCAGAAAAAGCATAAAAATACATATATCACAATTATTAATAACATATAAAAGGGTATATTTTTTATCTTTAGGTTGAATTGCTAACATTAGCATTTGGAAGAATAAGAAATACACTATTTTTCTTAGTGCTTCTAATACATATTCTGATAATTTCAAAGCTAAAAATAATTTATTGGTATTATTGAACATGTTCATTGAACTATATAGATATAGGGCAGTGTAATCAATTTACTTGAATTGAATAATTTAGCTGCATTCTGAGAACTTTTGAACTGAATTTTTATTGCTGATATCTATAACTTGATTTCTGCTGAAATGGTTTCCTATCATTTTGTTTAAATCAGTAGGAGTTGAGTATGAAAGATTAAAAATGTCTTCTAAAATTGTTTTTAAAATGTAAATAATTGGTGAACTTGGACTCTATATACATAGAGAATCTGAAGTATTTTCACTGTCTTGATTGGCTGTATCAGCCATAAATGAAGCACTCAAGTCATTTTTTGATAGTTTTCACTTTTCTGTTTTAAAGTAATGTAAGAAATTTTCTTTTATTTAAAAAAATAACCTTTTATTATTACAGAAGTCATAAATATGTATTGTACAAATTCATTGCATTTAGAGAAGCAAAAGTAAAGTATGAGAAAATACTATATTCTCACTACCCACAAATTATGTCTGCTGATATTTTAGTGTATATTTTTGTATATATTTACACGCAAACCACACAGATGCACAGCAAACATATATGACTCCAATTGTTTTTTAATAAACTTTAGTTTTATAATAGTTTTTGATTAGAGAAAAGTTGCAAAGATACTATGTCCATTTTGTATTCTTGATTTTTCAATCATTGATCTCAATCTTTTCATTTCAGTAAGCTATCATTTCATCTAATATATAGACAATATTAACATTTCCTGAAGTCTGTATAGAGTCCCAGACCAGGTGCTCCTACTAATTGTCATTCCCTTAAGTAGCATGTAATCTAATAAAGCTCCCTTCTCATGAGGAGCCCAAGCAAGCTTTCCCACAGAATGTTCTACCTTCTGGATTTGTGTGCTTGCTTCTTTTGCTTTCTTTTGTTCGATTCCTGTTGATTCATTTTTCTTTGACATTCCATCGTGTGGCATGAATAAAACAACTGTTCTGGAGTCAGAAAAATTGGGTTTTTCTTCTGAGTTTCTTGATAATGTGACATTTAGACAGTCACTTAACCTTTCCGAACCTCGATCTTTTCACCTGTTTTTAAGAAAACATGTTATTGGATTAGAAGGTCATTTCTAATTTTTCTGACTTTGAAATTGCATTGCTATATAGAAATAATTCAACCAGTGTATATATTATAATCGATTTTCGAGTTGCTTATTCAAGAGAAACATTTGTATCCAACTGACATTTTGGATATAATAAAAATAGGTGTTGATCACTGCAATTGAATTATCAGTTAAATTTATGATAATCATTAAAATTATTATCACTAAATTATTTCTGATAACGTATTTACAGGAATTTATCTTTGTTATTTATTTATTAAAATGTTCCTTTAAGTAATGATTTTAAACAAAACTGAAAAAGTAGCCTAGCCAACTAGTAACGATCTTTTATTAGTGTCCATTAAGACACTATTGCATTTAGAGCAGTGTAGAATTTACCAATAAAATCATTTGTGCCTGGAGTTTTTTGTTGTCTTTGAATTTTAACATAAGGATAGCAACACAAATGACATTTTATATTTTAAAATTCTTAAATAAAGAAACGGTTTTTGGTAAAATTTACTCTTTAAAATGCAATCTTTCATACTCTTCTATGAAATTCTGTTTTTATTAAACTATATAAACTGTAGTTAATACCTTAATAATATTCAGGACAAATTTGCATGCCAAGCTACCATATAAACAGAGCAAGAACATATTTGACCAAAGGGACCTTGTAGAAGGACATGATACTATTTTAAATATGTTTTTAGAAATTGTTATTAAAATAATTTTAAATGTAAAGAAGAGTTGCAAAAATAGTACAGAAAGTTGTCATATCTTTCATTCAGCTTCCTCTGGTATTAACATCTTACATAAGCGGGGTACATTTATCAAAATGTTGACATTAATACTGGTTCAATACCATTAACTAAGCTAAAGGCTCTATTCAGATTTCTAGGTTTTCCCACAGTGTACTTTTCTCTTCTAATATCCAACCTAAGATACGACATTGCATTTAGTTGTCATGTCTTTAGTCCTCTCCATTCTGTGAAGGGTTGTTGGTTTTTCTTTGTCTTTCACAACTTTGCCATTTTAAAGAGTGGTGGTCAGGTATTTTGTAGAATGTCCTTCAACTTGGGCTTGTCTGGTATTTTCTCATAATTAGACTGAAGTTAAGCTTTTGGGAAAGAATTGCATCAGGTGGTAAATAATATCAAATGGCTTATTAACAGTAACATTGTACTTGATCATTTGGTTAAGGTTATGTCTGTTAAATCTCTCCATTGTAAAATTAATATTTTTCACTTTCACAGTCCAATGGTTTTGGTATCAGGGTAATGCAGGATTCATAAAATGAGCTGAAAAGTGTTAGAGTCTTCATCTATTTTCTGTAAGAAGTTATGTAAAATTGGTGTTATTTCTTTGTTAAATGCTTGGTAGAATTTACCAATAAAATCATTTGTGCCTGGAGTTTTTTGTTGTCTTTGGAAGACTTTTAAATATATAATTATTTTTTTTATTTTTTTAAAGATTGTATTTTTTTATTTATTTTGGGGGGTGAGGGACAGCAACAAGCAGACTCCATACTGAGTGCTTAGCACAATGCTGGGCTCAATCCCAGGATCCTGAGATCATGAACTGAGCAGAAACCAAGAGTCCGAGTCAACCACCTGAGCCACCCAGGCGCACCTATAATTCAAATTTTTAAATCATTACAGGACTATTCATATTATATATTCCTTGAATGAGTTTCAGTAGTTTGTATCTTTCGGGGAATTGGTCTATTTCACCTAAGTTGTTGAATTTATGGTGATGAAGTTCTTCATAGTATTCCCTTATTGTACTCTCAAATTTTCATATGCTGCATTTTCACTTTCATTTAGTTAAAAATATTTAAAATTTCCTTTGAGTCTCCTTCTTTGATATGTTGTTTATTCATAAATATATTGTTTTGTTTCCAAATTTGGGAAAATTCCCAGATAGATTTTTGTTATTGAATTCCGAGTTAGTTCCATCATGGTCTGCGAGTGTACTTCATATAACTTCTAGTTTTTAAAGTCTGTTCAGTTTTGTTTTATGGTCCTGAATATGGTCTACCTTAGTAAATGTTTCTTCTGCATTTGAAAAGAAAGTGTATTCTTCTGTTGTTGGGTAAAATTTTTAATAAATATCAACTTACACTAGATGCTTCATGGTATTATTCTGCTCTATTATACCTTTACTGAATTTTTGTACCATAATTTACTACTTGTTATATCAATTGCTGGTAAGAAGTGTTGAGTGTCCAACTATAATGATATATAAATTTGTCTATTTTCTCTTCAGTTCCATCAGTTTTTGTGCTACATATTTTGAAGCTCTGTTGTTAGGAGCATCAATATTTAGGACAGTACATCTTAGAGAATTTTACACTTTCTCATTATATAATGTTCCTCCCTATGCTTGACAATATTTCTTTTTTTTTTTTAAAGATTTTATTTATTTATTTGAGAGAGAGAGAATGAGAGAGAGAGAACACATGAGAGGGGATAGGGTCAGAGGACGAAGCAGACTCCCTGCCGAGCAGGGAGCCCGATGCGGGACTCGATCCAGGGACTCCAGGATCATGACCCGAGCCGAAGGCAGTCACTTAACCAACTGAGCCACCCAGGCACCCCTTGACAATATTTCTTGTTCTGAAGTTACCTTTGTCTGAAATTAAAATAGTTACCCAAGGGCTTTTGGTTAATATTTGCATAATGAAATGCATATACCCCTTTATTTTTAATCTATCTACCATATCTTTCTATTCAAAGCAGGTTTCTTATAGACAGCATATAGTTGGATCTTGCTTTTTCTCTAAAGTAACACTCTCTTTCTGTTAACTTGTGTTTAGATCATTTATATTTAATGAGATTATTGATATGATTGAATTTAAATATACCATCTTGCTAACTGCTCTCAATTTATCCACCTGTTCATTGTGTCTTTACTCATTTTCTGCCTTCTTTTGTGTTAAGATTTGTGATTTCATTTAATCTCTTTTATTAACTTATTATTTATTCACTTTTTTTGCATTTTCTAGTGGTTTCCCTAATACACATCTTTAACTAATCAAAGTCTACCTTCAAATAAAGTGTTCCATTTTAGGTGTAGTGTAAAGTTCTCAAAATCGTATATTCCTCTTCTCCCCTCCCATCTTTTGTCTATCTTTCTTAGACTTTGTATTTTAATTATACTATAAACACCAACAAATTGCTACTATTTTTCCTTTACACAATCAGATATGCTTTAGAGTAACTAAAATGAGGAAAAGCAAATTTAATTTTACCTGTGTTTATTTTCAGTGCTTTTCATTTTCTTGCATAGATCCATGTGTTCAGCCTCATAATTTTTCTGTCTGAAGAGTAGTCTTTAAAAGTTCTTATAGAAGGATTTTGCTGGCAATGAACTGCTTTATTTTTGTTTGTCTGTGAAAGTCTTTCTTGTTTCTTCATTTTTGAAAGATAATTTTTCTGGGTGTATGCACCATTTCTTTAACACTTTAAAGTTGTCAGTCTATTGTCTTCTGGTTTCCAGGGTTTCTAAGGAGAAGATTATTGTTTTGTTGTTTGTTGTTTTGTTTTGTTTTCTTTTATTTTCTGTATGTAATGCTACTCCTCCTTCCTTTACTGGCAGCCTTCAATATTTACTGTTTGTCATTTGTACTCAGCAATTTGAATATGTCATGTTGAAAACTGGCTATGTTTTGGAACTTATCCAGGTAGGTATTCTCTGGGCTTTGTTGATCTGCACTTTTGTGTCTGTCACTTAATTTGTAAAATTCTAGGCCATTATTTCTTCAAGTATTTATTATTCCTGTTCCCTCTTTCTTCTCCTTCTGGGATCAGTTGCTCATATACTAGAATACTTGATATTATTTCACAGGTCATGAATGGTCTATCCTGATGTTCTTTCTTTTCCCTTTCTCTTCTTTTTTTCAAACTATATTTTATCTTTATTTTTCAGTTTGAATAACTTATATTGACCCATCTTCAAAATCACTGATTCTTAACTTGGCTGTTTTGGGATGTTTTGATTATATTTATTGCTTAACAAAGACATTCCACATCTCTGTTACTGTGTTCTTCATTTATAACATTTCCATCGAATTTTCTCTTATAGTTTTTATCCCATCTGATTTTGCATATGTCCAACTTTCTCTCAGATTCTTAAAAATATTAGTCATAGTTTATTTTAAATAAACTTAGTAATAACCTTATGATTGATATAATTTGGGAAGGCAAGTGGATGACTATTCACAAACATAGTATGTAAATTTTAAAGATTAAATTTATAAAGCTGCCTAAGTAAAGTAGTGTCCATTGGTTTTTAACCTAATTTAAGAATCAATAATATGCCCCCAAATATTACAATCAATAGGAAGAGAGAAGAAATGAAAAGATTATAGTAAGTTATATAATAGAATGGTGTTCAAAAAAGAAAAGATGAACATTTACTTGTACTCTAATTTAGCTGGCTAAACAGTAAATTTAATTAGAGTTTAACCCTGACTATGTCACTAATTCCTTATGGCTTTCTATTGCTTTGAGATGTACAATGAATTTCAAAGCTATGTGAGGCAAATTGGACACAGCATACTTTATATTTGACCTGTCTAATACTTTGTGGAGCAGTTCCAGGCACTGGCTCTCCTAATTTCCTTATCTCCTACTATTTCCCCAAATATACGTTCTGTTTCTCTCCATATCATTAATTTATTGAAAGAGTAGGCTACATTTTGTCCTTCATTCTTATTAAACTTTCTTAACTTTCAAAAATATCTGTTTAGCACATAAAATACACATACACACACACACACATTTTCTATGCATGGTTGTAGACACTATATTGATAACAAAACAGTATATTGATGACACAAAACACTATATTTATAACAAAACAGAATCAAGTTGTGTCATCATGTTATTTATCATCTGGAAATGGACTAAAACAAATCAACAAAATTTAGGGTTCTATGGATAAGGGCCACAACAGCTGTAGCTAAGTATGTAAGCCTCTTCCCTCATTATCGAGCTTTGGCCAAACCCAGTGGGCAAAACTGTTTTTTAGTAGGTCATCAAGAATTTCTTTCTAGAAACCCAACATGTTTAGCTTTTTATCACCCTGAATTCACTATTGCACTCAAATGTTCCATGATTTTCATCATTTTTTCCTTGTATTTGAACTGCTTCTGTAACCTCCCAAATTGTATAGGTTTATGACTAAAATACCTGTAGTGTATATAATAAAAATATTCAAACAATATTATAAAGTGTTTATTTGCATGTTGTGCACACGGAGTTGTAGAACTCAATCACTCTACTTTTATTGTTCTTTTTTTCTCATTTTGTTTCTTTCTGCCATTAAATTAATTAATTTTGCTATCATTAATATTGTCAAAGAAGGAAGTTTAGAAGGTATAACTCTCTTTCACAACTGCGTTAGTGCTAAGAAATGCCTTCAGGGACATACTGTGTGGAATGGCTTTTTTTTAATATTATGTTCAGTTAGCATTCTTAAAGCACAACTATATGGTCAACTAATCTGCGACAAAGCTGGAACTAATATCCAATGGGAAAAAGACAGTCTCTTCAACAAAGGATGTTGGGAAAACTGGACAGCTGCATGCAAAAGAATGAAACTGGACCACTTTATTACACCAAGCACAAAAATAAATTCAAAATGGTTTAAAGACTAAATGTGAAACTTGAAACCATAAAAATCCTAGAGGAGAACATAGGCAGTAACCTCTTTGACATTGGCCTTAACAGCTTCTTTCTAGATATGTCTCCTGAGGCAAGGAAGACAAAAGAAAAAATAAAGTATTGAGACTTGATTAAAATAAAAAGCTTCTGCACAGCAAAGGAAACAGACAGCAAAACTAAAAGGAAATATACAGAATGGGAGAAGTTATTTGCAAATTACTTATCTGATGAAGGGTTAACTTCCAAAATATATAAAGAACTTAGAAAACTCAACACCCCCCAAAAATGAATAATCCAATCAAAAAATCGTCAGAAGATATGAATAGACATTTTTCTAAAGAAGATACCAAGATGGCTAGCAGGCGCATGAAAAAAATGTTCAACATCACTCATTACTGAGAAATGCAAATCAAAACTACAATGAGATATCACCTCACACCTGTGAAAATCAACAACACAAGAAACAACAGGTGTTGGCAAGGATGTGGAGAAAGAACTCCCTTGCACTGTTGGTGGAAATGAAAACTGGGACAGCCACTCTGGAAAACAGTATGGAGTTTCCTCAAAGAGTTAAACATAGAACTACACTATGATCGAGCAATTGCACTACTAGGTATTTACCCCAAAAATACAAAAACATTAATTCAAAGGTATACATGCACCCTGATGTTTATATAGCAGCATTATCTACAATAACCAAATCATGGAAACAGCCCAAGTGACCATCAACTGGTGAATGATTAAAGAAAATGTGAGGTATATATAAGTGTGTATATATACATATACATATACATATACATACGTATATATACATATATATATATATATATAATGGAATATTACTAAGCCATAAAAAGAAGGAAATCTTGCCATTTGCCATGGATGGAGCTAGAGAGTTCTGTGCTTAGTGAAATAAGTCAGTCAGAGAAAGACAAATGCCATATGATTTCACTCATATGTGGAATTTAAGAAACAAAACAAATGAGCAAAGGGGAAAAAGAGAGAGAGAGGCTAACCAAGAACAGACTCTTAACTATAGTGAACAAACTGATGGTTCCCAGAGGGGAGGTGGGTGAGAGGATGGGTGAAATAGGTGATGGGGATTAAGGAATGCACTTGTTGTGATGAGAACTGGGTGTTGCACAGAAGTGTTGAATCATATATTGTACACCTGAAAATAATATTACACTGTATATTAACTGAAATTTAAATAAAAACTTTAATTTTTTTAAATTAAATAAAAATAAAAAATACAACCATGAAAAAAAGAACTTCTTATATGCAAAACATTGTAAATGTGTATATGTTTAAACACTGCTCATTAGATGCTTACTTAGGACTATGTATTAGATCCTTTCATCTCTGAATTTTTAGTACATTTTAATCTTTAAATATTTCCTTTGTAAAGAAGTTTGTGTAAGTAAGTTCATGACTTTGTTGAATATTATTTGATGTTCAATGTATCATGCTGACAAACTCTATGATAGGCATTTATAGTTGTAGATACATGAAAGTAACTTGAGAGGTGGATCATAGAACCATCATTTGTCATTAAACTGGGAGAAAGAAAGACTTGATTTGTGTATCACAGTGTTTCTCAAAGTTTTTTTGTTTTGTCTGCTTGTTTGTTTTTTGCATTATATTTCCCCTGAAGAATCTTTCAAAATATTTTTTTTTTCCTAATCTCACATCCCATATAATTTTAACATCACAAAATCCTGTGGATCTGCTTAGGTAACGTGGCCTTTTGGAATGCTAGAAGCATTGCAATATCTACAGTTTTTATACCCCCAAATCCAATTTTTGCCCACTTAGGGGTGATATTGCCTCTGTCTAGAATGCATGGTCTACAATATCATCTCATGTGATGACTTTATCTTTTGTTCTATTTCATTTCCATTAAGAAACCTTTGTATACAAATTAAAAAGTGTTTTAAATTCTAAATTTCTGTATGCTAAATTTTGTTGTTATATCATTCTCTTTATATTTCACAATGATTCACTACAACAAGTATTTTTTTAGTTATACAGTCTTATGTCATAAATTTGTGGCCCTAGAATATAAAGAGAATACAAATAAAATATATATAGTTAACTTCTTCCCTTACAAAGTAGTTTGTAGTTCATTGCATCCATAATTTGTGAAGAAATCAGTTAATTGACATGGAGACAGATTATGCAAAAAAAGTAAGCTTCACATGAATGGAGGTAGAGGAGGTATTCAGTAAGTTCTGAAAAGTACAAAGAACAAGGGCAACAAGGTAACTTCAAGAATAGTTCTGTCATTGGCACTCGCTATAAATTCATTTTGCTGAAATGAATACAGTGCATTTGGGAAAAGGTATATTCTTGATATAATCTTAAAATTGTAATCATATGATCAGTGCATCTGGAAAATAACAGTCAAAATTAAACTGAACTTCGTCTGGATACTGCAATTCCTACATGGCTCTGTCAAATGTCAGGCTTCCCTCTCCCTCACCAATTTCAAAAATGTTTCACTATGATTTCAAACAGTGAATCATCCCATCCTGTGCCAACCATCTGTTTTGTCTGCCCCCTCATCGACTCAAATTAGATGATGGAGGGCAGGGCAGGTTCTCAAGAGCAGCCATTAACACTAGAGGAAGGAAGGTTCTGGCAGCAGATTTTCCATTGGAAATTGTGGACCATTAAAACTGGCAAGAAGAAACTTACGACAGCTCTGAAAAGTAAAATAAAATTATGAATAGGAAAAGTGTGGAAAAAATATTAAAAGATAAAAAGGTCAGCTAATCAATACAAAAATACATTATAAAAGAAAGTTGAGAAATTCTCAGCAAGAGAAAAAAGGGGTGAAAACTGTCTGAAAAAATAACAATATTGCAAATCTATGTATGACAGAAAGTTATATGTCCTTACAAGAAATATTGCTATCTTCCATATTTAAATGTGTTCTGTTGACTAGGATTCATATTTATGAAAAGAGGAGTAATAAAAATAATTTATTATCAATCCCTTTTGTATTATGAGCATGTTTGAAAAAAGAAGAAAACGATCCCATTGATTTATGGGGTAATGGACATGGTTTGGGAAAATTCTTCTAGAACCATGAAAGGACAAAATTTAGCAGACTGTGGTAACACCAATTCATTTTCCTGGTAAAAAATCCACATCCATTTTGTCTGGAAAAATGAATGTTAAATCTGAACAAACAGTGTGAAGCGACTAGAAAAATATAGTGCTCTTTGCTTGGTTTTTTGTTGTTGTTGCATGAAATGATAATTTAGTTTATTAAAGATTTCTCAAAAGTAGTCAAATTTAAATAATCTTAACAATGTATTTTCTAAATAACATAAAACAACACAAATTCCTCAAAATGTTAACTAAAACTACTGTCATCTACCATTTTGTCCTTCATTTTTTTAACATTTTAGTAATTTTTGCTTATGACCCCCTAATTTTATTCTCTTTGACTAGCCTTTTCTCTTGGACTTGCTAAATTACACATTTATTTAACAACATTTATTAAGTTCATAGCACTCTTTTGAAAGCCTTGATAAGAGAGAAGAGGGGACAAATAATGTTGTAAAACAACAACAACAACACTACTGTCCTTAAGAAGCTTGTAATCCAGGTGCCTGGGTGGCTCAGTTGGTTGGGCGACTGCCTTCGGCTCAGGTCATGATCCTGGAGTCCCGGGATCGAGTCCCATGTCGGGTTCCCTGCTCAGCAGGGAGTCTGCTTCTCTCTCTGACCCTCCCCCTTCTCATGCTCTCTCTCTCTATCTCATTCTCTCTCTCAAATAAATAAATAAAATCTTTAAAAAAATAAAAAAAAGAAGCTTGTAATCCAGTAGAATGACATATTATATAATGTTATATAATTGTGAAAATATAGCCACTTCTTAAAACAAGTATGTGATATTAGAGAAGCGAAGGTCATTTCCAAATGTGATAATCTAGGACATTTTCATAAAAAAGTAGCATTTGATATAGACCTTAAAGAATTCTTTGGTTCAGGGTTAGGGGAAAGAAGACTGGGGTATTTCAAAAGGAAACACTATGAACAAAGGCATCAAGAGTCAGGATGTTATTAGTGGATGGTAAGCACTTTAATATGGATTGGGCAGGATGCTTGGGTGGCTCAGTCTATTAAGCGTCTGCCTTTGGCTCAGGTCATGAATCCAGGGTCCTGGGATCGAGTCTCGCATCGGGCTCCATGCTCAGCGGGGAGCATGCTTCTCCCTCTGCCGGCTGCTCCCCCTGCTTGTGCCCTCTCTAACAAATAAATAAAATCTTTTTTTTTTTTAAAGATTTTATTTATTTATTTGAGACAGAGAGAATGAGAGACAGAGAGCACGAGAGGGAGGAGGGTCAGAGGGAGAAGCAGACTCCCTGCCGAGCAGGGAGCCCGATGCGGGACTCGATCCCGGGACTCCAGGATCATGACCTGAGCCGAAGGTAGTCGCTTAACCAACTGAGCCACCCAGGCGCCCTAAAATCTTTTTTTAAAAAAGAAAAAAGTATGGATGGAACAAAGATTCATAAAAAGGATAAAGTTTGAGAGATAGTAAAGAGCTATATTTTGAAAGATACTTTGTGGTAAGGAACATGAATTCTTCAATGATGAAAGATTGAAGCAGGAAAACAATATCAACACAGTGCATTGGATTTTTTATTCCTTAGAGCACTATGCAAAATAGATTAGAAGCAGATGAGGCTAGAATCAAGGAGAGCTTTCAGGAGACTTTTTTTTTTTTTAATGTAATACAGTATAATGATAACCCAGGTGGTGATAGCAGGAAAGATATGTAAGCCAAAGATGCTATGTTTATGTTTTCATGTGCTCTGGGAATGCTGATCTTGGACTTTGCCATTTCTACAGCTCCTTCAAAACCATCCAAACAGCTCACTGTTAAGGGGGCAGCCCTAAGGATCCTTGTGATATAGAAGTAAACTCACTCCCTCCCAACTAGGGCTGATTGGGTCAAGTAGGCATCGGATGCAAGCAGACTCTCTCTCAGTGTGGCAGTGATTATATGCCAGGTGTGAGGTGTGATGTGGCTTGACATGAAGGATCTGTACAAATGCGGGTGATGGTCATTAATTGGACTAATCAGATTTTCTCTCAGGGAAATTTTAATCTAAGTTACATATGAAAAGAACATGAAAGGATACAGTCAGAGGCCACACGAGATCATGAACATTTAGGAAACCAAAGCTACGAGTAAACAGACATAATGAGTAAGCAGAAGCTAGGGTAATAAGAAAAATAAATAAATAACAAATAATTGGTGATGGTAGAAGCAGAAGTGGAGATACATTGGTGATTTAAATTAACGTCAGAGAATCCAAATGCTCAAGGGAAATGAACTAACTCAATTCACATCCAAACCAATTTCTAGAAAACTGTAGAAACTGCTCTGTAATTTTTTTTTCTTCCATCAGACCTCTTCTGCATATTTTTTCAGGTTGTCTTGAGAACTGGCTATATGAGTGAGATTGCTGTGTCTTTCCCTCCCTCCCTCCCACTTTGCCTTCCTTCCTTCCTTCCTTCAATTCCTTTTTTTCTTTTTTTTAAAAGATTTTATTTATTTATTTGACAGAGAGAGAGACAGTGAGAGAGGGAACACAAGCAGGGGGAGTGGGAGAGGGAGAAGCAGGCTTCCCAATGAGCAGGGAGCCTGACGCGGGCTCAATCCCAGGACCCTGGGATCTTGACCTGAGCCAAAGGCAGACGCTTAATGACTGAGCCACACAGGTGCCCCAATTTTTTTTTCTTTTGTTCTTCTCTTTATTTCTTGTAACTCTTTAAAATAAATTATTTTTATTGTGTGATATAAACAAAAGAACCTAAAGCAACACATTTAAGCTTAAGGTATTTAAATACATACATTATATGTGTATACATATATATGTATATATACACACATACACATTTATAAAGCATATAAATGACAAATGCATAAAACTAATACACTATAAATATTAATTGACTATAATTGCACTATTAAGTTTTCTGTGTATGAGTTTGTACTTTGCAGTTTATAAAGTGATATTCCCTCAATAATTATTGTAAAACATTTGTGTAGTGATCCTAATAAGCCCTGGATAACTTGGAAAATATCTTCTTTTTTTTTTTTTTAAAGATTTATTTATTTATTTGACAGAGATAGAGGAGAGCACAAGTAGGCAGAGTGGCAGGCAGAGGGAGAGGGAGAAGCAGGCTCTCCACTGAGCAGGGAGCTGGACATGGGGCTCGATCCCAGGACCCCAGGATCATGACCTGAGCTGAAGGCAGCTGCTTAACCCACTGAGCCACCCAGGCGCCCCTTGGAAAATATCTTCTTAAGGTGACAGAATGGATGATATTTCTGGTATTGTTCCAGTTATCTATGCTATGTAATAAGCTTAGTGAAGAAAGGAACAATTCTCATTTATTATTCATATTTCTTGCATTATTAGAGGTTAGCCATGCTCAGCTATGCAGTTCTTGCTGAGGGTTTGCATGTTTTCAGTCAGTGGTGGCTGGGCCAAAGTCATCTCAGAGTTTTGTATGCTCAATTGACTGGCACCTGGACTCAAAGATTTTGAAATGGAATAGATGGGACTCTGAAGGCATCTCTATTTCTATGCAACCTCTCCAGCATGGAAGCTTCCGGAGAGCCAGAGTTTTTACCTGGTGTCCCAGGATTCCAAAGGCAGGTATAAGACGGCAAGTCAGGTAGAAGGGAAATGTATTGCCTCTTATTTTCTAACCTCTGATTTCATGTAGCAAGGCACAATGCCAGCCCATATTCAAAAGAAAGGAGATTAGACTGCATTTTGAGAGGAGAAATATCAAAGCACTTATAGGCATTTTAAAGGTAATCACATTTTCGATATCAAATTACATAATAGGCATCAAACTTGGCAAGGGTGACCAACCAGCTCAGGGTGCCTGGACCTCAGTATTTTTCTGGGATCAAGGGCTTTCCATACCAAAGCTGGTAAAGCCCCAGAGGAACTCAGAAGAGTTCATCCTTCACAATTACTTTAGAACACAGAAAATAGGAAAGTGAGGTACAGAACTATTAAATAAAATCTTCACTATGCAAAGTCCACGTAAGATCTACCAAAGTACGTCTCGTGGAAAACTACGAAGAATAAAAGCTTTATGTAAGAGTGATTCCTGGTCAAATAATATTGACTATCTTTAGTAACATTGTCCCCTGCTTAAGTAGAAACTTAGAAATTTATCCTAGCATCACACGAATATCTTTGATCACCAAATATTTCTTTTTCACATAAAATTTGTTAAATGGATCACGATTGAAAAATGATGAACTAAATACATGCAGACCATGCCATAAATATGTCTCTTTTACATAAATACAAAGACATTAATATGGAGACACCTCTAAGGATCAAATAATGTTGCGGTTAAGGAGTACAGTAATTTGTTCATTGAAAATGCATGCTTTGGGGCACCTGGGTGGCTCAGTTGGTTAAGCGACTGCCTTCAGCTCAGGTCCCGCATCGGGCTCCCTGCTCAGCAGGGAGGCTGCTTCTCCCTCTCCTGCTCCCCCCTCTTGTGCTCTTTCTCTCTCTCTCTCTCTCTCAAATAAATAAAAATTAAAAAAAAAATCTTTAAAAAAAAAAAAAGAAAATGCGTGCTTTGTGTGTGTCCCATCTTACTAACTTGTTCTTAGGTGTATGAAAATTATATTAGTCCAGGTAAAGATTGAAGTACATAGTTAAGTCATGGATTTCCAGAAAAACAGCCAAATTTGTTTTAAATGAAATAAAGTAACAGACACCCAAGCTGAAATTATCTGGCTAAATGTCTGTGTGGGGAAATTCACACATCCTCCTCACTTTCTGCTTCACTCTAATCAGAACCATTAGTCTTATTCTTTTGAATATCAAATTCACCTGCAGTGGAAAAATACAGGAATGTTCAAGTTTGTATTGTAAAAACACAAAATACAGTTTGAAAATCATACTACAGCTATCTTCAAAGTCATTTTATTCATCGAATAAACACAAACAAAGTCGGGTTTAATAATTTTCTAGACACATTTTTTTTGAAGTTAATAAAATTCACAAACCACTTTTAATCAAAATCTGATACCAAATTAAGTAGCTAAACAAGTCTTGTGATTTTTCCTTTCTTTTTCAGTGTATGGGGTAGGGGTAGGGGAGGTCCTTAAATGAAACAAAACATAGAAGGTGTTAACCATTCTGAAATTGGGCTGCAAAACGTTATCCTAAAAAGCATCCAAGACTGGAGAGTTAGATGCCTGATTCTTGAGTCTAGTTGTGTAGCTACTGTGTTGTGTGATAAGAGGAAACATAAATCTCTCAGAACCGCAGATTTCTTACCTACAAGATAAAGGGTGATTCCTTTCATGCCAACTCTGGAAGTTGCTGTATGGATAAAGTGAGATGGTGTATGTGAAAGAATATTTGAAAACTAAAGTCTGATTTTTGTTAGTGCGATGGTCAGAGATCTATTTGTTTTAAGAGAGCGTATCATTCCTTCTAATAATAACTGTTACCGGGTATAAAGTACTTTCTCATTGTGAGGCATTTATTTAATTCCAACAGCAATTCTTTGAGAGGGATATTATTTTCATTTTACAGAGGAGGAAACTGGGGATCAGAGGAGAAAGTCATTTCCCAAGATTAGGCATCTAAGTTAGGAAGAAGCAAATGTGCCTGTTCTCTTTCCAGTATGGTACATAGTGTGCGCCAGGCATCATGGTGATCTGATTTTGCCCTTGATCTTAAAAAGTTCTGGAAGATCTAGTGTAACAGGATATAAAGATACAAAAATATCCTTATGCAATACTGGTAGCTATTTTTATTAAGAAAGGCTTTAATATCTATTCATCTGGCCTCATGTTGAATACTTTTCAAACACGATTGCATTTATTTCACACAACAATTCAGCCAGGGAAATACTCTCATTTTACACATGAGGAGACTGAGATTCAGATTGGTTTAAAAAATTGCCTTAAGAGGTGGCAGCAATTTCATGACAGAACTAGAGATTAAATTTAGGACTGTCCGCCTTCCAAACCCATGTTCTTGATTGCGAGAAACGCTACCTTCTACTTTCTCCACACACTTGAAGTACATATTTCAAATGAGTTATTGAAATTCTAGATAAAAGTGCTTTAAGTGCACCGAGCTAAAAAAAAAAAAAAAAAAAGAAAGAAAGAAAGAAAAGAAACCATGGAATGAGCAAATACTGTGAGTATAAAACCTTGGAAAGCTACACATTCCTGTAATGCTTTCTTAACAATTCATAACAGGCTCATCGGATGCTGTCAATCAATAAAAACCCAATAAAATCAATAGAGAGTTTTTAAAAAGAGTCCATCCACATCCAAAAGAGCTATTTCAAATTTCTGTACCTAAACTTCGTGCTAGGATTCATTTTATCTAAACTTCACTTTTCCTCATTCACATTGCTCTTTTGGGATAGCTTGCCAGACTGATACATGTTACATAAAAATATGAAAGAAATGAACTGAAAGGATATTGATTAATCCATTTTCACATTTTTTTTTTGAAAGTATAGGTTTGGTTACTATTAAGGTGAGTCAAATGGGAAAGATATTTCCCACAACAAAAAATAAGAAGAAAGGAAAGAAAGAGAAAAAACTTGCCCATGAGAAACTCAATTCTGATACCTTCAATGATGCCCATTGTAATCATAATGTGACACCGCTAGCCAGTGTGCCTACTATTGCATTGGATTCCAGAAGGAAACTCTACAACTTGCTTTGTATAACCAGAGTCGAGCCTTCAAAAATATAACCCATGGAAAGAAAGATTCAACAAAAAGAAGTGCTGTAGCAGGACGTAGCATGGAGTTGAAGGTTCCCTTTTTCTAGTTCATGCCTTTATTTTATTTTATTTTATTTTATTATTTTATTTTATTTTATTATCTTATCTTAATTAATTTATTTATATATTTATTTAATTTATAGTATAGTTAACATACAGTGTTATATTAGTTTCAAGGGTATGATACAGTGATTCAACAGTTCCATACATCACCCAGTGCTCATCATAACTGCCCTTCTTAATCCCCATCATCTATTTCCCCCATCCCTCCCCCACGACCCCTCTGGTAACCATTGGTGTGTTCTCTTTAGTTAAGAGTGTGTTTCTTGGCTTCTCTCTCCTTCTCTCTCTTTATCTTTATTTGTTTTATTTCTTAAATTCCACATGTGAGTGAAATCCTATGGTATTTGTCTTTGTCTGACAGACTAGTTCATTCATTTTTGTTTCATTTTTTCCTTCAAAAACTAATGATATAATGTGTGGTGATTAATATAACATAATAAAATAAAATTTAAAAAAATGGTAAGAAAGATAAGAAAGAATACTACTGTCCATCGAAAGCCTACTATATATTCCAGGGACTTTTCTTTCTCAGTTAATTTAATTACTACAACAACTCTGTGAGTTGGGCATTATTATTTAATTGTACCAATTTTATTGAAGAAAATTTAAAGTTCAGAAAAATTAAGGAATCTTACCAAGGTCCAACAGAGCTCATAATATTAATTCAATTCTGAGACTTGAAATTTTATCTGGCATTGATTTTTCTACTAAACATTTCAAAAGGGAGTCAAACATTGTAAATTAAATTAACAACTGCTCTTAGAATGCCCTAACTGCATATATACATGCAAATAGGAAATGTGTCTCTGTGTGTATTTGGTGTGTGTTTGTGTGTGTGTGTGTATGTGTGTATGTGCATGTATTTCCCATTATTTTTGTATATATTAAGTAACAGAAGTATCCTGTGCTTTTCTTCCATGGCATCATAGTTTCACAGAAGTGTGGGAGTATATGCTGTACTTCAAGGCCAAGCTTTTGGGAGACTTTGTGGATATGAAATTGGACCCTAAGTGAGGGTAATAAACTCCCTGCTAATTGCTCAAAGTTATTAAAGTTTCCTACAGTTTGAACATGGATATCAATAAAATAATTCAGAAGACAAATTTATATTACAAACCCATTTACAGAGATAAATCTGTGTTTGTTCTTGGTCAAAATAAATTTAATGAAATTATAAATTTCTGGAAGTAATTGTCATATGGTACTAAAATAGAAGTCATCTTATATCAGTTCCAATTGAGGTACACAGTTCCAGTTGAGAGCAGAGTCCAGGTTTTCTCTGCATATCAATTCTTGAAACTTCCTTGAAACTAATCACCACTGCCATCACCAAATGTAATCAATAAGTGTGAAAAGCATGATTTCTGATATGATCAAAACACAACTTTTGTTCATTTATTTTGATCTCCCATATGTCATCTGCTAATAGTGAAAGTTTGACTTCTTTCTTGCCAGTTTGGATTCCTTTTATTTCTTTGTGTTGTCTGATTGCTGACGACTTCCAGTACTATGTGGAATAATAATGCTGAGAGGAAAAGCTCTTAGTTTTTCCCCATTGAGGATGATATTAGCTGTGGGTTTTCATATATAGCCTTTTGATGTTGAGGTATGTCCCCGCTAAACCTACTTTGCTGAGGTTTTATATCATGAATGGATGTTGTACTTTGTCAAAGCTTTTTCTGCACCTATTGAAATGCTCATATAGTTCTGATCCTTCTTCTTATTAATGTGGTGTATCACATTGATTGATTTGTGAATATTGAACCCGCCTTTGCAGTTCAGTAATAAATCTCACTTGATCTAAAACAGGTCCATTTTCTTGTTTTGGTTTGGTTTGTTTTTTTCTCCATGACTGTCATTAATAACATTCTTAAGTTCTCCTGAAATGAAACTATCATTAAACTTAACCTAGTGGAGTGTGGAGGTGGGGGATAATAGGCTTTTTCTCTTCCTTCCTGTTTACTTCCTTTCTGACTTCTAGCGGTTATTTTAGACACTTGGGGTCTGAGCAGGTACCAGGAGCAGAGATAGAGGGATAAACCAGGAAAAATTCTTATTTGGTTGATGATGGATACTGTTGTAAACTAGTTTCATGGAGGATCCGAGAGTGGATCCCTTTTCTTAATGGGCATATTCACGGCTTCTTCAGAGATTGTCCTACTTCCCAGGCGGCATCTCTGTTCATCACTCCCATGATGTTTCTTTCTTTTTTTTTTTTTTTTAAGATTTTATTTATTTATTTGAGACAGAGAGCATGAGAGACAGAGAGCATGAGAGGGAGGAGGGTCAGAGGGAGAAGCAGACTCCCCGCCAAGCAGGGAGCCCGATGCGGGACTCGATCCCAGGACTCCAGGATCATGACCTGAGCCGAAGGCAGTCGCTTAACCAACTGAGCCACCCAGGCGCCCCCATGATGCTTATTTCTCACAGACTTTTGCTCTTGGAGTCCCATGACATTCTTTGGCAGAGTTTAAAATAATTCGAGCCAAGCAATCTCTCTTCATGGCACACCAGAAATACAAATACATCTCTTGCCCCAGTAAACTCTGGGATCCAAGCAAATCCCAAAGTACTCATGTCTCTTCTGTTGCACAAGGTTGCTTTTGCTATTTTAGGTATAAGCCAGTACTCTGTGTCATCCCAGACCAAAGGGAACATTCCGTGGTTTCTGGGGGGTCCTACAAAGTTCCCCTCCTTAGGTTAGGGATTAGGTAAGACTCAACTACCCCTTTAGGAAGGAGTACAGAAACTCTCGGAGTGGCAAAGGCTCTCTGAGGAAACGGTTTCTCATTTACATGCTCTTGTATGTTCTGCTCCAAAAGAAGGGTCCAATAATTTTGGACTCTGATTCTGTTTTTCTTTTTTTTCTTTACAAATTTTTCCTGTGGTAATTTACTCACCTTCACTTTTGTATTAATATTAGTATATATATTGTGTGCACCATCCTTGAACCTAAGATTGCAATCATTCAATTTTTATAATTTGTTACACAATAAAATATTTCTAAGTGATCAATACAACTTTTAAAATGTTTGTGAAAATTTAGTTCACTTGAATCTTTCAAATAAATTCAAGTCAGCTTGTCTCTCATAGGCTTAATAGGTAAACCTTATAAATGTAAGACACCAAAATCATCCCAAGACAACTTTATTTCCTAAAATATCATAACTGTTCATCTCTAAATCTATTTTTATCCACCATTCTGTAAGCTCTTTGTGGATAGGGACTACATATTTTTTTTAATTGCTGTATCACATGGCTTAGCACTATACTTAAAAATCGAGTTTAAACTACAAACTATGGCAGACAAAGAGAATACAGGAAGATGTAAGAGAATATTTTTGGTGGCTATAGAAGGAGATTAAAAATCTGACCAGACAGCAGAGGGTATGCTGCTGGAGAGGGTATGAATAGGAATAAACAGAGACTGAGCATCTGAGAAGATGTGTGACTCTCACACTCTGGGCCAAATCCCAGAGATACATCCCAGGAAGCCCAGGTAGTTTGGAGGATACTAGAGAAGTAGAGGAGTTTGAACTGGCTTCCCAGGTTAAATCCTAGGAAGCTTGATGCCCCACAGAGGTGCAACGATGGGGGAGACCCCTAAGGTCAGCAATGCGATGTGACGAAAGCACAGTCTCTGAATCCCTGGAGAGTCAGAGAGGAGACACAGAGCACCATAGGATTCCTAGAGTAGTGTTCACAGTTCAGCCACAGAGGATTCTGAGGGACCTGTGGGGGTAGTGCTAACCACTGAGGGGTATAGAGGAACCTCTGTTTACTCACCAACGGCAGTGGGAACAGAAGCTTATTCTCAAAGACTGCAGGACATCCAGAGCATCAGTGGGACCTAACAAGGTACCTTTTCACAATGCCAGAGTGATACCTCAGTCTTCCTGGAACTTAGATCACTCTGGGTAGAAAGGAAGAAACAACAGATGGGAAATAAGGGGAAACCTCAACTGAGTGGGCATTATTCAGTTTTAAACTGGAAATGACTCAGTTCCAAGATGTAATTAGTAGTTCCAAAGAATTAAGCTAACTGCCATATAGAAAAATAAATAAATAAATGCAGGTGATTTACATCTGAATTATGTAGACTGCTAAAAATATGAAATAATCGTGCCCATTGCATTGGTTATGACAATGTCTGCAAACTCTGGCAATTAGATGAAGATATAATTAGGTGGCCATAGATGCCTGCATGATCGTTTATAACTTTGCCCTTCCACTCGCCAAAGTGACCCATTTATGGGCATCTTCTAACAATAATAAAGCAACTCATGGAATTGTCTTTACCTATGACAATGCAGGTAAGCTGTTAGCACAATATCTGATGACTCCTAAGCACTCAATACATTATTATTGTTGTTTTAAGGGGCATCTCAAGCTAAATAAAAAGGTTTTTAAAATGTATAGACTTTCCTCAACTATGGCAAAATCTTGAATCCTTAGGTGAAATTTGAGCAACATTGTTTCCCTCCTAGAAATGGTTCTGAACAAACTAATAGTAGTCCATTTCTGCACTAATATAAGAAAATGTTGAATAACTAATATAAGACTGTAAAAAATCCCAACTTTAGTTAATTGAGAACATTTTTCTATAGCTGAGTCATGATAGAAGCAATAAATTTACTCTTCACCCATCAATAGGATGACATGCCATAATTAATAGATACTTTAAGCTCAAAATATACTTGAGTGGATTTGAGGTGCCATGTTAAAGATACATCTTGGTTACATAGTAAGGAGTAAGGGGAAAAC
>NC_138371.1:76688696-76794822 GCF_054177405.1 Leptonychotes weddellii | reverse complement strand
TTTTTTTTAAGATTTTATTTATTCATTTGACAGAGAGAGACACAGCGAGAGAGGGAACACAAGCAGGGGGAGTGGGAGAGAGAGAAGCAGGTTCCCCACTGAGCAAGGAGCCCGACGCAGGACTCCATCCCAGGACCCCGGGATCATGACCTGAGCCGAAGGCCGATGCTTAACGACTGAGCCACCCAGGCACCCCTCAGGACACTTTTATCCATTGTCTCCTCAAATATATTTTCTTCCACAATTTCTTCTTCTCAGAGCTCCTGCAGGGACCCCACAAATACATTTGCTAGGCGTTTTGATATTGCCTCACAGGTACTTGAGTCTAGATTCAGTTTAAAATTTTCTTTCTCTGCTTTTCAGATAGGATCATTTCATCAATCTACCTTTAGCTTCCTCACCCTGCCATTCTGTATTGAGTACATCCTGTGAGTTTTTTATTTCTGATATTCTATTTTTCAGTTCCAAAATTTCCATTTGATTTATTTTTATAGTTTTTATTTTTGTGCTAAATATGCCTATCTTTTCACTCACTTTAAGGGTGCTTTTCCTTTACCTCATGAAGTATACTTATTTTAGCTGCTGTAAAAACTCTGATAATTCTAGCTTTTGAGTCATCTTTGGTTTTTTTTTTCTCCTTTGGGATTTGGACACTTTTTTTTTTTCTTGTTCTTTGCATGCCAGGTAGTATTGGAATGCATTCTGGACATTGCAAATGTTATGTTTTGCAGACTCTTGAGTCTTGTTATAATCCTCTAGAGATTGTAGATATTTTTATTTTAGCCACTAATCAATCTGATTATGTTCAGACTGTAATTTCTGTCCCTTTTCCTCTAAACTGTATCAATTCAAATCTCATTCACTACGCCAAATTCGACCTATCCATGCACTCTTAATTCAGGGTCATTCTGAGTCCTTCAGATCTCAGTTTATTTCTCAAACTTTCATGACACAGGCTTAGGACTGCCCCACACATGCATAGTTCACAGGTTAAGTTGTGTGCTTATTCAGAATTAGCATAACCCCTCCTCTGGATCTCAGACCTCAGGGATTATTCTCCATCTTCTGGTTCACAGGGTTCAAGTCCCCTTTCCTTCTTCTTTTGTCCAAAAAGACATGATTTCTCTGGAGTTTTAGTCATGGGTAAAAGGTAAAATAGAAGGAAACTCAACCCCACATTGATTGCTTCTCCAAATTTTGTCTTCTATCCAAAAGCCTCATATTTTTGTTTAGTTATTGGTATCCTCAGGTAGTTGTTTGTTTTTTAAACAGTTTATCAGAGATTTCTGTTGTTATTGATGGAACAGTCTATGTGGAGTTACTCCATCAAGCCCAAAATGGGTCTTTCCAATGTTACTTTTGATATAAATAATTAGTACATATAACATTTGTCTGTGATTGTACATGGTATTTTGTTATGTTGAATTTTGTATCTCTTTGTAGATATTAGAGAATAAAAGAATTATATTCATCATCTCATTTAGCTAAACATATCAGCATCTTCAAATCATCTATCCTATCCAGATTGTTTCTTCTGAATGGTTATCTTGTTTCATTTTAATTTCCTCTTTTAATAACAAAGAGACCATTCTAGGCAAAAGGAAATGATGAGGGCCTTGAAGTATCCAGCTTTCACTGTGAGTTAGTAACAGTGAGTTTATCCTATACATTTCAAGGATTGCATATTCTTGAGAAAGTCTTACTAATCTAAATATGACCTTCTTTCTTAATTTAACTTAAGGATAGGCTCTCCTTAGATATACCAAATGACAATTCATTCTTAAATATCCAGGTTTATGGAGACATTCAATTGAAACACTGCAAAGCAAAAAACATGCATGAGAAGAATGGCCATTCTGAGATACCAATAGAGTTGTGATCCTGACTAATCTTTAATAGATACAAAATTTCTTCCATTTTTAAAAGTGTTTATTCTACATATGTGCACATAACTAACTGTGATCCTTGAGGCCATCAAAATCTCAGCTTCTTATTCGAAGGTTCATTTTAGTAAGGCCCTGTGGGTACCTGGCCCCATGTCAATTTGTATGGCTGACTAAATCTTCCTATACACATCTCTTGATAAACAATTTCAAGGTTTCTCAGCCTGTATAGCCACAATAATTAACCTAAAATTTTTGTTGTCATATAACTCCATACTAGGTAAGGGGACAGGGAAACATCTGGACCTCATCATCTATAAAATAACTCTTCATATGATGAAACTTCTATTGTTTTCCTCAAACCATTTCTTCTCCAGATTAAGAAATGCCAGTTTCTTTCTTCATGCTCCCAGTTTTTCCAATACTTTTCTCATGTTCATTTTTTCCACCACTGGATCCCTCTTATTGATTGTTGAAGCACCCTATTGTTCTGGATTTGTGTAAATCGGGCACAGTTTCAATCCTTTAAATTGGCCCCGGTTAATGCTTCACATATTCTCAACTTTGTGTATCTCTAGTTTTTATAGGTTACGTTCCTGTTTATGTTATCTACTAAAATGTTCCCTCCCCTCTATATTTTCTCAACAGAACTACATTGCTATTTAAAATATTATTATAGTATCCAAATCAACCTTTGACTACTAAAAAGAAAGAAGGAAAAGAGTAGTCATGATAGAAAATAATGACCTCACTAGTTTGGTTAAATGTATGCCAAGCTGACTGAAATGCATGATGTAAGAATCTACGCTTTGAATTTCCTTCTTTCTCTGTTAAGGAAACTTTTGACTTTAGCGGGAGTTCTTCATATGAGGAGGGAATGAGAATTAAGCTGTTTATAAATAGTTATTGAATAGAGGCAGCTTCAGAACAGCTAGTCACAGTAAATAGAAAAAAATCTGAACGGCTACACATTCTGGCTCGTGGCAGTGCTGAAACATAAGCAAGGGTTAGGCGGGATGAACTCTGTTAACTCCACAATGCAGACCAAAAAATACTTTTTTTGCCAGAGACATATACATAATTGTGGCAAAGGGTTTAATACAAACATCTGGCTTAGAATTCTCTTCCACTTTAATTCGAGGGCACAGCCTGAAATGAGATTCGGTGTCAACAGGGTTATTACATCCATGAAAGTCCAATATTAATATTTGAATCATTACAACCTTCAGGATGCCATAATCAGGAAAATATAAATCCTTCAACAAGCTGAGATTCTTTAAACCTACAAAAACCTGAGCTGACAGTGCCATCTTAACTGACCTCCTCCAAGAATTGAGGGAGAAAGAAAACAGCCTAAGTATGAGTCAAGTCAGAATGTCAGCCCAGACTTAGTGTTTAACCGTAAGTTGCTAATTTTAATTATACCGAGACAATTTCATTACTTCATCCTGTCCATGTTATTTTCCCTCACAATTATATTTTGTACCTTCATTGAACAAATCAATGCAATGTGATACACTATGAAAAAAATCTGTTCCAAATGACAGTAACTTGAGAATAGCCCCAAAATTGGAAAAGTTTTGTGTTTCTTGCTTTTAGAAGTAGAAACTGCTAGAGATAATTGTATAGGTTTTCAATTTATTAATTTATCACAACAATGACTTTAGGCTATTAATTATTCAACTGTAAATAATTTTATATTATTATTTAGATTCAAAATTTGAAATAAACATATCTAAAAATAACTAAGTCCTTATTGATCAGAATCAGTCAGTGAGATCTTTGAGGGCAAGGGCTATATTTTTTTCACTTCTGCATTTCCAGTATTCACTATGTATCTGGGACGACGTAGAAGAGGCCACCTAAGTGACTATTAAGTGAATGTATAATAATGATATTTTCTTCTGTAAAAAGTAATGATACTTTGAATTTAGTTAGATCTAAAGAGTAGGCATATAAAATAAATTATGTATATGTATATGTGTGTGTATATATATATATTCAAAGCCCCTTGTGAAATAATTCCTTTTCTTCCTATAGTGTAATGCTTAGTTATTTTTTATAGTCCAATTTGAACTCAGCCTAATGATTGTAGCTCTTACTGTTTTAACCCATTGTAATTAATTTCTAATGTAGCCTAACTTTGACATAAATGTAATGAGGATAAATGACAAGGACCCAAAGAATCCAACTGAATGGAGAAGTTATTCCCATGAGAGTCACTTTCTTTCAGTTCCTCTTCATTTCCTTCCTCACTCCTGCCTCTGTACTTCCTTAGAGGCTACCTTTTATGTATTTGACAAACTCAAATTGCTCAGCCAAAAAATCACTTACTCCAACTATTTCGCCTTCTCAAAGAGCACCATAAAAAAAGTCCCCTAAAAAAGACTTCTGCAGCAGTCTTGTACTTAGCAATGAACAGAGTAAGGGAAATCCTAGGTAGGAAGGAGTTATGAAGTTGAAAACTAAACATTCTTTCTTTAGAAAAATTCAACCCTATGGAAGAACATCAGTGACACCCTCAAACAGTATGCTCCTAATGCAATAGAAGACACTGGGAAATAAAAAAAGTCTTCTAGTTGGTGTTTATGTTCCATTATTAATCTGATTCAAACACAAAAATCAGTTTTCATTGGGCCTCTTGCCTTATGGAGAGGACTAACAATTTCTTGATAGTCACAAGATATAGATACCACTGTGACTGGTCGAGTGTTAGAGACAGAGGATTGTATAGCAATTGTTATTGAATAAACAGACACAGATTTAGCTTTAAAGAAGCTCATGGAGGGAAAAGAGAAGCAAGAATTTTTGTGATTCTAGTCCTCTTTAGAGACATGAAAGAAAAGAAAATGTGTCAACCAAGAGCAATCAGTCTAACACAAGTTTCTCTCATAGCTCTCCTCTCTGTTATCTCAAGATTTCTGCTTTAGTAATCTGTTTAGAACCATGTTAGTTATTGGCAGGTTTATGTGAGGATATTCATGTTAGGGAAGATATATGATAAAGGTTCCCATAAGCCTACCTTCCATGTCACTTATTTGGAAAGTCTCTTCATTGCTGAGTTAGACAATATTTGCTTTTTCTTCTAAGCTATTGCTGTAGTTGTGATGAAGTGCTCTTGAATTATGCTTTACAAAGTAGAATATTGATACCATAATTGATAACCCTTTAATCTATCTGAGCATTCCAAATATCATTTTTGGAGATTTAGCCATGTCTTTAACTAGTGCCTTCTTCCAAAAAGAGAATCATGAAACTCCAAAGCATTACGTGTCTACATCTGAGCTTTGATGTAGATTTCTATCTCTTCCAAGAACATGAATAAATGATGATAGCATGAGATGGTCTGATTCAGACTTTCTAGCTAGGGATCAGAATTTTAGGAAGTCATGCCCCCTTACCCTATAACTGCTCTCCCTATCAAGCAAGTCTTGGAAGCCAGAAGTCTGAAAGTAATGTTCTAAAACTACCATGAGTTGACATTATGGAATGTTTACTGTATACCAGGCTCTTTGCTAAAAATGTTATATGAACATTCCCATTTAATCACAGGAACCCTTACTGTAGTTTAAGAAAGTATACATTAGCATTATCCCTATTTTACTGATGAAGACACTGAGGCTGAGGGAAGGTAAGTGATATTTTTGTGGTCACAGGGCTGGTATCTATCAGAGCCAGTTTCAAACACAGGCCTGTGTGATTCCAGAGCACAAATTTCTAAATACTGCACCTACTGTCTCCCCTTCTCCCTCCACCTCACAACTTCATTCAGACCTCTGAGCTTTATTCTTTTTCTTAATTATTGCAATAGTCTCTCAAACTTGTTCCTCTTTTCTCACTGTCTCTACTCCTTTATAGACCCAAGACATCCTCCCTATTGCATGATCTTCCTAAACACAATCAATTTATTCTGCTTCTTAAAATACCTTTATGAATCCTTATCTCCCACAGAATAAATGTCAAATCTCTAGCATCTAATTCATTCAATGATTTTCTGAATCCATCAATGGCCAGAATTTCTGAGAAACCTTGTTGTTGGTGGTCCTTGAACCATAGCCTCTCACAATTGTGCTTTGGCTGTGTGATAAACAGGCCCATGATCTGTGCAGTAGATGGCCTGAGACCTCTGTTCATTAGGAGAACCTGAGGTTGCAAGCAGAGTCCCAATCAATCCCAGTACATTCTCTCTCCTGATGAGCTTTAACATGGGAGGTGCAGAGAGACATGCTGACAAGTGAGTGGTATTGAAACCCAAAGACTATAGATAAGGCATTTAGAAGAAGCCAAGATAGACAGGAGCATATCACAAATAAAGGGAAGCTATAAGCAGGAAGGAGAATACAGTCAAAAGTTGCTTGCTCTGAGGCAAATTGCAAAGGCAAAGAAAAGGTGAATCCTAAGAAAGTAGTGGACTGTAAAGTTTGGCTCTCAAATCTTGAATGTTACTCAACTTCTAGTCAGTCCTGATGTGCATCTGGTAGAGATGGTTTCCCACGCTCTCTGACTTCCCTTTGTATCCATTTTTATTCCCTACTGTATACTTAACCTCAATTGCCTAATACTTTTGTTTTAATATTCTCCTATGCCTACCTTCCAGAAACAACCACTATTACTCTTCTCAGTCACCAATGCCCCACTCATACCTTGAGAACTCTTCTGGACACAGTGTACTCTCTTGTGATATTCTTTTGTTGGGCTGCCCATTCTATCACCTCTATTCATTTTTAAGATACTGTTCAAACGTTTCCTTCCCCTTTTGTCATCTCCTAATACACTCAGGTGTTCTTGCTATCATGCTCCAGAGATACTCTTGACATTACCTTTAGATTGTGAACACTTTGAAGACCAGAAGCAGGTCTTCTTCATATATATATATATTTTTAAAAAATCAACACAATCTTTATATAATAGGTGCTTAATCAATATTGAAAGAGGGAAGGAAGGAAGGAAGGAAGGAAGGAAGGAAGGAAGGAAGGAAGGAAGGAAGGAAAAAAAGGGGGAGGGAGGAAGGAAATGCTACACAGTTACTCATTCAAAATTTTTGGAACACAAAAATGCCTGAATCTTGGTTTTCCTCTTCCTTTTTTATAGGGCTGAAGTGGATGAAGTAGAGCCTTGAGCATGCTCAACTCTAAGAAAATAAAGGGAGTGTGTCATAAACGTCAAGTACACTTCTCAAAGAAAAGAGAAATGGATAGAATTAGAAGTCAGGTGCATGTCATTACATGATCTGAGTCCACTGATTCCAGTGATTTAAGTTTAATCTCTGGGTTCCTAAACAAAAATTTCAGTTAAGTATCCTCTTATACTTTTCTTAGGTCAGAGGATATAGACTTGCAGTAAAGATGTTTTCTTACTTAAACAGAGATATTTTATTGACCAGGCTCACATAAGCAAATTTAGTAGCATTTTTAAGCATGGCTAAAATTCACCTTGCTGGTTTTAAACTTTTGCCCACTGGATTGATACTGGTTTCCAAGGTTGTCTAGCCCTATCTCTTTCCTGGAATCCTAGAAAAGATGTGTGATGTCCACATTATAATACGTACAAAGGAGTCATAGCTATTGCTCTGAAATGACAGGAAATTATTCTCACCCCTTTTGATTTTTCTACAGGTCAAAGGCAAATCATAGACTCCTCCTCGGCACTGAGAATATAGAAATAGACATTTTCTCATGTGCAGACAATATGGTCATACTGTGGTCTTCCAACAAACTGGAAGTGTTCTGGTCAAATTAGAACACTGATTGCAATTTGTCTTCAAATACAAGAGCTACAATTGACTGTTCTAAAATTAAAATTATATTTTTGAAAATGGCCAGTGATGAGCAGGATTTTGGCCCAGTGATCATCGTACCCTGGTGTTTCACCTGTGGATATGTTATATTATATGGCAAAATAGACTACACACACGGAATTAAGTTTATAGAAATTAAGGTAAGGAGATTTTCCTACATTAGCCATGTGAGAATCCCATAAACGTTTAAAAGCAGAGAGTAGTATATTCAATAATATTTTATCTCCTTAAAAATAAAATTAAAATAAAAGCAGAAAATCTTTCCCAATGAGGTAAAAAGAGGCAAAAAATATGTTGTTCAAGAAGAGATAGGAGAGATCTGAAGCACTTAAGAAACTCAACTGATCACTGCTGACTTTAAAATTACTGAAGACACAAGGCAAGGAATGTAGATAGGATCTAGAAGCTAGGAAGAAACCCTGGATATCCAGCAAGGAAACAGGGACCTACCTCAGACATATAACAGCTTACAATTGAATTCTACAGATAACCTGAAAAAGACCCAAGAACCTCCAGAAAGGAATACACTACTGCTGACCCCTTGATTTTGGATTTGTGAGACTAGAAGCAGAGTCTCATAGAGTTCAATGAACTTCCAACAATAAATAGGTTCTATTTTAAGCTGTTATATTTGTAGTAATTTAAAATGCATACATGACCATACATATGTATTTTGGTGAGTTATAGCGATGATTCTTTACCACAAGTGAACTAATAAATGCTTTGGTGTATCTTTTCCAATCATTTTAACTTGGAGGTTAAATGGTTTATGTGCATTTACAGAAGTTTTGCTTTTAAAATTTTGTTATTGTTGTGTGTTATTGTTAAATGTCTAAGGAAGGCATTTGGTTATGTGTGTTTTAAAATTTCCCAAGTCAAAATCATGATGCTCATGCTCTGTAACTTGAAATTTCGTGATATAAATACTAATTCTACTCTTTTTACTTCTTTGAAAGAGGATCTTATCTCTGTGCCCCAAACTTCCTTGGCACATCTCCAAGTGGAGGTCACTGGGTCTTCCCTTAAGGCATATGTCATCATTAGGCTCCTTACATTCCCACACTGATGCCACATCAACTTCTAGTATGGATTGTTGTTGAAGCAGATGGGTCTGTCCTTGATATGTAGCTACACTACAAATAACTCTTCAGGGATTATGATCTCAAACTCCCTGCTGATCCATACTCATAAAAAAATGTAGTGAGGGAAACACTATTTGTCAAAAACTAATCAAGGGATAAGCAAACTATCCATTCTTCTAGATAATCCAAAAATCAATTTCTTGATTTATTCATTAATTAATTGAAGTTTATTTTCTATTGAGAATATGCAATGAGACCAAACACTGCTTTAGGCATTGTGGTCTGTCAGTGAATAAAACACACAAATTCCCTGCCTTCATAGAGCATACAACCTAGAAAATATACAAATATGCTAAAAAGCCATATCAGTTAATGTCAAGTCTTCTGAAAAACAATAAAACAGGGTAAGAGAAGAAAGTGTGGTGGCAAGGAAAGTGATTACTCAAGCAAGGCCTATCTGCAAATGTGACTTTTGATCAGAGACCTGAATGGAGTTCGCATAGTTTACGAGGTGAAGAACAAAGAACATATCAAGTAGAACAGTAAGTGCAAAGGTCCTGAGGTAGGACAGTGCTTGGCAAGCTCAAGAAACATAAAGGTGGTCAGCAGAGCTGAGGTGAAGTGAGCTTGGCGACAAGGTTAAGGAGAATAACAGAAGCTCTGTCATGTAGGGCTATATAGTCCATGGGAAGAAACCTGGGTTCTATTTAAAATTTGAAGGAAACTGGGACACCTGTGCGGCTGAGTCGGTTGAGCATCTGGCTCTCGATTTCAACTCAGGTCGTGATCTCAAGGTGGTGAGACTAAGCCCCGTGTAGGTCTCCATGCTCAGCAGGTAGTCTGCTTGCGATTCTCTCTCTCCCTCCCCATTTGCCCTTCTCCCCACTCACACGTACATTCTCTCTCTCTCTCTCTCTCTCTATCACACACACAAATAAATAAATAAAATCTTTTAAAAATATATAAAAAAATAAAACTTGATGGAAGCCAATGGAAAGTTTTAAACAAAGCAGTGATATCATCTGAGTTATGTCAGATCAAAATGATTCGATTACTAAATAGAGAATAAATAGAGATGCAAAGTGAAAGTGTTCTTGAAAAGTGGTAATGGTTGCTTAGTCCTTGGCTATGGCAGTAAAGTTAATGAGAAGTGGTTCAATTCAAAACATCTGCTAGAAAGATATAATAAAAATCTTTGGTGCACAATATGAATGGAAGGGAGGATAAAGGATAACTCTGAGATTATTGGCCTTAACAACTGAAATAAGAAATTCCTTTTTCCTGAGTAGGTGACCTTGGGGAAGAAGCAGATATTGGGGGTAAAACCATTTTTTTTTTCTTTCTTGGCATGTTAAATTCGAGATGCTTATTGAGCATGAGATGTTGAATCAGGAGCTCAAGAGAGAAGCATGTGATAGATACATTTTAGGGTAGTCTTTATAAAGATGATATTTAAAGTCATCAGATTGGATGAAATCTCCAAAAGAGTGACAATCGACAGAGAAAAGGAGAGTTTCAATGGTCAAGTCCTTTAAGGAAGATCCAGCAAAGCAGTCAGATGAAGAATGGATACATCTGTAGCACGTTGATATTATATAGAGGCATTCTTTGTGAGTTGAGCTTTAGTATTATGTTATTAGTGGCCAGTGGTTGAATTTCCTGTACGCTTTATAAGACCCCATGAAAGAAAGTACTTTCTGGTTCTACAATCATGCATAGTTGTGTTTCTCCTGAGAAACTCTCTTCTCATATTATGGACACCGAGTCACAAAATAGTTTGAAACTCCCTTTTGACATTTGCTTCTGAAAACAGTCTCATTTAGTAGACAGCCCTAGCAAATGTTAAATACCATAAAGAACACATTTTGCGTACCAATCTCACTTCTGCCTCCATCTCATCTTTCCTTCTGTTATTTTACCTCTGTTCTATTCCCTAAGCCCTATAATCTTTAACTTTACTTTATTACTTTGCAATTTTACACATTTATATAAATTACATTACTTACTTTCTGGAATAAATCAAAACAATGATAGATTTACAGATAGTACAGGCTAGATAGATAGATAGTGATAGACGGGTAGAAAGATTTAAACACATAAACAGCCACATATTTCAGTGACATTTTGCAGCACATGTGCTGTTGGGCATGGCCTTGCAACCGAATGCCAACAGGTCTGGATCTCCGACTGATGAAGAAACTCACCTCAGGCCAGTAGGTCTATTCTGTGCATCACAGCACGACAAATGCAAGTAATAGGCCCTCTTTCCTATACAATTATCCACTTGCCTCTATTTTCTCTACACATACTGAAATCTGGAAACTAGGCTGAAATAAACATCAGGGAAGTTTTTATAGTGAGTTTAGCTTCCCCTGAGCCATGTGCAAATGAGCTTATTTTACACACATATATTTATATAAAATCTGCTGTCATAATAGACATTGGTCAAAATGCTTTTGTCTGTTTCGAAAAAAAAATCGTATGTGCACTCTACCAAAAAGTTCTAACAGCTATTTTTCACTGTATGTTCAAACAAACAAAAGAGACAAGAAGAGAAACTAAAGATTATTTTTAATGATAACAGGCCAAAACCTCATCTCAGAAATATGCATGCACACTGGATTGTGTACATGTCGGAGGGAAGCCTCTCTGCCACTTGAAATCAAATTATTTTTCAGACAAATGCTATCAAGACTTAAGTCGGGACAATCCTACATCTGGCCTCTTCTATCTTACGGTAAAGTAGGGCTGGGAAGTTAGGATTTTTACAAACCTATCTTTGATTTCCACTAAGTTTCTTGCATCACCCACTTCAATAAGGCCTTAGGCATGCATCCCTTAAACCCTCCCAATTATAGGTTTCCCATTTCTTGCAAAGGGGAAGATGGGAGGAGAGGGGTAAGGAGCATATCTGACTCCTCACTCTAGGCAAATTCCTGAACACCACCGAACCCATATGGGAATATTCAAAGGTACTGACTGATCAAATCAGGGATTCAACACATGGGGAAGAATTCAGAATGGCATAAACTTGGAGTAATCTTTTTAGAACAATTTGAGGATGAGCATTTTTATTTCTTGACCAGGTAGTTCAGGTCATCATTACATTGGGATGATTTAGGCCATGTCCCTCTTCAAGCAGAAATAGTTTATCCTTGAAAGCATCTGCCACACTGTACAAATCCTTGCTATACACAAGCAGCTTGTGGGAAGTATTTCCTGAGGTCTGACATGGATGAGGCACACCTTTGATGATACATTTTTTTGGCAGAGAGAACCGGCCTCAACAAACCAACTTCTTGCCAGGAGGACTGAGTACACACCTACCACCTCAAGCCTTATTTCCACGCCCGATGATGATAATAATTTTAAGAACTGGGAATTATAAAGCTTGCTTGGCAGCCTTCTCATATTGTGAGTGATAAATCAAACTTGGGGTGCTTGCCAGCAAAAAGTTCTTTCTTATCTGAGTAAATATACGAGGGTGGATACGACACAGGCAAAGCAATTTGGTTCGAATATCATGATGGGTGCAATGGGCGGGCTTTTGTATTGCTTTATTGCCTTCCTCATTTTGGGATTTTGGCTCTCGGTCGTCTGTTCACAAACAGTGTCGGTTGGCTTTTTCCTTTTGTAGCAGATTCTCTTACTTTTCTTTTCTTCTTTATGCTAATCCATGACCAATAAAAATAAGGGAAGCATTTTCTAAGCATATCTCCAATCAGCCATTCCTCTGGATACTGTAGAAGATCAGAAACACGAAGCAATGTTTTTCAACCCTGATTTCACAAATGTGAAAATCCCCGCATCTCTTCCCCTTTACACTGAGCTTTCATTTGGGTGCTGATAGTTTGCATTCTTAAATGCCACCTGTTGAAAATAAAAGTCTCATGACTTTTGCAAATATTGGTTCACCCTGGTTTAGCCTTACACAGCAGTCTAATTTCATGGTGCTTAGCAATTACTTTTATTCCTTACTCCACCCAGCAGCCCTGCGCTGTCGGGAACTTCATCTCTTCCTGTGTCCCGATCTGTCCCTCTCTTTCTTTTTTCTTTCTCTCGCTCTCTGGTTTTAACCCATACAAACACACATGCACCCATTCATTACCACGCGGATTAATTTAGCGAGTTTCTACATGTGTCCCAAAATATTCCATATAACTCAAAATAGCAAGTATTTGAAAAGATTGTTATTCTCTGTGCCAATGGGAGCAGCTGAGGCACAGAGAAAGAAACCTATTTCCCCAATTAGAGATTTGTTGCTTAAGCAAACAAGTTCCATCGAAAGTCAGGATGCTTCCAGTCCTAGTTGTGTGGCTGTGAGCAACTCGTTCGTGGCTTCTCTGCCAGCCTCGGTTCACTCTTGGTTAAAATGAGGCAAGTGGATGAGTTCCACGGGGTTTCCCACGCATATGGTTGTATAGTTATGTTTTTCTAGAGACACGTGTGAAGTAAGTGAGGGATTTGTTTGGAGACTCAACTCGCCAGCCCCCAGACATAGCGTTCTTCCTGTAGATTACAGGCTCTCGGATAATGAAGAGGAAGAGGGGCAGAGGGACAAGTTTGGATGTTTCCCCAAAACCTGCTTTGCCTACTTAAGACGCATACTTTACTGAAAAGTTAACTTGGTTAAAAACATTTCTTTTAAGTTCTTTAAGATTGATTTCTTCCTGTTATTGTTGAAGATCTGCTTTCTGTGGTCATTTGGTAAATAAATAGCTTTCAAAGGGAAATCAACAGCAGCGTTTTGTTTTTCTACCGCAGAGTTTAGATGTTCAAGTTCAGCCACATCATGTACTAACAGCTTAGTGCTTCAGATAGGGATGGGGAACCCAGAATTCTTGAAAGGGGAAGGGCAGGATGTCCTTTTCTATTGCTCACTGAGTCACAGAAGACGAATGCCTTTTCAGGAGTTCAGTAGTTGTGATTTCAGTCAAGTTCCCGCGGCTCTCCACCACTTCTGCAAATCCGAATGAAGAAGCAGCTACGAGGGCTGTGTGAGTTATGGTAAAACGCATTCTGATTAAGTGCTGAAAAGTGGCATTTGCAGTGCGTTCAAAATATCTTAGAGTGTCGCTGAAACTTAACCATCTACCGGGAGCCGCATATCCTGAGAGAGAGGCCAGAACCCCCCGAAACACACACCCTCTCCCTGCCCAGGTAGCAGCGGAGCATATTTGGATTTAATTACAATCTTTCTCTTTTGGCATCTCTGCTCCACCACCACCCCCGGGGGGGCTGCCACCCCTGCGTCTTTGGACAGGCAGGCCTTCCACGGAGCATGCTCCCTTTACAAGCACCGTGACAAGATTGTGTTTCGGTTCCAAAGGGTTAATCCCAAAGTGAATTCTTCGCATGTGTAATTTAATACTTCATAACTGCTGAAAATTGGAGTTCACATAATTTATTTTCTTTGGTCGGGCACATTTGCCTCATGCTTGGCCGGGGCTGACTTCAGAGAGACACACCTAAAGCTCTCAAGTGTCCCAAGTGGCCCATGTCATGTACAGAAGGATTGTGGTACTTGGCCAGAACCCAAGGATTAGGTGTTCCTGAGAAGGGTTTTTTTGGCTCTGCAAAGCCCTAGGATGTCATGGGAATAGGCTGCACTCCCTCTTCCCCCTCGAAGGCCACATATCAACAGGGTATCTAACCACTCCGAGACAGGCTTTACACAAAGGTATACGTTAAAATAAATAGAACATGCAACCCGAAAGAACCGAAAGAGAGGGAGGAATTGCCAAGCGGAGACAGGAAACAATCGCTTCATTGTTGAGCCCACGGCCTTAGAATTGCAGAGTGCAGCTCCACCTACAGGACTACTCGCAGAGCTGGTGCTCTGGGCTTCAGGGCGAGAGACAGAACCTCACATGCCATTTTTATCCAGCTCGCTTTGCACGGGCTTCACCTAACTCACACAAATCCTACTTGTTATTGAAAAATAATTGTCCCTCTTTGATGAGAGGGATCGAGAGAGCGACACAGAGATAATAAGTAAGAGGGGAAAGCTGTTCAAGGGTGCTTTCATTGAGCTCCTTTCTCTTACTTTGGCAGTAAATATTCTTCTCATCCTTGCAATACTCATTTAATCTCTTTCTTTCCTTTTCAACAACTTCCTCTCATTTGGTTTCCTCTCATTATTCCTCGGTTTGGGAGGGGGCATGTGTATTTTCTCCATTCAGACAAAATAGAAGGCTGTGTTTGTTTGAACACCATTCTTGGGCTTCCTGGCAAGCTTTTCCCTTTAAAGAAGGTTCAGGTTTTTAGGTTTAAAGGAGCTGAACAACTTTAAAGTAATAATTAAAGCCAACTCGGTATGTGCACATTTTCCTCTTTTGGTGCCCCCTTTATTTCAAAACCTTGCCTGCCAACGCGGGGGCTGATGTCTAATGCTGTTTCAACGGGAGACCTGGGTTTCAGGACAAGATCCAGGCCATAGGGGAGACTTGATGGCTCGGGGAATTAGTAATGGGATTTGGAGCCCTGCATTTCTAGGTCACTGGTTTGAATAGAGCCCAGGTCAGTAATGACTGAAAGTTGTTACCACCCGATGCCTGCTCTTCCCGCACTGATCTGAGGTTGCCCGCCGCTCCGTCCCTGAGTGCCCGTGGCTCGTCCGTGCTAATGGCATTCATTGACAAGTTGGCTGTTGGAACTTAGGCCTAAATGCGAGGCAGACCACCTCTGCCGTGTGCAGAAACAGCATCCACGCTCTGTCTGGGCTGCCTCTTCAGGGGATAATGCAGAGAGAGAGAGAGAGAGTTAGAAAGCTGTCTTGCCTTTCTGTGATTCTAGGACCTGGTTCCTCCCTCCCCCCTCCCCCAGTACCCTAAATCCCTAGGTGTTGTGTCCTCAACCACTCAAAGGTCAAGTCCACAGAGAAGGACTAACAGGCCACAGAGGGCCAAGTTGTTAAATACTCCAAATGTGTGTGTTCTGAGAAGACTGATTTAAAAGATCTGAACTGGGAGTTACTTTTTTTTTCTTCTTTCTTCAATTTCTAGTGCCACATAATCATGGCTCTTTTAAAATAAAGCTCGCCAGATCCCAAATCTGTGCTTAATGAAGTCTAGGGGAAAGGGGAGTATTTGCTGGGCTTATATTAGTAGAGGGTGTGAAAAAGTAATTACAGCTTTATTTCTTTTCTGTTTTATAAGAGGAGAAATGCTTGCTGCAAGAGAATCAAGAGAGGAGTGGAGACTAGAAATTCAAGGACAGTACGCTAGTTTGCAGTCAGGGCCGGTTTGGCAGAGCCCATCTCCATGTTCAGAGTGACTGGCCAGAGCAGCTCATTGTGGTTAAAGAGAGGAGAGGAGCCGGACTCCCTGTGGGGACGAGGCTGCTGTGCAGAGAGTTGCCTCTCCCAGCCTGTGCCCTCCCCAGGCCAGGGGCGTAGCCCACAGGGACCTGGCTTTCCCTCTCTCTGGGGCTCCGGCCTCCCTGCCTTAGGTGGAGGGGAGGCCCATCCCCAGGAACGAATCACGTACTATATCCGATGAAGAAACTCCCTTTGAATAACGACCCATTTATATAAGGCTTTTATTCAGGTTTCCTTTTCAGACAAGTGGGTTTTAATAGCACTGATTTTTAGTGATAAACCAATTACAGGTGCTTACCACGTTGCAAAGATACTGGATGAGAAGTTTTTCCTCAAGAGTTCAGAAAACACAGTATGCTGTTCCCATTTGTTTCTGATTTATTACTGCCCTCTCTACATTTATTTCTCCTGGATAGCATAGGTGTTTTTTTTTTTTTTTTTTTGCTTGCTTTTCATTTTTTATGTGTTTGTTTTTCATTTTGTTTCCAAGACTGTTTGCCTGCTTTTACTCTTTCATTTTTGTTTTCTTTAGGAAATACTGTCTTCTACATTTTTGCTGGGAAGACCGAAGAGCACGGTGGCCGACATAAGGAGTTTTATTTCATTTATGTATTTCTCCACTGTGAGCCTTCAGGCCACCAAGCTCCACTCCCAAGTTTGGCTGGTGGTGGGGGTGAGGGGGAGTCTAACAGTAACAGTGATTTCCCACAGGGTCCCAATCCTTGCACAGTCCCCACCTCCCACACCACCTGCAGAACATGAGCCAGTGGTTCATTGTGTGCCATCCATTTTCTGCCTTTTCTTTGAGGAATCCAAATGGTAACTGATTCTGTTGTTCTGAGAATCCTAGCATCATAGAGTTGGATGGAAACCATAAAGGTCAGCTGCTTCACCAATTTCTCTCAAGATGGAGGTCTGAGGGATGCCTGGGTGGCTCAGTCGGTTAAGAGTCTGCCTTCGGCTCAGGTCATGATCCCAGGGTCCTGGGATCAGGCCCCACATCGGGATCCCTGCTCAGCGGGGAGCCTGCTTCTCCCTCTCCCACTCCCCCTGCTTGTGTTCCCTTTCTCGCTGTGTCTCTTTCTGTCAAATAAATAAATAAAATAAAATAAAATAAAATAAAATAAAAAGATGGAGGTCTGAGTTCTGCTTGAACACCCCTTGAAGTGGAGCTCCTCCTCTTCCAGGCAGCCACTTCCTTATTTATTGAACATCACATGGAAGTCAGGAAATGGAGTGACAACAGTGAACAATATTACCCTTATGGAGGTTGGAATCAAGTGAAGGGTGGCAGAAGATGCAACCCCAACTCTGGCACGTTGATGATTTTGAGCCACAGGCACTACTAGAAAAGCAAATCCAGGGAGAAGCTGTCTCTGAACTTCCCAATCTGCAAGACAGCTCTGCCGGAAGGAACTCAATTGTCCTACATTCCTCCCCAGGAATTTCCTCCACCAGGGGAGACTGACATTTATCACAGGAGAGGAGATGAGAAGTCAACACTACACTCTAATGAGCTTCGTCACAAACTATCATATCTTTCATCTGTTCCCCTGGGTCCATTCATTTTTCCTAAAAATAATTTGTTCTCCCCAAAGAATCCTCTACCCCCCCTTCCTTTTCCCTATAAGGTGGGATTTAAGCCTGAGTTTTAAACTACTTTCCCCTAGTGTCTCCCATGTCTACATGAGGTATACATGTTTATAAACTTGTGTGTTTTTCTCTTGTTGATCTCTCTTTTATTAAAGGGGTCTGAGCCAAGAACTGAGAAGGGTAGAGGGAAAGTTCTCTTTCTTCCCCAACACAATGATGGAAGAAGAATCAATGAATAATTGCAAAGGAGCCAAACGTTGATCAGCTTTGACCACTACCATCTTTCCTAGATTGAACCAAAGTCTACATGTCATTAACACCTGCTCATTTCCTCATCTGACTGCTGAAAGTTCACCTACTATTCTTTGTTTACATGATGGCTCTTGGAGACACTAAGTGATTTACTGCACACTCCGGGAATTCTATTTCTTTGACTTTTACAGTCCTGAGCACTTGACAGGAGTTGGCTGCTCCACAAATGCATGGATTCATCAAGAATGCCAGTTTTGGGGTTCCTGGGTGGCTCAGTCATTGAGCGTCTGCCTTTGGCTCTGGTCATGATTGCAGGGTCCTAGGATCGAGCCCCACATTGGGCTCCCTGCTCAGCAGGAAGCCTGCTTCTCCCTCTCCCACTCCCCCTGCGTGTTGCCCCTCTCACTGTGTCTCTCTCTGCCAAATAAATAAATAAAATCTTTGGGGAAAAAAAAGGAATGCCAGTTTTATTCACGGTGGCAGGACATTGGACCTAGAAGAAAACATTGTGTACCTGAAGTTGCAGTGAGTGTTGGCACCCAAACTATCACTCCTATATTTTGAAGAGTAAATGAGTTCAACTTTGCAAGATTTCAATGAAGAAAAAATGGTATGGGATACCAGCAGCTATGGCTCAGATTTCCTCCACCCATGGTTGTTTTTCCTCTGTATGTCTAAAGTGGTGTGAAATCCCTGATTTTCCTTATGGAAAAAAATTGGTAAGAAACTTGGGAATTTAAAAGTTGTAATGGCTATGGTGGAATAGTTTTACATAATAATTTTGGTAATACTGGAAAGGTATAATAACCTCATAAAAGTGATTAAGTGACGATCTATAGGGGACAGAGAGACCATGAGTGGAAAAAGGACTTCTCACTGTGCACATTTTATACTCATTTGATCTGAACCATTGAATGTATTAACTATTCAGAAATGACATAACCTTTAAAATGGTTTTAAGACATTACCACTATTTTATTAATGATAAAAACTTAGAAAAAATAACAAAGTAAAAATATGTTTTTCCCTCAGTCTTGAATTTCAAAAGAGCTTTCCTCCAAAGGGTTTTAGCCAAACTTTTAAACCTTGCTTATTGTATTCAACCCAAACTGCTCCCTGGGCAAATAAAATGAATTATGCAATTATACAGTTTTAAGTCAAAATCATGAAGAAAAGAAATAATAATGAACAAACAAAAAAAGAACTTCTGATCTGCAAGGTGGGATTCCAAGCTACTGCATACTCAGACCAACTTTCTTGGACTTAGAATGTAGTCCTGAGGGAAGAACAAGTTCAAGGAGAAAAAGGTCCTTATGGCAATCTTCCCACCCATGTTCTCTCTTGACTTGTTATGGGATTGAAGATGTAGAATTGTAATTCTGCAAGGCTTTCATGAGATGTTTTATTCATATTGTCAAATGTTTAGGACTCAGTGTGTGAGAAATGAAATTTTCCACGTATTTTGTAGTGGCTAATAACATGACACTGTTGTCACACCATCCTAGTTCTACTCCTTCTTCGTCACTTACAAAGCAAGTTGCTTAAATTCCTTAAGCCTTACTCTCTTCATTTATAAAATGAAGTTGATGATAGTACCCATACATCAGGGTTGTTAAGTAAATGAAATGATACATTCTAGGCTCTTGACAAAATGGTTGCCACATACTAATTGCTCAATAAATGGTAGCTATTAGTTTTATGTTACTGCTCAGAATTATAATAATTATCATAATTATTATCATATGATCATATGTTATTATAATAGTTTTTACCATCTGAAGTTATAATTCTCCTGTGAAGCCTTGTATAGTCAGACTGTGTTCTATTGCCTCCCCCACATCTATCCTCTGGCTTTAGATAGTAGCGTGACCACTCAACCATTCTCCATCTGTATGTTTCTATGGTGCTGACCCCAACACCCAACTCCAGATATGCACTCAGAATCAGCGCTAGATAATCTGCATAGTCTAGTCTTTGGCAACAATTATTGAATCAAGTATGAGCATGAGACCCAAGTCTTGTCAATAGGATTCAATTCTGGGGGGTTTTAAAACTTTTGCTTGTTTTCATTATCTTTTCCCTGGACTTTATATTAAGTAGTTGTATGTCTGAGGTTGGTGGGTGCCACTAGATCTTATTCATAAAAGTGGGTAACTGGGGCTCCCACTGCTCTCCTGCTGTGCCCTTCCTGGAAAAGCCAAGGAGGTGTGCCTCCTGAAGCCCACTTCTTGCCTTCTATACCATGCTTTTGGTACCAAAACCCTGGAATTTTCTGTCAAGTAGCATTCTGTCAACTTCCAGGGCCTATGATAACCTCTTCCCTAGGTCAATCTTTAGGGAAAGGGAAGAGGACTTTGGTCTAGAGGCCCCCATTTTACATGAGCTGGCAGTGTATATGCAGGCCCTGCAAGTGTTGGACATGCTTAGGGACACTACCTGATGAACGTGTTCTTGACAATAAAACCAGTAAAGAAAACCTGAGTCAAGGAACAAAGAGTTCTGATGAGCTCCTTTGGGTCCTAGATCCAGTTGTATGTGAAACACGAGTGAAAAAAAAAAAAAAAAAAAAGAAACAAGAGTGACCCTTGGACTTTTACATTTCTGAATCAATAAGTGAGTTTGGCTGTATTTTCTGTAACTTAGAGAGTTCCATCTTGAGCCACTTTTCCTTGCTACTCCATCCTGCATTGACATTCCTTTATCTGCAATCATATATCACTTATGATATTCAGAAATTTATTATATTCTCTATTATTGAATGTAGGGGAGTTTGTCTTCCTCAACTAAATTTCTAAGGACATTTGCAAGCTATGAAAAAGGATGGACTTCAGATTCACTTTGATGTAACCGACTGTGTGACCACGGATAAGGCAGTTAACCTCTCTGATTTGTTTCTTCAGCTGTGAAATAGAAATAAGACTATTTAAAGTGTTAGGATTGCTAAAGGGATTACATGAGATAATGAATATAAACAGCCTAATGCACACTAGGCGATCAATAAATTCCTTTATCATTTGTTTGAGGCTGCTGGACGTTGGAGTTAAAACCTAACTACTGTTACAAACTGACAGAAACCCAACTTAACTAACTTATAAACAGTACAGTTTCTTTATAGTTTTAGTAGCATTGGAGTCTCTCATAGAGAGGGATATAACGGGACCAGGGTAAGCTGGTTGCAGGGACTTACAAACTACCTCTACACTTTGCTGATCTCCACTCCTTATGCCACTCTCTTCTTGCTGCAGCCTGGCCTTTTTTTTTTTTTTTTAAGTTTGTTTGTTTGTTTATTTATTTATTTTAGTAATCGCTATACCCAACGTGGGGCTCAACCACACGACCCCAAGATCAAGAGTTGCATGTTGTTCTGACTGAGCCAGCCAGGTGCCTGAGGCTTTTTCTCATCCTCAAGTCTACAGTGAGGTACAAGGCCATCCACAGGCCCAACATTTGCATTTCCTCTGTTCAAGAGAGCATCCCTAACTGAGCTGGGATTTCTTACTATTACCACAGACTCCTAGGAAAGATTCTGATTTCCTTAAGTTGGACCAATCAAATGTGGCTAGGCAAAAGGTAAAAAATTATATTAACTTGGTACCTTGCACAGTAACATAAGGTTGAAACGAGGGGAAGGAGAACTCTCAAAAGATAAGGGGGCAGGATGCCATTGATGAAGAGATAGTAAAGCAAGAGACATTAGGCTACAGGGATGATTGTTTTGTTTTTAAAGATTTATTTATTTATTTGAGAGAGAGAGAGCATGAGCGGGAGGGGTAGAAGGGAGAGGGAGAAAGAATCTCAAACAGACTCTGTGCTGAGCATGGAGCCTGACGTCGTGCTCCATCTAAAGACCCCAAGATCATGACCAGAGCCAAAACCAAGAGTCAGATGCTTAACTGACTATACCACCCAGGCGCCCTGCTACAAGGGTAGTTTTTAAAAAGTTATTCTGAATTCTCTCCCTTTGAACAAAATATTGAATGCGTGTTAGCATACCTACTATAAAGGTATGACCAATTATTTCCTCTGCTGACCTCTGGAGTGTAACTACAAACAGAGGGGTTGGGTGGTTCCCTATTATTACACAGCAGAGGAAAAAAATCAACAATAAGACCTGACCTCTTAGTTCCTTAACATGATCCCAAGAATCTTTAACTCAAATATTTATCAAGTCTCCTTCTTTAAAAAGTGACCATGTCAATCTTTAGTATATGGCTGTTATAATGTTGATATGGACACATTATGTATGAAAAATGGTTAGCTCAACATTTGCTGTGTCTGATTTTCACGCATTAATAATCTGACCACTTAATTAAAATATAACGCCAGAGGGTCCCAAACCACAACGCAGAATGACCTAGAGGATGTCCTGTCATTGAGAGGTGGGGAGGAAATAAGGAAGAAATAGCTCAGGGACAGATCGGTTACTTTTATATCTGTGTGTGCCTTAATATAACTAAAATCAAAATGTATCCAAACCCAGGGCTCCAACCTGGTAGGATTTTCTAGCTTTGCATATGGTGTTTATTTTTTATGTGTTCCTTTGAATTCCATGGGCTGTGAGTGCACTGCAATGGTATGGAAATGTGCAGACTTCAGGTGGAAGTAATTGACACTTCTTCACCTCCTGAAAACACACCATCATCCCGGACAGACCCGCATTCTGAAGGCTGATTTCTAGGCCAGTGAAACCCAGAGCTTCTACTTCACAAGAGGGACATGTTCGCTCAGAAAGTTAAAATGAAAAGTTTTCATGTTCAGCTCCCTTCTTACCTTATAAAGACGCTTATCAAAAAAGCATTTTAAATTGGAATTAGTGAGTGATCCAGGTCTCCAGAGCCCAAGGACCGGAAGAGAAGATTTCCTAATTACACCAGCAGGGGCTTGATTTCTATTCTTAGTGCAGCTGGGTAATGTGGTTATGTTTGAGATGTGTCCTGTTTCTTCATCAGCAGGGCCAGGCTTCAGTTTACTGTGAGATAGAGGGGGCATGTGAAGGGTCTCTCAAATTCGGTCTTCCTAAATGAATTAAGGCAACCTTTTCATAAACAACATACCTACGTAAGTCTTAACTGTGCTATGTTGTAGGCCAATCAGATTGAAGTATATTTAAAACATGCAATTATTAAAAGAAAGAATAACTTGATAGGAATTTGAAATTCTCTTTATTGCCTATTCATTGAATCTTACTACACATCCCTTGTTGAAAGTAGTTCAGGTTGGAGCATTCAGACTCTTCTGGGGGTGAAGCAAGAGTCACTTGTCAGACTATCCAGAGTGCAGAGAAGGTTTCTGGCAGAAGTCCACCTCGGAAAATGGGAAATCTCAATATGAGCGCCAACTCTGTGATTATTTTTCAGAAAGGAAGGGCTAAGTGGCAAGAGGCAGGTTCCACCAATCTCTGTTTCTCTGCCTAAAAGTTGAGTTATTTGTTTTGAACTACTGTAAATTCTTACATGAGCCCATGTCCTTGTGATATTGTTTGATTTACAACCTTTGGCTACCTCCAATGTTCTAAAAAGTACAACAAAACATGATTTAGTGAAAAAATACTGATTTCCTTTTAATAGAAATAGTTGGTGAGTTAAAAAAAAAGTGCCCAAGTCCTTTAACTTATTAAATTATTCAGTTTAAAAGTATTGAAATGACCTACAACGTGGCGAAAATAAACAACTTAGCATCACAAAGTTGATGAACACTATTCAAAAAATTGGTTTCAATCCCAAGCCATTTATTTCCAATCAAAATATCTAACTCATGTGGCAATATCCTTCTGTTAAAAATAGGGAGGGACATTTAGATTCTTACCCATTTTCTGATCATCCCACTAAGGAAGAAGAAGCCATAAATCCTTATAACACAGAAACAAAACAAAACAAAATCTTGTCTTTTTGGTAATCTTGATGAATTTTGTCAAAGTGGGATTAAGGCAAAAAGGTTGTTTCTTGGCAAGAGAATTCTGGAAGGAAAAAGAAGCTGAAACTTTGCATCGTTGTATTCATATCTGGTCAAGCTGCCTTATCACAATTCAAACTTTCATGCTGGGAAACTGCTCTTTCTTTGGTACCTTTTCTGCCAGAATTCAACTCTAACAACAAAAGTTTATAAACAATGAAAATTCCAGCTGGTTGACATCAGCGTCACAAAGCTTTCTCTTCACACTGATACAAATATTTACCCTGAGCTCTGGCAAAGCTTTCCTTGCCCATGTCACCCTTAATCATACATTTTTCCTTGATTGAGTTATGCTTTCCAGTACGTGATTTGCTCTGGTTTACTTTTTAACACATCCCAGAGGCTTCATCAAAATCAACTCTGGGCAGGCCATGTCATTTGGTAGCTGCCAAACATGTTATTGAGAAGGAACTTGGCAAATATCAAAACAGTCTTTTCTAACTGCTCTAATAAATGTGTTTGTTCTTTTTGACCACCATTTACTTTTTAGGTCCCTCATACCCATGAAGAGATGAGCCAAGAAAGTAAGCAGAGATGCACTTCATTTCCTTTAATCCATTCCCTGGAGATAACGCGCTGATGTCTCTTCCAGGCACCTTATTGCAAAGAAGTTGAAAACTTAAAAGGTTTCATCAATGACTCTTTATTTCCTTCAAGAAGATACAGGGTTATTTTCTAAAGGTTAAAACAACAGATTGATGTACTCTGTAACTGTAGTAAAGTCTGCTTGAACAAATATTTGCCACACCAAAGTGACTCGTGGAGGGATTAACACAAAATATTGCAAATATTTCTGTAAAGCTTCCCTTGCCAAAATAAAATGTTTGGGTTCTCTGCACTGAATGCTTGCAAAATCCTTGTAAAGTGCATTAACAGGGCAGAATTCAGGGGAGTTTTTTCTCAAAACAGGTGATGCCGTTACCTGAAAGAAACATAAATAATTATTTCAATTGCATCAGTTTATACTCACATTGCATATAGGTTTCAGAAAAATCTGGTCATTATACAAAAGCTTTATATATACCATGTGTCACCACACTACCTCCTTTGGAAATAACACAAAGTAAGCTGTGCAAGCTAAACACTCCTTTCTTTTGCCTGGACCAGTTAAAAAAAAAATCTCAAAAATGAGATGGAATTCCCACCTCTGGGGCATTCACAGTCATTATTTCCGTTACTGTTGCTTTCCCTGTACACCTCAGAGGATATGCATGCACGCACATAAACACACACACAAACATTCACTTACACACGCAATAATCTATACTCTACCTAGAGAGTTTTACCCTTGCCCTTTGCCAGCCTTCAGACTCACCTGCCTAGCTGGAGGTGTGTGTTTGCTTGAATATATTGAAAATGCAGTGATTTGTAACAAAATCTACCTACTGTGATCATTAGTACATAAACAGAGTTCAAGACCATGGTAAATAATTTTTATACACTAAGGTGTGACCGACATATTTGAGAACTTGGAATTTAAGAAGATATTCTCCTCAGTTCTACGGTAAAAGTAGTAGCAATTTCTTGTTCATGGAAGCTCATTGTTAATTCTTTTGTACCAAAAGGAATCCATTCTGTGTAGAGAAATGAAAAGTATAAGCTCCATACAGGCCTGAAGGGGTTAGAGCAATTTCCCAAATTCCTAACCTGACCTGTTCACAAAAATGCAGGAAAAAGAACAGCATGTGTTAGTCCCATTGTTAAAGAATAATCTCTATCAGAGTGAGAGGCAGAAATTATCCCCACTTTACAGGCAAAGGTCAGAAGATGCAGGAAGTTCTACTAACTTGCTCAAGGTAATTTAGCAAATGGAGATTAGATTCAAACCTAGCAAATGGAGATTAGAGATTCAGACCTAGTTGGGTTCCACAAAGAAGCCTTATTGTTTGTTTACCTCAGTTTGTGTGCCCCACCTCAGTGCCCACAGATTCAGCCACCTGTGCACAGCTCTGTAACTGGTCTAAGCCACCCGGGGGGTTTAACTTAGATAACCAGTTAGGGATAAACCTCGCATATCTATCGGAATCCATTATGATGTTCAGTTTGTGGGGATTCCCTTGGAAATAAATTTTAAAATGAGGTCCCTTTTTCTTTCCAACTGTGCTCTGTGGAACACCAGGTTTCTGAGCAGGCTGTTAGGAGCTCCTAGTGTACATAATGTGATTGACGAGAAGGTGACTCTGGACACCTACATCTGCCCTTCCCTAAAACCTTCCAATATTTTTTGATATATTAAGCATTTGCATAAGATTTTGTGTAAGCAAAGGTTTATTTTACTAAAAATTGATATTTTAAACCTGAGAATTCTTATGAATCAGATCTTTGAGCATGTAATTCTTTTTGATCTAGACCATGACTTTCAGAAAATTGTAATTTCTGAATGTCATCTAGAGGCTCATAGAGTCTAGTTAGTGGTAAAACTAGGGCTGCATATAAACCTGGTTTATGTTCAACTTTCCAAATAGTAAGAAAATATAAATTACTAATTATATATATGTATGCTTCAGTTAACACAATACATGTATCCTGCAAATAATGTGTATAAATTTGTTTTCCTGTACACCAGTGAGATTACCTGTTTAAGGGGCCACATTAAAAATTTGAGGGAAAGTTTTCCATACATTTGGATTTTTTCCAGATTATATGCAGGTATAGCCAGCAAGACAGTAGTTCTTCCTTTAACTGTAACCTAACAAAGTCTATTGTGAAGAGGGAAATACTGTTTCCCTTTTCAAAATTGTTCAGGGCAATGTTTACATCATGAGAATATATCTGGTTAGACCTGTTGAACCAGAACTTCCAGGAGCGGGGAGCAGACATCTGTACTCTAAAATCACGCCCAGGAGGTCTTGAGTAATCAATCAGATTTGAAATCACTGATTTGGCCTATTACATTTTCAAACGTGAAAAGCTGGCCCCCTCCCAAGGAGTCTATTTCATCTTTGCAAAAGCTTTCTAATTCTTTCAGGCACACCTTACGCCAACCTGAGTCAAATGCTTTTTTGCAGGCACAAAAAGAGTTAGGCTGGGGAGAGATCGGTATGGTCAAACTGTTGCCTTTTCCATAACAGTCTATGTGAGTGTCACGTGAGGCATGGAGTCTTCCCTTACTCATCTCTGCATGAAGATGTCTCACTCGCCTTCACATACCCAGCCCTCTACCTGGCACATCCTAGATGATCAGCATTTGTGTTGCTTTCAAAAACTAAGAGGGACATACATGGTCCAAGTTCAATGGTAAAAAACTCTCATCAGCCATCAAGTTTTTGTCTTCTTTTTATTTAACCCAGTTGCTTCTCAATTTTTAGACATTGATTTATTTCATTCTCCCTTAGGTTCCTTGGTAGCATTTTGCCTCCTTCTCCTAACTCCACTTTTGGTATCTCTCCATAGTTCCCATTTCTTAACGATTCCCTTCTTGATCTTCTCTCACAGGCACAGCCAATCAATCCTTCATCCTCTCCTCAACTTCCCAGAAGACTATGAGTCCTTAGAGTGTAGAAGCTCACCCGATGCTGCTCCCAGACCATGACCCATGCTGGCAAAGCTTCTTCTCCCATGTGGCTGCATGTTTCATGAGGAGAGCTACTAAAATGCAGGCAAGCACAAAGTCTTAATTGCTTGCTAGTGGGCACTCAGCCAACATGCTGTTAGCAGAATGAAACCCAATCTTAAGAAAAAGTGCTGAACCCCTGCTCTGGATCACCCAGCCCCATATGGAATGCATGTGTTTTTTGAGGAGATTTAGGCACGAAGATCTTTTTTTCCACTCTTTTGCATGGTGATGTCAATCTATGGGTTGCTAAAACATTTTATTCTTAATGTAATAGTTCTCTCTGCAGACAACCTTAAGAGACAACTCTGTACTTCCTCTCCCAACTCATGACAGGGACAATTAATATATTCTCAATTTTTTGTTCCACTCTGAGAACATTACTTTCATGTTCTTTGCAACGAAGTTTTCCTTTTAAGAATTTCTACATTGACATTTTAAGATTGTCACTGCCTGGTTCTGATGATTTGCTAAATATTTAGTCTTTGCTAATTAATCTCCCTAAACCTTAGTTTACTTATCTTTATAATGGGAAAAATAATAATACCTTCCTGATATGGTGGCTGGGAGGGTTCCATGAGATTAAAGCTCTTGCCAGTCCCTGACACAAAGAAAATGTCTGATAAATATTGGCTCTTAATATTGTTGGTAAAAATAATAGTCTAATAGCTTTCTCATTGTAAAAGCATCTCAATATATAACATAAAATATTAACACGTGCATTCTGGTGTTTGGGGGCTTCAGCCTTCTTTGTTTTTATCTCTCATGTCCAGGATTACATTTTGATATATTTCTACTGCATCCTTTTTTCTAAGGAGATTAAAAACCTTTCTTCACATTACAAGTAACAAAAAACAGACAAGCAAGATAAAGAGAAATAATGGTCCCTAGACTTCTCCTTTAAATTTTAATATCACAGTGCTATTGTCCAAAACTTTAGCTCTGTATTCCTCTCTGAATCCTAGAATACTGCAAACTTCCCATCACTGTTAAATGATTAAGATGAGTTGAGTATGAACTTTATTAAGTCCTGCAGTGGTTCAGAGAATGAGACATTCACATTAGTCGCTAAAATTTAGAGTTGTAAAGGTAAGTTTGCATTTCACTTTGAATATCATCCTCTCCCCAAAGCTTGTAATTATCTTTTGTCACACATGGGGCTGGAAAGGATTATTCCCAATGACCCAGAGCTGTACTACCAGCATCAAAGTCCCCATTTGTATATTTCTTAGGAGTTTTAGAATGCCTTAATGCAAGTAGGATACCCAGTGGCCCACCTTTATATCCCAGACTTCCCCTAGGAGCATTAAGATTATACTCTTCCTAGGATATATTTTCCATTGGCTATAATAATAAATTAAAACTCCATAGAGGGGCACCTGGGTGGCTCAGTCATTAAGCGTCTGTCTTTGGCTCGGGTCATGCTCCCAGGGTCCTAGGATAGAGCCCCACATCCGGCTCGCTGCTCCGCGGGAAGCCTGCTTCTTCCTCCCCCCCAACCCCCTCCGCTTGTGTTCCCTCTCTCACTGTGTGTCTCTCTCTGTCAAATAAATAAATAAAATCTTAAAGAAAAAAAAAAAACTCCATAGAAGCAATGTCAGTGGTTTCTGTTGTCAGTTCCTATAATATGAAACTATTCATTGATATATCAGTTTTAGCACAGAAAGACCTCATCCTAGAACTCTCATTAATATCAGCAATTTATACATATAAGTTCTACATCCAACATTAAAAATTACCTTTGTCATTTTCATGGTAAACATTAAGAGACAGATTTGATGAGAAAGACATCATCCGTATGACAATTTGATATCTTTGAAAATCAGGGTAGACCATTTAAATTGCTAAGTTCAATAAAATGCCATTAAAGGTATCTTATTCCCTTTCTCCCCAACCAATTCTGAACCCAGGAAAGGGTTACCAAGAAAGCTTGAATAGTGTCTTGTTTAACTTTGAATCAGATATGGCTCCATTTATTTCTTCAAAAAATGGTTAGAATTAATTAATATTAATCTATAATCACATTGATGGAAAAATTAATGGAAATTTTAATAAAAATATAACCTTAACAGGATTTGAAGTTGTCCTTTTGAATATAAAGCCAACACTTTATCCACTAAGCAACTGGTCTTCTGCTACCAGCTGATGAAATTGTAAAAATTAACTACAGAATATTTCTTCTTTTGTTCTATGTGCATAAGAGAAATGTTTTTTGAGAACTACAAAGAAAAAGACATTAAAAATTAAAGTAAATATAGAAATTAACCAAGTCCATTTGATATAGAATGTATATTTATTTAGGGAATTAAGGTGTTTGTTCATCCAAACAGATCTTATTCTCTCTCCTACTCTATCAAGGCTTTGGATTATATTTTTTACACTATAGTTTCTGAGAAGACCTGCTAATTCTAATTAATAGGTCAAATTATTTCGGATTACTGAAGTCTGGAGAAATATAAAATGACAGGTCAGTATTTGGCATATTAAATAATTTTGTTTAAGGAAAAACTGCAATATTATGAAAATCAGTGCAATATTAAAACTATAATGTTAAACATGTATTTCCTGAAATATAATCACATTAATTTTCTTTATATACTATGTGCTATATAATATTGAGCAAACTAACCCATACATAGTGAACACTTATTAGAAACTTATGATTATGAATTAAACTTTTATCTTTTTCACCATTTACTGGATATTTATAACATTAGATACTGTGCATTAAAAATAATACAATGTATGTATAATATAAACTATTATTTTTGCCATTGTATTTATTTAGTGCTTGCCAATATTTCAATGCCAATACTGAATGTTAAAAGCTATTTTTTCCGGCATTATATCATCCAGAGATCCATATCTGAAGGCACTTCTTCATAGCTACAGAATAATAACTTAGCTTTATAGTGATAACCCTAAACCAAACAAAATATCCTGAAAGCCTTTTTAAATTTTCAAAGACAAAACGAATATGAGAAAAATGTAGTAATAAGTACACTTTTGTTATATTCTAGTAATTTGAAAATTGATAATTCATGTATATATGGTTACTCTCTGCAAAGCACTATTTTTGATCAACTAAAACAATGAATACCTGACTACATGCAATGACAGAACTGACAGTTCTTGCATGATAATTAGATCCACTGGTGGACATTCAAAATGAAGCAGAAACAAAGATTCTGACTTCTTTTCTGTTTAATTTTACAATTCAAGTCATGTTTATAATCAGTGATGTGGTAAATAATCTTGTCTCATTCTCCCTTCCAACTACCTGATTTCTTGGAAGCAGCGTCTTTATTCCAAAAGCATAAGGAGATGAGAAACATAACTGAAAATTCCACTGATTTTTGGAGCAAGCAGCTTTTGTCATGAAGTATTCCTCAGTTTAAATATTTTCCTTAACACTGGACAAGAACTAGCCTAGAGCTGCAGCCTCCAGGAGCTGGGACTCAATGGGAACTTGTAGGAGCCAATTCCCCTCCTCAATAAACACTGAAGCCTTTCTCTTAAATATGTCCCCTTGTATTATTTGACTCAATATTTCCCATTTTATTTTCTTGCTGCCAATATAAAATGTGTGAAATAATATTGCAGATGCAAAATGCTTACATACTCTAGCCATGACTGAAGGTAAAACAAACAAATGAATAAACATAAATAAAGTATACTTTGACAAAAAATGTACATCTTATACCTAGAGACTGATAAAACTTTGATATTGACAAAACCAACCCATATAATTTAATCTGTTCAAAGAGCATGTGTATGTTCATGAGTTCATTCATCGCAAAGAGACATTGTTGGTTGTCACAACTCTCTGGGGTTTGATACTGGCTTCTAGTCAATAGAGGTCAACGATCCTGTTAAACATCCTGCAAGGCACAGGACAGTCTCCACACAAAGCATGACCCAACACAAAAAGATCAATACTACTGAGGTTGGAAACTTGCCTTATGCCCAGTGAAATTTGGCTAAATCCCACTTAATGTAAGTCATCTTCAATTTTCCACGTCATTTCTTTTTCCACTAGATTCAAATGAAGAATATATGATACAATATATGTCTTCGAAATGGAAGAACTGATGCACTGCTGATTTTGAATGTAAAATTGCTGTGCGTAAGAGTACACAAAAATACCAGAAAGAGTTGTTCAGTGTTCACCACTGTCAGCCCTCCACCGCAGACACCCCATCTGGTGCAGTCTGATATGGATAATAATGGTGGAGTGTTCTCGCTGTCTTGACTGTAGTCATTACTGTGATGTTATTTTAGGACTAAGTAGTGTTTGCCCATTGGACCATAAACGTGTGTCATGTAAATACAGGTTTTAGAACACACAATAGTCTGTCCATGTGTAGAAATATGCAGGGGAAAAAAAACCTCATAAAATGCCTTTTAATATTATTTGTTGGGCATGTGAAGTAATTCCTTTTCAAAGTTAAATCACTTGGAAAAAAGGGAGCTTCTCTTTTCAAAGACCCTGTAAGTAATTATGCTGCATTATACATCATTCATATGTCAATGCAAATTTTGTTTTTAAATGGAAGGAGTTTTGAATGACATGGTACCAAGCAAATGTCCAACATTAACCAAACCTTTTATTTATTTATTTACTCTCACCTGAATTGCTCTTTGAAATTGAATTGGGGGTAGGGGTTTAGTATTTATATAGTCAGCAACCTCATATTTGACACTTCATCCTAGAATTAAATTCTGAACACCGAAAAATCTCATAGAAAAGAAATTACAAATGACAATAACCTTCAAAAAATCCTTAACAACAGTTGAGACCCTTTTCTCAGTAGATATTACACTTATATTGACAGCAAGAAATAAAATGGGAAATATAAAAGGCCAAAATAGTATTTAAAAATTCTATACTTTGAATCATACATAGAATTGTATACTTAAAAGTGTGTGATTATATTGTTGGAAGCTTGAAATATATGCTGTGTTGAGCCTTTTTCCCCCATCCCTTAACAATGATGAACATTTTCTTATTGAGATCAATTTATAATAATGACAGTTAGAGAGTAAAATTTATAGTTATGTAAAATGAAACTGTCCAGATTGGACTCAGTGACTTGATGATACACAGAACAATCAGAGTTATTAAAATGGTGGGTGGCCTTATAGACCCTCAGATGCTTCTCAAAACAAATCATCTTGACAGGAAGAAAATCTTACAAAATGAAGTTTATATGCCTTCTGCTCTTTATAGACATTTTAAACTTGAGAAACAACTCTAGAGAATTATTGAAATTTTATTCTTCAAAAATAAAAAGGTACAATTTCTGCAAATATTCATTACCCTCAGACTTTATTTAACTTCAATATTTTCAGAAATGTGTGGAAGAGATATAGATAGATGATAGATATAGATAGATAGATAGATAGATAGATAGATAGACAAATAGATGATAGATATTTTCCTTTGCCACATTTCCCATCATTTAGAAGAGAGTTAAACCCATTCTAGTAAGAGTCAGTTTTACATTTGATTTTGTTAACAAATATTTAGGTCAAACTAGCAACTGCTTCAAATTCATTCAAGTTCTGTCCTTTAGGTGTTTAAATTGAAAAGAAAAAGTGATAAAAATACCACTTTATCTGTTCAGTGATATATTCCTAGTTATAAGAACTACTGACCAGTTTTATCCATTTCTGTAACACGCATAAGTTTTCAATTCTTTGGCATTGCTGCTCAAGAAAATATCACTGATAAGTTAATCTAAGACCTATTCAATACTATGATACTTTACTTTCCCTGAATAGATCTTCTTCCATTAAAGAAAAATACCAACTGGTGAGAGCTGAGATGGAGAATTCTAAAACAAGACTGTCATACTCGCTTTGGCAATGCATATACTAAAACTGAAATGATACCGAGAAGATTAGCATGGTGCCTGCACAAGGATGACACACTAAAGCAAGACCATCACATTGAATTTCCCGCTACAGTGTACTGCCTGGGCATCCTTAGACAGGTTAAGTAACTACCTGTGATTGAGTTGCCTCATCTCTAAATGCTGATGGTAAGAGTTCCTACCTCATAGGATTTTAACAAGGAGTAAATGATTTAATATATATGAAGATTTTGAAACAGTGCCTAACATAGAGTAGCACTGTATAAGAATTAGCTCTTTTTGAAAATATTTCTTTTTTATTTTTTCTTCATTTGAAGAATAAATGTATCATCCTTGAATAGAGCTATAATTTGTTAATTGTGTGTTTGTTATGGGTACCACAGTAAGTTACCCCAAGCAATCTCAGGTATAGATATGAATATCTTCTACTAAACTAGTAAAAACACTAGCTTTTGCAAAAAGACTAGGATAACTAAATTTAGTGTTAAAGTCCTAGCAAAAATGTCCAGTATAAACTATAAGTAATATTCAGGGTTTTATTTCCCAGTATTTCTATATGATAGGTTTGTTTTTTCATATGTAATAAGTCATAAAGAGTAAGGGTACCTGAAGGGAAAACCAAAAATAATTTCCAATTTGCGAAGTTCAATTTAAGGCATAAGGACATACATAAATATTAGACCTGTACGGTTTTGTTTGCCATGTGATTTGTCAAATATACTCTCTCTTTTCCATCGATGCCCTTACCAAGTAGTGTTTTTCTAAAAAATAGATTAGTCAATTGGCCCAATTGTAAAATAACTTGAACAACATTGAGTATCCCAATTTTATATGATGTGCATGGTATAAGATCTATAAGTGGAGTTTTAATGACACTTGTGGTCATTTTAAGATTTACATTAAAGTTAAGATGCTTTAGGACTAAGCGGCAAAGAGCATCCTAATAGTCAGAACCTAACAGTCATGACCTAATAATCTGGTTTTCTGTCAACCTCAGCAACCTAATTTCATGCTACTTCTTCCTTTGCTCACTAATCTTCAGCCACAATGGCCAATTTTTAGTTTCTCAAGTGAACTAATGTCCTTTATTCCACAGAGATTTAAGACGAATACTGTTTCAACCGCCTAGAATAGTTTTCCTCCATCTTTTCATCTATTCAGCATGTCTCTATTGGGATGTAATATTAGCTGTCACTTCTTTCAACCTCTAAAATACATCATCATCTCATTATATTATCTTTTTTAAAAGATTTTATTTATTTATTTATTTGAGAGAGAGAGCGCATGCACAAGCAGGGAGAGGGGCAGAGGGAGAAGGAGAAGCAGGCTCCCCACTGAGCAGGGAGCCCAACATGGGGCTCAATTCCAGGACCCTGGGATCATGACCTGAACCAAAGACATGCTTAACCGACTGAGCCACCCAGGCACCCCTCATTATATAATCTTATACCTGCTGGTACTTTTATTGTGTAGGATTAATTTAACATTGTAGTTCATTATTTTTTTCATGACTTCTTCCCCAGTAAACCATAAATTTCATGAAGAATTGGACCTTGTTGTATGTTCACTTCTGTTCTCTATTGAAATGACATTGATGCTCTCACCTCAACAAAATGTGTACTGATATCCTACTCTTCTCTTCTCACTTTTGACTAATTTGAAATGGTGAGTTTGACAGTTGCACTTAATATGGTCCAGACAGAAGTCCTGACCTGCTCCCATCCCACCTAAATTCTCCACTAGAGATGAGAATCTTCATCTCTTACAAAGAATACTTCCATTCAGCTACTGGTCAAGCCAGAAACCTGGAAGTCATCCTTGATACCTCCCTTTTCCACACCCTCCATTTCTAAGTCATCACTAAGTCCTATCCTCTGTATGCATCAAATGTATGTAAATAGGTTTGCATGTCTTCTCCACAATTGCCACATGTATCATTCAGGGTCCTGCCACAAAAGAGTAACCCACTTAGAGTGGGTAATATGAAGGAAATGTTTAATGAAATCATATTTAAAAGACAGGGTAAGTAAGTTTTCTGGAAACCAACCAGAAATACTTCAAGATCCCACAGCTAGGAACAAGCAACAGGAAGCTGTTGACAATGTAGGCTGAAAGGACAAAGGGAAGTTACTGGAAACTAGAAAGGCTAGCTCCATGGTGAGAGATGTCTGAGATAAACCATGTCCTCTGATAGAAGAAGAGAGGTCAAGGCACAGAAGAAGCAGGGGAATAAAAACCAAACTTCATTCTGTTGCCAACCTCAAGTCACAGGCTGGTATTTCCCATTAGCTAAACCAAAGTGGAATTTAAAAGACAAAGAAGCCCCTTGATGTCATGCATAATCATTAGTATTTTGGGGGTCATAAGGCATGGACAGAACAAACTGAAAGTATTCTGCAAACCATTTTTCTCCTAGCCTTTGTCGTTTCTTACCTGAACTATTGCAATGATCCACTAACTGGTTTACCTACTTTCTCTGTCACAAATACCTGTACTCAATTCTCTTATAAGAGTAAGAATTCTGTTCTTGGATTGAAACGCATATCAAGTTTTTCTGCTTAAAATATTTCTCAGTATTTATCTTTTACTCTCAAACTCCTTGTTTTAAAATTGTACAACTTTTATTATAAAGGTTAATTTTCTTATTTTATTTTCCACACTAGACTGAGTTCTATGAAGGCAGGCATTACCTATTTTCATCTTTGAGTCCTCTATCAATGTGACTAGAACACACTAAATGCTAAATAAATATTCTATGAATTAATAAATTTTAGAAAACAGCTTTGTATTTTTAAAAGCTGCCCAAGAGGGGCACCTTGGTGGCTTAGTTGGTAAAGTATCTATCTTTGGCTCAGGTCATGATCTCTGGGTCCTGGGATAAAGCCCCACATCAGGTTCCCTGATCAGCAGGGAGTCTGCTTCTCCCTCTCCTTCTCCCCCCACTCCCTCCCCCGCTTGTGCTCCCCGACCCCTCAATTAAATAAATAAATAAATAAATAAATAAATCTTTAAAAGCTTCCCAGATGATTCTAGATTTTAAAAAAAGGTTATTGGACAACTAATCTTCTAATGCTCTAGACTGTAAAGAGAATTATTAGTAAAATTAATCCTTACCCATTTGATTCATTTATTATATGTTAAATAGAAACTCACAATGTGTTCATAAAATGTGATTCTTTACTAGGGCTTGGCTAAGTCTATTTATTTATTTTTTTCTAGTTCTTTTTTCCTTTTCAGATACCAGGTTTAACCTTCCTTAGGAAAATCAAGTATTTCTCCCTTTTAAAAGCTCATACATGAACAACCTGATGGTGAACCAGTTCACATTTATTCTTGGATTTGAGGACCAGAAATACTTCCCAAGTGCTTTAATGCCTTCTCATTATCAGATAGCATAGAAGAAAAAATTCTTTTCTACAATTTAAAAATGTAACATTTTTGTATATCTAAGAACTACCATAGGGCTGAGGTCATTTCATTGAGTATTTTAATGTTAAATTGTTTTTTTCTTTTCCTTTGGATCGCAGGCCCTGGGAGTTCTACATACCTGGTGCTGACCTTTTTTCATTTCATTTCTGATAATTTTTTTAAATAAATTGTTTCCATTTCATTTGTTATAAGGACAATATTTTCTTATCTGTGTTCAGATGTTTATATACGTTTGATATGCATCTGCCTGTTGTAGTATTGAAACAATTCCATTTTGGTGACACATTCTCTAACACCCCCTTTGCCAAGAAATGTTCATATTTCAAAATCTACTATTTTGATAGATAAACAATAATATATTAGTTAACCACTATAGTATTTTGGGACATGAATACCTCTTGTGATCTCTAGGTATTTTAATAAAATTATTTCAATACACTTATGTAATAAATAAGGAATATATATATGTACACATATATATGTGCCTGTGTAAGTAAGTAAAAATACTTATGTTTCAGCATAGAGATGAATAATGGCTATATATTTTACCTCATTCCTCTCCTTAAAAATGAACTGTAAGTAAAATCCCTAATTTACTGAAAATAATTGTGTAAACAGCAATTTATTAGAGAAATTCTCTTATCTTCTGCATTTAATTTTGAAAAGGGCACTAGCTCTAACACCTAATCTCCAGCATTTCCATTAGCAAACTGCCCTCCCCTGTGTCTGTATGTATTAACATCCATCCTAGGTTATAATCAAATATTTGTGTAATTATTCTTGGCAAAGTTAGAGGTTGCAAAGCACAAGATACATATAAAACTGTAGTGGCATGTTTTCATTAGTGAATTTATAAAACCTGGGGTATTTCTTTATTACAGTCCCCAATAGGTGAATTCTATTATTAAAATAATACCACTAAGATTTGCAGAAAAATTATGACCCCAAATTTTGATTCCAAATTATTCAATTTCTACCTCCTCCTAAATGCAGTCATTACTGATACCGTTGTTTCTGTTCCTGTTTATTCTACTATAAATTTAAGGGTTAGATAATTTGATTTATTCCACAGTTCCTTAATTGAAATGAAGCATGTCCATCTAATCTTTCCAATATGATTGTATTTTCCACAAAGACAAGGAAACGCCTTATGTCCTTTGCATCTCTCATGATTTCTAGCACAGTTCTAGACATGAATAAATATTCAATAATTATATATTATTTACTCCATATATTTATACAATCCTAACTGATTGTTAAGATATATTATACTGTTTATTTAACAATGCTGGGGGTGATAAACTAAAATCAAACCTCTGGCATTTACTTAAGGAAAATCTTCAGAGTCATTTACTTAAGGAATCTATTTTGCCAGGTCTTTTCTTGGTGTTAAGTGTGATCAATATATCCTGACTGCTAATGGCAGTAATAAGATTACTATCACTATCAACCTTAAGACTTCAAAAATGAAAGGAAGTAGAATCTTGAAGCCAAGTGCTGTGGGTCATGGGGGTAGGAGGAGTAGAAGCTAGCCCCTCTATCTTGCCCTACTATCCTGTGTGGCACAGGTAATGATGAATGAGAAGGCAGCAGCCTCTAGACAAAACATCGCAACTCCAAAATGTGAGGGCTCTGAGTTTTATTTTTACTTGTGTTATCATAGACTTGATTACAATTTTAAATTAATAAATAAATATTTCTTTAGTATTGCTAAATTAATACACTGTGTTAAAATTTTATGGGGTATTGGGCGCCTGGGTGGCTCAGTGGTTAAGCGTCTACCTTCGGCTAAGGTCATGATCCCAGGATCCTGGGATCGAGTCCCACATCAGGCTCCCTGCTTGGCGGGAAGCCTGCTTCTCCCTCCCCCACTCCCCCTGCTTATGTTCCCTCTCTCACTGTGTCTCTCTCTGTCAAATAAATAAATAAAATCTTTAAAAAAAAATTTTGTGGGGTATTATATTATTTTTCTCCATTTTAGATTCTTTGACCCTCCAGATACTTGATGGAGCAAATGCTTTTATCCTTAACCTGATCTTGATAATGAGTAGTAAAAATTGATGTTCTAAAGATGTATCTATCTACATTACTTTTTATTACAAAATCTACATTCCAGTCTTAGGTGATCTGCTCTGTTTTAAAATGAATCTAAATATTAAGTCCTGGGGAAGAATAACACTTAGGGAAAAAATGTTAAAATATAGCAGCTAATGTTAATACTTACTAATACTTGCTTATCTACAAGTGTTAAAAGGGAAAGGTTTTCCAACCATTATAAGATGTTACAGTGTTAATCTACATTTCAATAAGTTTTTAAAGGCAATTCTAGAACTGTCAAGGACCTGCTCTTAAGCTTGAGAGAAACCTACAAAGGAATGCTGACAGTTTCATTTTATGTGACATGAAAGCATTATTTTATCAAGAAAATGTTATTAGTTCCTCAGACCTTTGAGCACTTTACACTGCAGATTCTCAGAAAGTTCCACAGATACTCTTTAGTGCATGGAGCTAAAATATTACCTATGAAAATATCCTGAGATATAAAATTAAAGAAGTGGTCTGAATAAGCAAAGGTTCCTCTACTTCACTTGGTTCTATCTCAAAATTATAGTAAAGTCGGAAGCTTTGAATAAAGCACTCATGTTTGAAAATCCCAAACTTTGAAGGAGGGATTTAAAAGTATATGCTAAAGTATGTTTAAATGTTTGCTAAAGACTTACAAACTAGAAGAGTCACATTGTAAGCAACCCTTGGATTTTATAATATAGGCTTGATAGAAGCACCACATTCCTGGTTCTGATACCCTCCTAAAATTAAGAAAAGTTTTGTGATTTTTGTTGTTGTTACTGTTGTTTGTTTGTTTGTTTGTTTTTCGTTTTTGTTTTTGTTTTTCTCTGAGGCAGCAAAGAATTCTTGACCCAGATAGGCCAGAGTTCTACAGATTTGGGCACAAATGATAACCTCCAACTTCTAATTATTTTGTATCCTTTCTCTTTTCCTATTCTACCCCTTATTACACTGTTTCCCAAAGTATAGCAAGCTTATCACTGACAGTTGATAAGATGAGTAGAGGCAATGAATGAACAGATTTTATTATTTAAGAATTGAGATAGTTGCACATTTGCTTTAACATACATTATATAAACGATAATCAACACATTAAAAATACCTTAGATACTATTCCTTGGGAATATAGACAATATTTAGGTAATATAAATGTTCAAGATTTTGAAAAGGAGTTGATTTAAAGAAATATATTAAATAAGTACTTGTTTAGGTAGCACATAGCTATGGCAAAAAGTGAAGGTGGGACAGAAATGTCTAAACTAGAAGAGACACTGTCCATGGTACTCATTGTTCTCATTCTTCTCAAAGACATGTTATCTCATGCTGAATCCAAGTAAACATTTTATCCTTTGAAAGGTTCTGATACTGCTGTAAAAATATCTTCAGCCATCTCCAATGACACTGTATTCCAAAGCAAGCCTTTTACTAAATCATTAAGCCTGATGTCAACAGCTGTGTGATAGTAGGAAATAATACCAGTAAAATATTTTGTCTTTCATCTTCTCCATCAATGAAAACTATTAATTTTCCACTCTAAAACAACTCTCCCTTTCTAGCTTGGTCTTGCAATTTTATATTTAGCCATTAATTAATCAAAAGTGCGAGGAAGAGGGATTTTATTTACTTATTAAGGGAACTTGCATCCCTAACTCATCTACATATTCTTCCATAACTTTCCATGATGCATTTTAACTCCTATCAATGACTTCCATACAGATTAATCTTTTAAAAACAAACACTCTTTTACTGAAGCTCATTAAATATTTTAATAGCTCTATGCTAAATACACAGATTATCTCATTTTTGTCATCTCCTTATACCAAGTCTACTAAATACAGATGCGAACAATGAGACAATAAAACATCAAAGGTCTTGTGGTCACTCTGGGAATGACACTGGTTTCAGTACCCTTAACTTTTGCCACTGCATTACATTATTTTGATATACAAATCCAATATCAAGACTTAGAGTGAATCCTCTTTTATATTTATCCTCAGCATGTGACAACAGTGATCACTCTCTCAATTTTGAATGCCTGTTTTGCTTGATCTTGTGATGCTCCCCGCTATTGATTTCCTTTTCACTTTTCTCAAAAATTACATTCTCCTTTGCTGATTCATCTGCCTCTTATTGCTTTTATGAATGAGCCTTGCACAAGGTAGCATAATTAACCTATCTCTATGCTCACATTGTGTATTCATTATTTAGCATGTCTTTAATATCAACTCAACATTTGGGACAACAGAATGAAAATATTATCAAAACATTGCTATTACTCTTTGCAGAGTAACTGGTGTGATTTTTTTCCCCACTAGGTTGGTATATTAAATCATATCCTATTTTGGTTTTAAATTAATCACTTAGGTTTATATATTTAGTGGAAACTACAGCTACTGCTTATCTTGTTTTACTGTACTTCCAAATACCAGAAGGGAGAAAGAGAGTAGATCATTCTCAAAGAGAGAAATAAGATCATTCTTTCAATGGCAATGGTATTATTAGTAGCCCAGGTGCCTACTCAGGTCCAATGGCACTTCCATGTGTGCTACTGGAGTTAAAATTTAAATTAATATTAACATTAGTTTATACTTAAAAGTTTAGTCATTCTTCCATAAACATAAACATTAAGCAAAGGTCTCAGGGCCTTCTGCTCACCCAATATGAACAGCCTTTGAGCTCATGTAACCACTCTGGATATCAACTTCTCATGTGATTATTTCTTCTCTAATGATTTAATATGCTTTCCAGGACAGCAAAATTTAATTGGCAATGTTATAGTCAATGAATAGAGAAGCTTAATGAGCATTGGTTCTCAAAAAAGAATGGGTTAGGGTCTTCATCATTGCCTCTCAAGAGACTCAGAGACCGCTATATAAATATAACAAATTTACTTCCAAATAACACAGAAGATTGGTGGAGGCAAGCCATACTCCCCTGAGGCAATGGGATCCATGCAAATGTTGAGGGAAGAATTAAAGAATATCTGTTTCACTATGCTGGAATGTACTTGCTTAGTATCTCTTGGCATGGTCCCTTAAAATTAAAGATTAGTCTCTTTTCACTAGGTATCCTATTAGAGTTCATACATTAAGTGAGGGGTGCTTGTATAAATAGAGGAAAGCATTGCTATTTCAACTTCTTATTCCAGAGATTTTCTCTAGTGAGATTACAAATTTTGATTAGGAAATCCTTCATTAAAAAAAAAAAAAAAGGAAACACTTTATAGACAATCACTACTATGAACCAGGTAAAGAATAGATAAAATGCTCAGTTTGTGAAGTTAAGATAAATTAGAGGATGAAGGAGGAGAGTAAAAGAAAGCTTTTGAAAGAAGAGAACAAGTCATGAAACTTGCTGGAAGACTAGAGCCTGTGGAGAAATATTGCTTGTTGAAAGTTTCTAGTCATAGAAGGTCCTGAGTACTTTCATGAAATGGAATGTCAAGGGGAGCCTGGGTGGCTCAGTAAGTTAAGCATCCGACTCTTGGTTTTGTTTCAGGTCATGAACTCAGTGTTCTGAGATCGATCACCGAGCCCTGTGTCAGGCTTCACGCTCAGCGAGGAGTCTGCTTGAGATTCTCTCCCTCTCCCTTTGCCCTCCCTTCCTCTCTCTCTCTCTCTCTCAAATAAATAAATAAATAAATCCTTTTTTAAAGACTCTCTCTTCCTCTCCTTCTGCCACACTGTTTCTCTCTCTCCCTTAAATAAATAAGTAAATCTTCAAAAAAAAGAAAAAAGAAAAAGCCTCCTAACCCAGCATCTTATGCCAGGGAAATTTGGGAAAATGACTATCTGGGTTCCCCCCAAAACAAAGCCTACATGGACAAATAGTTGTGCCCAAGTAGTTTACTTATTTAATATGTGATTCAAAGGAGGAGAAGTGAATAGGGAGAATGAGAAAAGGAAGGAGGAAAACACAGAGTAATAGCACATCATCAAGATCCTTAATATAGGCCTTTATTCCTTCATGGTCTGGGAGAGATGTGCAGGTTATCTCTGAAACACAGGAGTCTGGAGTCCTCTGATCACTGATCCTGTTTCCCATTGGTTGAGGTGTTAACTATTCCATTCATGGACTACACTTGTGTCTGGGTTAGTTAGCCCCCAAATCATCAAAGACAATCTTGCCACAGAAAGCAGAAAAGCACCCACAGAAAAGTGAGTGCCTGGGGTAGGACAATGGCAGCTTCCAGGAAGGTAGTATAGTCCACCTTTCAGTGGTTGAAATCTGACATGGGCTACAGAGGTAAGCTAAAATGAGTAAAGTTACTGTATGATACAAGATGAAATAAAAGACTAAACATCAGGACATGAAATGAATTAGTTCAGCAAAAGCAAAAATTCAGAACCTGTTGTGTCTAGAGGAAATGTTAAGGTCACCATTATCTCTGAAGATCTATGGAGAATTTATTGAAATCCTGGATCTTCTCACCTTACCCATCATGGTGGGCCATCATGAGCATCTCCCTTAGATGACATTCAAGTTACCATGTTGAGTTCAGAGGTAGTCTTTTTCTTCAGACAAATCTTGAGAATGGTACTCTCTGTCTAAAATAGATGAAGGACTGATTTGGGCAATAATGTTTCTAAATTTGTTATATATTTAAAGTATTGTATTACGAATGTAATTATTATAAATTACTAAATAATCTGAGTTCCAAGAACTTTTTTTGTCTCCTTATAGAATTACCTCTTCATTTCTCACTATGGCACAGTATAAGCAGTTTATAACTAACAGTTATTATTTTTCTGAAATAAGAGTAGTAATTATTAAGCATTTCTCAAGTGTTGCCAATCTTTTAAGTGATTTACATTTGTTAACAAAGTTAATTCTCACAATAATCCTCTGTAGGTGCTATTATCCCCATGCTTCAGATATGAAAATTAAGGCACAATGAGTTTAACTAATTTGTATAAATTCATCAGCTAAGAAGTGACAGCTGGAATTTAGGCCTGAGAGTCAGGGTGCAATCCAACCTATAAAGCACTGAATATTATGCCTTTTGAGACAAAACACAAAGTTCTTATAAATCAAGATCCAAAGTCGTGTCTATACTATAAGTTGATTACATTGCAACCAATTTTTTTAAAAAGGCACCTAAATAGTTTTTCATTTCATAATAATAGTATTAACTTTTAAAATGATCTAATATGTCTCACCAGATATACATACAAAACACACTTTACTTTAGATTTTATTCATTTTTTGAAAATTTAACAATACAAAATAGGTCAAGCACCTTTGTTAATTAACTCTATTTCATTAAAATTATGTCCTCTGGTTTAAAATGCCTTCACTCTTGTGTGTTAAATTTATGTGGATGATCCATAAACAGTCCCTAATTAGTCACATGTGTATTCAGATGTGGGCTTGTGTGTTATAAACTAACACTGAAGTGTATAAGGAACTGTCAGTCAGATCAAAAGTCAACTGAAAATCATCCCGTTTGCAAAGCTGAGAGCCTGTCACAGTTAGTTAGTCATAAATGTTTAAAACAGCAACCAAACTTTTATTCTAATTGAGCATGAGTTGAAAGGCTACCCACTTTGATGTCTTTGCTTTTATCATTTGTATATAGCTACAAAAACTACTATTATGCTTTTTTTTAATCCCCCCTTGGAGTGGTAGACATTACTTAGTTCTGAAAATATACAGGTAGATCAATCTATAATTGCAAGGCCTTTGTACAATTTCCAGTTATGCCTATAATCTTCCACGTGCAAAAGTTCAAAAGTAAAATTCTTCCCTCTTTTTTCTCTATTTGATCTCTTTCTCCACCTATTTGTGATTCAAGCCATAAGGAACACATCTTTGCAATATTTAGAGAGCCATCATTTAAAATGTAATAGTCCTCTTATCCCACTTTTTCAGCCTTCAGTAGACACAAATCAAATAGATTTTTTCATTAATATTACACATTTTATCAGCAAAATTTAGTGGCATTAATGGCCCCATTCTAGAGATTTACGTATTGAGACTCAGAGGCGAAATGACTATCAAGGTCCTAGAGCAATCCATCTGGCAGTATGGCAAAGATTTCAAAGTGCCAGACCTGAACCTATTTCCATTCTTTTATTTTAGAATTTGAACACAAGTCCTGCATTCAGGGTCATTATCCTGTAATTTTATGGCCAACAAGGTTATCGGTTAAATAGCCAGTGCTGGAAACACTCTTCAGACTACCCAGAGGACTGTAACTATTGCCATGTGTTTCACTTTTTATGCTATAAGCTCCTCAATAAATTATTATTTTTGTTCAAATAGTCAAATATCCTTTAAAGATATTTAAACAATAAGAAAAAATATGTATATTTACACATGTAAATGTCATTCTCTATTCTCTTTATTCTTTCGTGTAAATCTCAATTTTCGTCCAGTATCATCTTCTTTCTGTCTAAAAGACTTACTATAATATATCTTGTAGGGCAAGGGGCGCCTGGGTGGCTCAGTCGTTAAGCGTCTGCCTTCGGCTCAGGTCATGATCCCAGGGTCCTGGGATCGAGCCCCGCGTCGGGCTCCCTGCTCAGTGGGAAGCTTGCTTCTCCCTCTCCCACTCCCCCTGCTTGTGTTCCCTCTCTCGCTGTGTCTCTCTCTGTCAAATAAATAAATAAAATCTTTAAAAAAATATATATATCTTGTAGGGCAAGTCTGCTGGTGATGAATTTCCTCAGGTTTTATATGTCTGAAAATGTCTTTATTTTGCCTTCACTTTTGGAAAATATATATGCCAACTATGAAATTCTAAACTGACAATCTTTGGTTTTCAGTGCTGTAAAGATGTGGTTCCATTATCTTCTCACTTGCTTTGCTCAGACAAAAAAACAGACAAAAATCCAATGTCATTTTTATCTTTTTCCTGTATGTAACATGTCCTTTCTTCCTGAATATTTTTAAGAGTTTCTCTTCATACAGATTTTGAAGAATTGTATTATGATATGCCTCAGCATAGTTATGTGTTTTTTTTTTTTTCCCATGTTTTTTGTGTTTGGAGTTCTTTGAGCTTCTTGGATTTGTGAAAGTATAGTTTTCATTGAGTTTGGAAAATTTGGGGCCATTATCTCTTTAAATATATTTTCTTTCTCCTCCTTCTGGGACAAAAATTACCTCTATATTAGGCCACTTGAAGTTGTTCCACTCCTCACTAATAACCTCTTCATTTCTTTAAGTCCTTTTTTTCCCCTTGTTTTATTATGGAGAGTTTTTATTACTAAGTCTTCAAATTCACTATTATTTTCTTCTGCAATATCTAATCTGTAGTTAATCCCACCCAGTGTATTTTTTTATCTCCAACATTATAGCTTTTATTCTTGAGATTTCATTCTGAATTTTTTCATTTTTTCCATTTCTCAACATAACTCTTTAAACATATGAAGTAGAGTCGTAAAGACTGCTTGTTTTATGATAACTATTATAATATTGTTTTATTAATGATTTGCTATGTTCATTGTGTGTCAGTTTCAACTGACTCATTATTTTCCTCATTATGGTTCATATTTTCTTGCCTCTTTATTGACTGTTGGTCTTTGATTGACTGCCAAACATTGTGACTTGTTGGATGTTGGATATTTTTCATTTCTATGAATCTTCTTATACTTTGTTCTGGGATGCAATGGAGTTACTTGGAAAAAATCTAATATTGTTTCATTTATTTTGTCTGACTTTGTTGTTGTATGTTTCAAATGGAAGGGTGATTCCAGTCCCAGTTACTCCATCTTAGCCAGAATGAGGATGTTTGAGGATGAAAAACATAAGAACTTAATAAGTCCTAGACACTAATCTAAATGTTTTACATATACTAACTCATTGAATTCATACAGCAACTCATGAGGTAAGCATTATTATTATCTCCCAGTGATAGACATTGTTGGTTGCCTGCACAATATTATTATTATCTTTTTTTTTATATTGTTAACAGAGGTTCAGATTATTTCCCAGGACATCGTTCTGTCTCTGATGTATAAATCCACCAGAAATTACATCTACTTTTAATGAAATGTGTACCTTTCCTCATCTCCTAAATTCATTCAATAGTACCTATTTCAGAATCTTGGGAAAGAGAGCAGGATTCTTTTAAGACTATTTTTTAAAGATAGAATACATTTCTCAGGAGGTCAAGTTCAGAAAACAGAATGATTGTTCGAGTGTAGTCCTCAAAACCCTTTTTAATTATATTTCCTAATTGTGTGTGGATGACACATACAAATTCCTTTCCTATTTCTCAATGTACATTTTCAGCTATTGCCTTTTTTTCTTTTTCATAATTTAAGAAAATTTTAACGAAATAACACTTTTTATCAAAAGATGATACCAAGGAATCACAAAATATTCAAAGCAATAAGTTCCAAGGATGTACTTCTTTAATACTATAAAATCTATTATCAATTAATCCCACACTCAGTTAATATATAACATATAACCATATGCACTCTAAAATAGTAGAAAGTTATATATTGAACCTTGCACTATCCTGATACTTATTAAATAACAAAAGTACAGAAACAGAGACAGAAAAGTATGAAAAAGTACATCTGTTAATGGTTGAGGGTATTTTTCTGATTTTTCCTTCTAGAAAACATCCATGAAGAGGAAATACAGGATAGATGCAGAATATCTTAAGGGAAAAAAAAATACTGTGAACCAGTAAAAGAATAATTTGCCATGACAATTAGACATATGGACAAAGATCCAACAAAAAACATAAGGTTGAAAATGTTAAATAATAATTTAGAAACATTGCCCACCAAGGTTTTTCTGCGATGTAAGTCCCCAGCATGAAAATACTTGTTGAAAGCTTTCATATTAAGACTATATATGCTGTATTTAAGTAGAGCACACAGAGAAAATGATATATGATTCCTGGAACAAATTGGTAACTGCAGTTAAAATGGTGCCCCAAACTGTACTTTCAGGAATTAAATGGTAGGCAGATACAACCATCTTGTTGTATTTGGAATTAAACTGAGAAGAATATAAAACTGTGAAGTAATATAGAAGCAAAGATGAGAAAAACAGAATAAAGTTACTTTTAAATTCTTTATTATAAGGCTATGATATTTATAAATGTCAACTTCTAGTCCTTTACTCTAGGGAATGATACACCATGACCTCAGGTTGGGTGGAAGCGATCATATTACACCACTTCCTTGCAACTATTAAAGGTGGTTGCATTACCCAAGCTAGACATATCAATTCCCTTACTAGAATATTTAGTTTTAATGAAACTGGTGGGAAAAAGCTCTCTTCCATCTTTTATTGCCAAAGTATAAAGATATAGGTAGAACTACTAGTACATTTTTCTACACAAGTTGGTAAAAATGGATGAAGAAATGAGGTGACAAAAATGAAGAAAAAGGAAACATAGATTAAGAAAAGGAAAAATATCAGGACACCTGGGTGGTTCAGTCGGTTAAACAGCCTAATTGAATGAATTTAGGAGATGAGGAAAGGTACACATTTCATTAAAAGTAGATGTAATTTCTGGTGGATTTATACATCAGAGACAGAACGATGTCCTGGGAAATAATCTGAACCTCTGTTAACAATATAAAAAAAAAGATAATAATAATATTGTGCAGGCAACCAACAATGTCTATCACTGGGAGATAATAATAATGCTTACCTCATGAGTTGCTGTATGAATTCAATGAGTTAGTATATGTAAAACATTTAGATTAGTGTCTAGGACTTATTAAGTTTTTTTTTCACAGCTTTTTATCACAGCTCAGGTCTTGATCTCAGGGTTATGAGTTCAAGCCCCACATTGGGCTTCACACTGGGCATGTAGCTTACTTAAAAAAAAAGAGAGAGAAAGAAAAGTATTGAGAGAAAAGTAGTTTTAGGGGTGCCTGGGTGGCCCAGTCTGTTAAGTGTCCAACTATCGGTTTCAGCTTAGGTCATGATATCAAGCTACATTCTTTCCATCAACCAAAGTGCAGTTTAGACCTCAACCTTAAGTGCCCTTCCTTGATCTTTCAACTGGCATATATAATATAGAGTGTCCAACTCTTGGTTTCAGCTTAGGTCATGATCCTGGGATGGAGTCCTGCATCAGGCTCCAAGCTCAGGGTGGAATCTGCCTGAGGATTCACTCTCTCTCTCTCCCTCTGTCCTCCCCTCTAAATAAATAAATAAATAAATAAATAAATAAATAAATAAATAAATAAATATCTTTTTTTTTTTTTTAAGTAGTTTTAGCAGTAATGAGTCTCTGGTCCTTGTTTCTGAGGTTCTTGGTATATTCTCTTGTTCTCCCAGCTTTTCATTTGACTTAATGAGCTGCCCTAATATTACTACAATAAACCTCTATTTGCCTTAAGCTGCTCTGGTAAGAGTTGAACTTCTGTTACTTAAACTGAAAGAATTTGAGACCAGGAGAAAATATTAGCCGAGTTGATCATTTCGTGACTAAATAGCATGAAACTTTCTAGTATTTTACATTTAGGGGTTAAAGTTTAACAGTAAACTCTGCATGGAATTGAACCATGGACCAAGTTAATTCCAAGTGCCTAAATTCTAGTATTTTAGTTCACATGTTTGTAGTTCACATGATTTTAGTTCACATGTTGCACTGAAATCTATATATTTAGTGAAATGTAAAAAATTTGAGAAATTGGAGATAGAAATATGAGCTAAAAACACTATTTTGATGTGCCCTTATATTCCTAGCTTTATCAAAGATAAAATGTTTACTTGTATACCATATAAATAGAAGTATAACTTTAAAATGAAGTGAGTTTTATACTAAATAATTATTGAAAAGTGTTATGTTCTATGAGTAGTTAAATCTGGAGATTGAACATAATGGTTAAGACAAGACCAAGGTTATGTTTTCAGTTTTATTTTTGTTCTCTATGTTTACTTTTCTTATATATAAGGAGGGCTCTATAAAAATTAGATACGGTAATGTATAACTCTTGATGCATCATAACGTCCCATTGAATGTTTTTTTTTCTTGTTTTTATAATAAGACTTTATATGGGAGTAGTCCCTATTGGAATATGGTAGTTGATAGTGAGCAAGAAGAGGTTGATGAACTATAAAAGATGTTTTTGAACTCTGATTGTAAAGGTTTTATATACTGAATTTTTTTCATCACAATTTGTTAATTAAAAAAGTGTTCCACTACTAAAATTATGTTTGAGAACCTGTGGTTCTAATGCAACTTTGCCTCATCTTTGAGACTCCAACTTTCACTTAAACTGTCATGACAGAGAGATTCTCTTAACCTCCCGCTCGAGCTACATTCTTCCCATCAACTAAAGTGCAGTTTAGACTTAAACCTTAAGTGCCCTTCCTTGATCTTTCAATTGGCATATATAATATAGAGAAAAAATAACTTTCAAGAGGCACCCAAGTGTGTTCAGAAAACAATGGGTCAGTGTTAGAGGAGAGGGGAAATTTTGAATCCTCTATGGATTTGGGTATTGGTCACTCGGATTGTCCTCTGGCTCTGTTGGCCTCCTGCCTGGCTCCCAGGGAAAGGGGGGAAGTTTGCAAAGATTGACAAAAAGCTGAAAGAACTCTTTCATTAGAATCTCTGAAAGATTTTGGAAGCCCAAGGCAATAATACTTTGCAACCTCTGTCCTAGTGGGATCAAAGGGGGTGGGGGTGAGTAGAAGAGTGTGTGGTGCTTTTCCCTATTCAAGGTTTCTATTGAGCATGAAAATGTCACAGCATCTGAGCAGTGGATCAGCTGACAACTGGAATGCAGCAGAATTGGAAATGGTATTTCACTGTGATGAGTCTTGGAGTTTTTGTTGTAGCATTGATAATTTGGGATAAAACCAAGAGCATAGTAGGCAGTTGGAGATTGGGGGGGGGGATTTTATAGTGGTTTTGATGTCACTGAAAGACCTAGGACAGGAGAAGAAGGGAATGGTAAGTGAATGCAGTAACTGTGAGGACTACTTCTCTAGTAGGGTAAGACAATCTGGGACCCATTTTGGAAAGGTGATTATGTTGTAAAGGGTCTGAGATCCACTAAAGCCCACAACAAGTTGAATTATGTGCTGTGAGAAAAAGAATGAGACATCATGGATATTCAAAATCAAAAGATTTAGGAGGAATTTGCAGAGATCTGAGTTAGAGGAATTCTGGATTCCGTTGGAAACTGGAAAGACCCCACTTCAAGCATCTTTACTGAAAAGGCTCCCAATATGAATAATTGTCTACATTCTGAAGACTTTCTTATTTCTAACCTGCCACCAAATAGTTTCCTCTGATATAGAATGTTGTAGTTGGTCAAGAGCTCAGTCTTCTCGTCAAACAAAGTAGGGTTTGAATCCTAGTTCTCTCACATGCTTTTGACCTTGGGCTAATCACTTCATCTCCGTGAGCTTCTACTTCTATCTCTATATATGGAATAATAATTTTACCTACTTCATAAGATTTTGTGAGGCTCAAATAAGGCAGAGCACATAGTAAGTGCTCAATAAATATCAATAAAGAGTCATTTTTATCCTATTTATAACTAAAACCATGGTTAGCATGTGCTTTACTGGATTCTTTCTTACCCTCTCTATATCATGATATTTCAATGTCTTTTTCCCTAATGAATATCATAATTATTCTGTCATATTTTATAGTCTTAAGAGAGGTGTAATTGGCCTGAGTCATCTTTTCAAGATTCATAAGTAACTTTTTTTCTGAATCAATTGGTTCAGTTTCTTAAATTCATGGAATTAGACACATTGGCAAAATCATGCCTCACCTTGATGGTCAGCAAGCCAGCCAGATAATGTATATTTATTAAGTAATAACTTTCTATCAAGCAAAATATCAACTTTGAGCATAAAATACAGCATTTCATCCTCTTAAGCCCCGAGAACTTTTTGGAAGAAATTTTACATGGACTAAAGCTCCCATAGGTCAGGTGGGGATTTGTATTTGGAAGTACATTTAACTGTTGTTATTTTGATTTTATAACCTTCTTGGCACTCTTGGCCTGGGGAAACATGGGTTTCACTTTTCAGGCTGAGGGAATAGAAAATTCTGAGGAAAGAAAGCCTACTGTTTGGAAGATCGAAGTGGGAACACAGAAGAACCTGGTTATATCTTTTGCACTGAATGGAGACACGGACAAAATGAGGCACATGACTCATGACTTTAGAGAACAAGTGATGAAATTGAAAACTGTGATGGAGTAAAGTATAGAATATTATTAATTTACTTAAGTGTGTGTAAGTCTCTAAAATAGCATTAATATCTAAGGACAAGGAAAAAGCATGTGTTTTATTATTATTACAAAATTATTATTAAAATAAAATATATTAGCATAATTATTTTTTGGAATATGCTAGAATGAAAAACAGCTTCACCCAATTGATTAGATGCATGAATTTTGCACAAAAATACTAAGCTAAGTTCTGTTAGGTTCGTAATTTAAAAAAAAAATTAAAAAGCATCTCTTAGCAACTTTAATAGTATTATTAGAAGGATGACTAGAATTTCTTGTGGTGAAGTTAGGGAAAAAATATATCAAGGAATCAAAGAACTTAAAAAAATCTCAAGATATAATATACTTAAATTTGAAGGTCTGGCTTATTTTATTCTATGGAATGTACATCTGTCATGCATAAGAAAATTTAATTTATAAAATGAAAAGTGACTAAAAGCACAAAACCAACAAAATATCTGGGTAACTTAAACGCCAAATATTTGATATTGTCTAGAGCAGTGCTTCTCAAAAATGTATGTGCACATCAATTGCCAAAGGATTTTGTAAATATGCAATTTCTGATTTAGTAGATTTAGGATATGGCCTGAGATTCTGCATTACAAGCATGCTGTCAGGTGATGCTGATGTTGCTGGTCCATTGATCATAATTTTGTTTTAATAAAGCTTTAAATTCTAAATTCACATGCAGTTGTTTTTTTTTAAATATTTTATTTATTTATTTGACAGAGAGAGACACAGCAAGAGAGGAAACACAAGCAGGGGAAGTAGGAGAGGGAGAAGCAGGCTTCCCCGTGGAGCAGGGAAACCGATGCGGGGCTCAATCCCAGGACCCTGGGATCATGACCTAAGCCGAAGGCAGACGCTTAACGACTGAGCCACCCAGGCACCCCAAGATTCACATGCAGTTGTAAGAAATAATACAAAGAGACCCCATGTACCTTTAATTCAGATTGTTCCAATGGTAATATCTTGCAACTTCGCAAAAAAAAAAAAAATCAGCTGGGGATATTTATGTGGGTCTATTTCTGGGTTCTCTATTATCTTCCATTAATCTGTGCATCTATCCCTTCATCAATACCACACAGTCTTGCTTGTTATAGCTATGTATTAAATCTTCAAATTGGGCTGACTGATTTCTCCTACTTTTATCTTGTTTTTCAAAATAATCTTAAGCTATTTTATTTCCTTTGCCTTTCTACATATATTTTAGTATGTGGCATCCAGTCTGTGGAAGTAGGAAGAAGAAGAAGGAAACTTGCTTTTTAAAATCCTTGGCCAGGAAATGACATGCATGACTTCAAAACATATTCATTTGGCCGATACTCAGTTACTTGATCATATATATCCACAAAGGAGACTAAGAAATACATTTAAATGTGTGTCCAAGGGGAGGGGAGGCAGACGCAGATTTTGATAAGAAGTATTTGGTAAGATGCCTTTGCCATAAAAAAATAAAGTCATACAACTGTCTAGAAAATGTAAATTTATAAAACACTAAAGAGTTACTGTGTTAGCACATATATTAGCTTCCTGTTGCTGCTGTAACAAATCGCCACAAATGTGGTGGCTTAGAAAAACACAAATCTCTTACCTTAAAGTTCTGGAGTTTAGATGTTAAAGATAGATCTCACTGGGCTCAAATCAAGGAGTCAGCAGAGCTTCAGTTTTTTTTGGAGGCCCTGGAGAGAATCTGTTTCCTTACTTTTCCCCTTGTAGAGGCCCCCCACATTCTTTGGCTCATAGCCCCTTTCCCTTTTCACATCCAGCAATGGCTGGTCAAGTCTTTCTCATGATATTATCTCTCTGGTTCTGACTCTTCTGCCTTCCTCTTACACATTACATGACTTGTGTGATTACATTGAGCCTATAGAATAATCCAGAAGAATGTCCTTATTTTCATATTAAATGATTAGCAACCTCAATTCTATCTAAAACTTCAGTTCCCCTTGCCATGTAACATACAACATGGTCACAGGTTCTGGGGATAAGGACAGTAATTATTCTAATTACTACAGTCGAAATAGTTTTGTAGACAAATATGAATGGATAGTACCATTTTATTATCTTTTCTATTAAATTAAGAAATGCAGCCTTGTGTAAAAGAGGAGTTAAGTAGCTCTGCATTCAAATTTCAGCACTGTCACTACTTAGTAACTGTGTGAGCTTATTAGTTCAGGCTAGCTACATAACATCTGTATGTCTATTTTCTAAAGTATAAAACTGGAAATAAGTAATACACTTACCATAGACCTGTTGTTGAGCTTAAAAGAGACGCAATATGTTTAAGATACTCTCTGAAACACCGTTCATTAAAAATAAGTTGGTTGAGGGCGCCTGGGTGGCTCAGTTGGTTAAGCGACTGCCTTCGGCTCAGGTCATGATCCTGGAGTCCCGGGATCGAGTCCCGCATCAGGCTCCCTGCTCAGCAGGGAGTCTGCTTCTCCCTCTGACCCTCCTCCCTCTCATGCTCTCTGTCTCTCCTTCTGTCTGTCTCAAATAAATAAATAAAATCTTTAAAAAAAAAATAAGCTGGTTGAAAAACGTTTCTTCAACAAATGGTGTTGGGAAAATTGGACAGCTACATGCAAATGAATGAAACTGGACCACTTTCTTATACCATACACAAAAATAAACTCTAAATGGATTAAAGACCTAAATATGAGATTTGAAACCATAACACTCCGAAAAGAAAACATAGGCAGAAATCTCTTGGACATCAACCTTAGCGACGTATTTATGGATATGTCTCCTAAGGCAAGGTTAACAAAAACAAAAATAAACGATTGAGACTACCCCAAAATAAAAAGCTTTTGCACAGCAAAGGAAACCATCAAAAAAAAAATAAAATAAAATAAAACAAAAAGGCAACCTACTGAATGGAAGAAGATATTTGTAAATGATGTCTGATAAACGGTTAATATCCAGAATATATAAAGAACTTATATAACCCAACAGCAAAAAACAAAAAACAACAACAACAAAAAACACTGATCAAATGATGGGCAGAGGACCTGAATAGACATTTTTCCAAAGAAGACATACAGATGGCCAACAGACATATGAAAAGATGTTCAACATCACTAATCATCAGGGAAATGCCAATCAAAACCACAATGAGATATTACCTCATAGCAGTCAGAATGGCTAGTATAAAAAAAAAAAAAGAGGGCACCTGGGTGGCTCAGTTGGTTGAGCGACTGCCTTCGGCTCAGGTCATGATCCTGGAGTCCCTGGATCGAGTCCCGCATCGGGCTCCCTGCTCAGCGGGGAGCCTGCTTCTCCCTCTGACCCTCCCCCCTCTCATGTGCTCTCTCTCTCTCTCATTCTCTCTGTCTCAAATAAATAAATAAAATCTTTAAAAAAAAGAAAGAAAGAAAGAAAGAAAGAACAAGGATTGGTGAGGATGCGGAGAAAAGGGAAACCTTGGGGACTATTGGAGGGAATGTAAATTGGAGCAGGCACTATGGAAAGCAGTATGGAGGTTTCTCAAAAAATTAAAAGTAGAAATACCAATACCATATGATCCAGTAATTCTAGTACTGAGTATTTATCCAAAGGAAAAGAAAACACTAATTTGAAAAGATATATGCATACTTATGTTTATTGCAGCATTATCTACAATATGGAGCAACCCTAGTGTTCCTCATTAGATGAATGGATAAAGAAAATGGTGTGTGTAATGGAATATTACTCAGCCATAAAGAAAAGAATGAGATCTTGCCATTTGTGACAATGATGGATCTAGAGGGCATTATGCTAAGTGAAATAGATGGAGAAAGACAAATACCATATGATTTCACTAATATGTGACATCTAAAAACAAGCAAACAAAACACAAATGAACAAACAAATTAAAAAAACAGACTCTTAAATACAGAGAACAAATTGATGGTTGCCAGAAGGGAGATGGGAGGGAGGGATGGGTAAAACAGATAAAGGGGATTAAGAGATATAAACTTCCAGTTTGTAAAATAAGTCATAGAAATGAAATGTACAACATAGGGAATATAGTCAATAACGTTGTATTAATGTATGATGATAGATGGTAACTACACTTCTCATGGTGACTATTAAGTAATTATAGAATTGCTGAATCACTATGTTGTACACCTAAAACTAATATAACATTGTATGTCAGCTATAATTCAATTGTAAAAAGAAAAAAATAATCTGGTTTATTTCAAAGCACTTATTTTATCCATGGTTGGAGATCAATACAGCCTTGGATAAAGGCATTGTTTTTTCAACCTTGAGTTTCAAATCTGGCTGTTTTCGAGTATATAGTTAAATGATGATTGTAAAAGCCAGTATTTATCAGGAGAGGGGAAAGCATTTAAATTCCAAAAATACCTTTTACCTATTAAAAACATGGGCTCTTAAACGTAGATATTGAGAAACTCAGGAAGGAAAGTTCTTCCTACTGGGAAGGGAGTTACAATACAGTTAGAGCCCAGGGTGGGGTGGGGAACTGTGCCCTATGCGGAGAAAGGTTTGGAGTAGTAAAGCGTCAGGTGATGACGCTACTAGAGCCCTTCAGAAATTGGCCCCAATAAAAAAACAACTAAACAAACAAAAAAGGAAAACGGACAGTTCTAGGAAAAGGTAGAAAGAGTGTCCTCTCACCTAATCCATTCAGACCTCTGACATGAAATCTGGGAGGGCATCCTTTTATGTGTACTGGTGCAAAAAGGAAGAATGACCATAAAATGAGTTATGAGAAATTATATCCTGGGTCTCCTTCCTTCTTGGATATAGACACTGAGCAATTCTTGGGTGTCTCTAGTAGGGGCATGGGAAGTAATATTGAGATTCACCAGTATTCCATGAGATCTTCATGGCAAGGGGTAAATTAACAGGCTAATGCCAGGGATTAGCTGAAAAACTCATTACCAGTGAGAGTGGGGGTGAAAGCAGCAAGGTGGGGATCCCAACTTTCCACTCATGCTAAGAAAACAGAATTCTAGTTACTGCATCAGTGAATATTTAAGCAGTGAATGCAACAAGAGGCCAGGGAAGTGCAGTCACATCTAAAGCAGAGGTCTGCGGAAGCCATCAGTGAATGACTTAAAAACATTGTCCTTATACAAACATAAAATGCACACGTGTCAAATGTTTTCTTTAATTAATAAGGGAGTGAGGAACATGTTGCAAATGTTTAAAAGAAGAATTCAAAGAGCACACACCAATGTAATCAGATATGCTGAAAAAATTTATAATAAATTCCAAACTATTTAATATCAGGGCAATAATCAATTGCATTCCACCAGACAAAATTCATTTACAGATCTATGGGGAAGAACGATTCACATTGCTATAACTTTTCTGCATTTTTCATAGCTGTCAAACAACTCAAAAGCAATGGGTGGGTAGAGGAGTGTTATAGAATCATGTAACCCAGACGGTATGCTAGATGGGACAGATACTCAATAATTTTTGCCCATTTCGAAGTCTTTACTTTCACAGTCTTGCCTGATCACCCACAAGCAGGCCACTGTCATATTTGGTCAGGTTTTTTTCAGCACCTATGTGTGTTCCTCATCTTAACAATGAACATGAGAGTAAGGAATCTGAGTCTGAACAGAACAATTTCCCCATGATGGCACCCTTATAAATTGAAAGAAAATAGCATTCATTGAATGAGTAAATGTAAAGTTTCCATTTCTATCCCTGAAATTGGGGACCTTTAGAAAATTTCATCCAGTTATAGAGAAGTAATGAAATTTATAGATTTCCTACATTTGGATGGAGACATTTTTAGACCTGATAAATAAAATTACAAAATAAAGCCCTCAATCAAGAGTATCTTATTATATACATTCAGGAAAGGTTGGCTTTGTTCCTTTGTGGGTATGTATGTAGAATGAGTAGCACTATGCTTGGAAAAGTAATGAAAACTATTTTATTTTTTTTAAATCAGATCTCTTCTTACCAAGTCAAAGTAATGGTACTTCATATCATAATGCAGCATAATTAAATTTTCTCTACTGTCCATCAGGAAGTGGGGTCATGATTCTTAACAATCTAAAAGGAGCCACAATTAGGTAAAATTTTAAAGCACTTGAAGTATTTTTCTTCTCCTTCTTTGACATCCTCTTTTCTTCTCTGGCTATACCTTTCCTGTCCTTCAGGTATTGAGTGCCTATAAATCTTTCAGTCTGCCCAAATTAACCAGTGGTATTAACCATCCAGGCCTGCCAGTTACTCATACTCTTAATTTCCCCACTCATTCACTTCCCTCTACAGTATGACCCACAGCAGGGCACATTAATTAACTTTCAGTTTGCAAATAAAGTAGAAAATTAATCCATTAAAAGAATCATGAGTAACCAAGTTTAAAGGATTGTTCTAAACTGGTACTAGATTTAGGGCAAGGAAAGTAAATTATTCCAAAGAAATGAAATCTTGATGGTGTATGTTCTAGAAGGCAGAGGGTGGGGCAGTGTTTGAAAGATATTTATAGTGTTACATAGACTCTAAAGGTGGCACTTGAATTGTAAGTCAGCCCTGTTCATTCTCCATTGTGTGAGAATCATCCTTAACCCATGTGTTTATTTAAGTATCACATGTTACACAGGAATATCACCCATTCACTGGAGCATGTATTATACACGGGGAAACTATAGGTACACCCCGCTAAAGAACAAAATTCAGGAGCAAAGTTTGTATGTACTCTAAAAGTGTTTGCCAGATAATTAGAAAATGTTCCACTGCTTCAAAGATCTCCCATATAATACACAGTTAAATGATTATTTTGGAGCTTATTTTGCAGTATTATTACCTTTGAGAAAGCATTGTTATTGGGCACTTTTTTCTAGGAGACATTAATGCATATAATTAAAAACATACAATTCAACCTCACTGCAGGACATCTATGAAACCATTTATGGGTTGTTTTTTCTTGTCCTTCTAGGTGTTGCTGACTGTGGGCTCAAAGTAATGAGAAGAAAGTTATTTTTAGGTTGGAGTAAGTGTTTTGGTTGCTCTAAACTAAAAAGCCTTATTTAGAGTTTGCATACACTACTACGGTACATTGTGTTTTATACAAAGCTAATTGCTTTCCTTAGTTCTGCCATTATCCTTTTTTTTTTTTTCTAGTAAGACTTTCCCCACTAAAGAAATGAAAATGGAGTAGATTTGTATTGCTGGTTGGGAAAAAATGAAATGTTCAAAGTAAAACAATATATTAAAAACATTTCCCTGTCATGACTACCCTGGTTTAGAAGGATTTTACTTTTTTATCTATTTCAAAAATAAAATATAAGGGAAAATACATGGTTCTATATATGCTCATATGACTAGATGACACAAAATTATCATTATCTGCCTGTGTGTGTTTGTAAAGATCATGGATGAGAGAAATTTTTATGTAACCCTTCTGCCTATAGGTATCCCAATAATCATAATAATTATATACTTTCATAAGCACTTACCTTTGCCCTCATCTTTGTTGGTTGCTGAACAAGGCAATGTAACTCCTCATGGACCTTGAACTTAAGAGCTTACTATCTAAAACAGTAAAATGAAAGACCATTGCCTAAATAGTTGCTTAAAATCTCACCATTGAGTTTTAAGCCCAATTTATTCTGACAAATGAATACTAAATTGGATATAAAATCCAAACCTCTGTCCCCAGACCATTGAACATTTGATAATATGTGGAGATACGGTTCTAAATAGCTAATTCAGGATGTGATTGCACTAGCCACTCAAATATGAAAATGACTGTGATTCATTTGAACATAAAGTTTTCCTATACCCAGCCATAGACAGAAGAGAACTGTGTCAGCCAGAAGACAGACATACAGATTTTTATCATACTGAGTTTGAGCACTTCTGGGTGGGTTGAGGGACCAAGTGCAGACAAACAAGTTTATCCCTGCAGAGTGTGTGCATTTGGGGACAGGGGAGCAAAAACAAAAAGAAGATTAAGGAATGTGTCCCTGCTGCCCATCATCCCTTTTTCAATTTTCTGATACTAATTAATTTGAAAAGATCATTTGAAATGTGCTTTTTGGATGTTTTGGATGCTTTCGAAGTTTTCCCCTAGGTTTGTAACCTCAAAATCATGAGCTGTGTGTCAGCGTAAGTGAGGCTGAACCTAGACAGAACAGGGTAGCCAGAGGGGATCTTTGTAAGCAGCTGCCCTCTCTCACCTCTTCCCATGGATACCTGTCATACCACCAAGACCAGGTAACCCATGCTTCCATTCTCTCCTCTCCACCCCCCCCCGTCCCCCAGGCTCTCAGTGGTACTTTGCTACCACCTCTTTCTCAGCCTGAACCTTCTTTAGCCTCATGAACTCCCAGAGCTAATCACAGGGTTAGATCTGTCCACCATTCATTCTCTGAGGCCAGCCTTGCATTGCCTTCCAAAGAATCTTCACTCCTCCAGTGGAAGAAAACAAGATTCTATATCCAGCCACCTTAGCCCAGCCCTAGTTAAAATGCAGCAAGTCAACTGTATTTGAAGTGTTAAATAAAGAGAAGGGGGAAGGTTCAAGGAAGCCAGGGGGAAAAAGTGTCTTAGGAAAAGAGCTTTCTAACTGCTTTACTCAAAAATACATTTAAAGAGCATAAGACTATTCCATAAGTGTAGTGATGAGACAACTAGACATGTAAGAGCTCTAGTTATTCTTGGATCTACTCTCCCTTCCTAATATATACTATTTGTTCAATGAGGAAAAAAATACATTTATTAAAACACCGAATATGAGCCAGATACCAGAAAAAAAGCCATGTACTTACTCTTTACAAATTTAGAATACTGATGGGATTTCCTGAAGTTATCAGTGGAAGGGAGTCTTGATATAAAAAGCCTTTATTCTATGTTATTATAGGCAGAAGTTTCATCCTCGTGATCTTTACTCTCTGGATCACAACGCTGGTTAAGTTATATTATGTGGCAAAAAGAATTTTGCATATGTAATTGAGGTTACTGATCTGCTGACCTTGAGATAGGATGATTACCCTGTGTGGGCCCAATCTAATCATGCGAGCCCTAAAATGCAGAGAACTTTCTTTGGCTGGAGGCAGAAGAGAAGCAGCAGAACAGAAAGTCAGAGACTCAAAGCATGAATGTGCCCTGGTGGCTTGAAATGGAGAAGACAACATGACAATGAATGGAAGTAGCCATCAGGAGTGAGAGAAGCTCCTGGCTGACAGCCAGCTAGGAAACAAGGACCCCAGCTTCTACCCATGATGAACTGAGCTCTGCTAATAAGCACATCTCCACGCCCCCATCTCAAGGGCCTCCAGACAAAAGCCCAGGCCAGCTGATGCCTCATCTTCAGCCTTGTGAGATCCAAAGCAGAGGAATCAGTTAAGCCTATCCAGACTTCCGACCTACAGAACCGTGAGAAAATAAATCTGTGTGGTTTTAAGCAACTAAATTTGTGTAAATTTTTATGTCATTGATAGGAGAGTAATAATACACATGGAATGAACCATCTTCTCCTGAAAATAACACACCTACACACACACACACACACAATGATGACTGAGGATGTCATGCCAATCTACTGTTTAAATTTTAGAGCGAAGATAGATTAGGGGAAAACCCTTACAAACTCATCTCACCTCTCATTTAAGTAGAGAAAATAATGGCAGAAAAAATTTTCTCATCATTAAAATGGAGTGATAAATCTACTTTTAAACATTTTGTGAGAAGTAAATGTGGTTACAAAAATAAAGCACATAGCACATTCCTTAGCACATTTTCAGTACTTGATACATGATCCTCTCCCTTCCTCCTGCTCTTGCTGTCCAAATGAGGCTGTCATTTAGTATTACAGTACCTGTAACCAGAGTTTCACACATTGAAAAAATGCCATAATGTAAACCGGGCATTGCCAAGCCTGGCAGTGCATCCGTATCATCCGCAATGCTCGTCAACTACAGACTCCCACAGCCCACAGCAGACTCACCGACTCTGGGTCTCCAGAGCTGGGCTACTGGGGATGTGAATTTCTGACATGTTCCCAAGGTGAGGTTCGTGCAGTTGCAGGGCACACACTCAAGAATCCTGCAGCTTGGGTATGGTCAGACATGATTAGAATGGAGTTACCGACAGCTGAGCTGTGGGAATGTGCCAGATGGGTAATGTGGCCCCACAACATGGCCAATGGCAGAATCATTGCTTCTTCTGGCAGTAGGGTGGTGTGCTCCATCTGCTCCTCACAGATTTCAGAAGTCAGCTGCGGGAAGACAAAGATGCTATGTTCTTCCTACCTCTTAGTTGAAGAGGGTTAGGTAGGAGGGCAGTGCTATAGTAAAAAAAAAAAACAAAAGAAGAGGAAGAAGAAGAAAGATAACGCCATAGTGTGACTACACATAATCATACTCAGAGCTGCTGAGCTGATAGCTGCCCTTGTAACTCAGCTACGGCTGAAGTTGGAAAACCTGCCAGGTTTGTGGGAACTGGCCTCTAGTAGCAACTGCGACAGTTATTTTCCTCTTTTATGGTGTTTCCTTTTAAACTATGTTTGCACTCTTTGTGGTAGGCATATACCCTGGGGCACCAGCCTGGTGTGTGGAGACTTCAATGAGATACAGCACATAAAAAGACAGAGTATAAGTGTGATGAATCACAATGACAAGGCTGAGTTGGAGGTAACCTGTGCATGATAAAGTGAATTGAAGACTTCCTTCTTGGGACTGTGCAAAAGGAAGATGAGAGGCAACCTGAGGAGATGGACCACAACCTTCTCCCGAGACAGTGTGCCCACACATGCTCTGTACCACTATGCCCTGATCAAACATCCAAGGTCTGCTTTCACCCTGTCCAAAATAAATATCATCTGCCATCAAGTGCACACATTATTAGCAACAGGCTACATGAGTTAATCATTCATGAAGGTGGGGAATTTGGCATTGATCCAAAGTTAAGCGATGTGTGAGCAAGATGAAAGAGCCTTGCCTAGGTATTCAGAAGAAAGACCAATGCAAACATGGCCATGCCATCAACAAAGCAGTGCAGTTATTAAAACCCTCCCATGGTGAATAAATAAAAACTCACCAATGACAGCTTACAAAAAAAAAAAAAAACTTTCCCCTGTAGTGACCTCTTTGTAACTCTTCCTCTTTTTGACTTAAGAAGCAAACTTGAAGTTTATAAAAATTAAAGGATAGAATCAAATCATATGACAAATATTTAGCACATTTAGCAAAACCGATTCACATAACACGTTGAGTTTCACTTTTGGCTTATGTTTAATATTAAGAAGTGGTCATGGCTGGGTTTTTTTTGCATCTTCCCAACTGGACTTCCTGACAGGACTGCCAGGATGCTGTTGATTAGGAAACGAGTTACAAAATGAAGGAGATTTGGAGAAAAGGAATTACAACTGCAATGCAAATATATTGAAATTTTCTAAGATGGGCTTTGTGGCCACTCAGCTCTATCACTTGTCTGGAGCATCTTTTATGAGCCAGGTACCAAGAACATTTAGTAACTGTATATATGATATGGTGAGTTCTTTTGTTTCATAGTTGGGAACACACCTTTGTACTCCTCTCCTTATCTTGTACAAATTTAACTTGATTAGCAACTTTCTGTTGCACAAATAAAAAGGGAAAATGCCCTTCCAGACTTGTCAAACTCCCTGATATAATATATTTTAGAATTATGCAAAAAAACTGAGATATAATATTTTAAAATTATGCAAAAAATGAGATATTAATATGTTAAATTCTATTAGACATACAGGTTCATTGCACTGCAAGGAGCGTTGCAATCTCCCATGATGCTCAAAGAACAATGGTGAGCAAAGCTCTGAATCTTGCATAGCTATGAGAGACGATGTAGGAATCCTCCAGACTCTGGAAGCCTAAAGCCATCTTTCACTGTTATCCCTACCACATGGTGCTCTCCAGTTTCTATCATTTTCTCAGTTGGGATCCTCAGATGTCTTCTCAATAGCTAGTGGGTTTTTTGTTTTGTTTTGTTTTTAGTCAAGCAAGTTACTCCAAACTATTTCTGGATACCTATTCAGGAGATACTTCTCAATTCTGCATGAGGACATTTCCTCTATTTTATTTTATTTTTAAGACCCTAGCACTGCTAGAATTCAGAAAGAAATTTCTCACCAAATGTGTTGCTCCCTTCTCTTTCTACTTATATTCTAATGTTGGCCCCTATATTAATATCAGTCAGGATTTTCCAGAGAAACAAGGAGATAGTACTATAGCTTAGTCAAGTTGACACATAAACCTAACCATCACAGTCCCCATCTAAGGAGAAAACAGCTCTTCTCCACAGCATTTTGATGAAATCTGTTTTCATTCTTAAGAAATCTCCTTTCTAATCTCTCCCAGAAATATCGATAGAACTTTGAACCAATATCTCTGTTTAGCTCTCTTCTCTAGAGAAGATTCTTGATAGAGAGCAGTGACTTTTTAACTTCATTTTTTTCATGGCTCCTCCTTTGAGGATTGTTGAAAGCTTTGGGCATCCCCCCTTCGGAAAAAGTAAAGTCCACATGTACAGTTGTCATATTTCACAAAACCCTCAGATGTTTCCTTTAATGGACCTTATGCTGCAGTTTGTAAACCTTTGCTATAGATTAAAGATGAGAAAGGGGGCATTCTCCACTTTATTTTGGGAAGCTTTCTGCTTTTACCATGTGAGTTAAATAAGAATTAATTTAAAAATAGACAAGGTGGTTGAAGCAACAAGCAAAGCTTAGTCTGTATCACTGCAGATAATTTAAGACAAGAAGTCAATTAATTTAAAAGAAACACATTCCCAAAAAGCTGTTTTTGCCCCCAAAGCCAAAGGAAATTTTTCATAATCATTGTCACCTCTGCAAAGGAGAACCTTATTTAATGTATCATAGAGAGCACGTAATTTTTGAAAGGGCCCCTTTTAAAATCTAGAGCTCAACTCTACCTGAACTATGAAATCACTAGATATTTCAACTTACTGCCATGCTCTAGCTTAAGACTGTAGACCTACTGCTGTCAGCTGGATTATTGTTAATTGTTTTCAATAATGTTATTACTACTGTACAGATAAGATGAGTGTTTGATAACATATTCAACTGTGTTTATAATGAACTAAAGATTAAATTTTATATTTTTCAGAGAATCTTCCACCTGGATTCAAGAGTGATTTTATGCCAAATATTGTTTTAATAATTTTAGTACCATTCAGTAGAAGATGTTTTATGAATAAAATAGTGTTTTTAAAAAGTTAGATTTATATAGACACTATCTAAATAAAATATTGTATTATATAAGAAACAGAGGGAATTTAAGTGAGAAATCCATGGGGTGCTTGGGTGGCTCAGTCGGTTAAACATCCGACTCTTGGTTTCAGCTCAGGTCAAGATCTCAGGGTCATGATCCCAGGGTCATATGATTGAGCCTGCATGGGTTCCCCACTAAGTGGGGTGTCTGCTTCTCCTCTCCCTCTTCCCCTCCCCCAGCTCATGCTCTCTCTCTCAAATAAATAATTCATAAATAAATAAATAAATAAATAAGAGATCCATATTGATTTGTATTTTTGAATATAATACTCAGTTTAGGGTACTAAGATTAAGAAAGTCACTGACAAAGAAACAAATGCCTAAAGACAGTGATCAAGGCTACTGGTCTCTAGTAAGTAGAGGCTCGGGATGCTGCTAAACAGCCTACAGACAAATGCCTAAAGACAGTGATCACAGTGATTTCAATGCTTTTGAAATTTGAATGTTGAAAATGTTAAGGTCAGTAAGAGGGAAGTTAAAAAGGGGGCTCAGTAAAAAGGTTATAAAGAACAGTAGAGGCATTTAAGGAGAAATATGAAGAGATGGACAGAGAGATGATAGAGAGAGAGAAGCATAGATATACATGCATACATAGGTAGATGCATATTAGAGAAACTGAGGGTATTTGTTGCTTAGAAAAGTAAGCATGGCAATAATACAAGAACTCTGAAATATTTAAATAGATTTCATGTTAAATTCCAGATGCAAGAGAATATACACAGCGTGTTACAACTTGGGTCAAACAAGAATATGTGCATGTGAGTCCATTTGCATGTACATAGGCTATCTCTAATTGGTTACACACACAAAAACATGATAATGACAGTTGCTCACAGAAAACTTTGTTTTTCACTGAATACGTTTTATAGTGTTTGAATTTTTAACCAGTGCATATATTAGCTGATCAAAAATACTTAAAAAAATAAAACTGGGGTAAGGAATACCAATTACAGATATTTGTTGTAGGATTTACTCCAATGGGAATAATGAGAAGGAAATAAATATTGATTAATTATGTTCTATGTGTCAGAAAATTTAATACATTATCTCATATGTTCATATAAGGTAGGATCTCCTATTCTCATTTAAAATAGTTATGTTGAGACCCAGCAAACTTAAGAACCTGTTCAATGTCACTCCTATAATGTAAAATGGAGGTAGAAATTGATTTCAGGTCTGTTTGACTTTGAGCCTCTTGCTTAAAGTTCCCATCTGGTGGAAAGTTGCAGCAGATGATCCCTAGGGTCTATTCCAGTCCTATTGCACCATGACTTCTGAAAGACGAGTTGAGAAACTAGTGCTTTCCAGTCTCTTTAGTTATTATTATAAAGTCAAAAAGACCATCTGGTAAATAAGCAAGTAGTTCCTTGCTTTTGAAATTTGAATGTTGAAAATGTTAAGGTCAGTAAGAGGGAAGTTAAAAAGGGGGCTCAGTAAAAAGGTTATAAAGAATAGTACAGGCATTTAAGGATCTTTTGGCAAATAGCCTATATTGGCATTTAGAGTAAAGACAAAAGTATAGAGTTACTTGAAAGACAGAGGTCCGGTGAAGATACTCAGAGAACAGGATGAAATCATTACAGCTGGGAAATAGAGAGATGAGCTCAGGCTCTTGTTTTGGACATCAGAAAAGAAGGGCAGCTGAGAAAAGCAACAATTTCTGTGGCTCACATGACCAGTCCCCATGCTGTTCCCAAGCCTTTCCCCGTTTCATTCACATTCTCACGATTTCTTCCAACCACTTGGCTGATTTCAGAAGAAATGACACATATTTCATTGAACTCCCAGAACACTCTTATTAAAGATATTCCCTCAACAAGGACTGTTTTAGTTTTCGTTGGAAAAATTACAGCTACACAAGCTAGCCAATTACTATATCTGATAGTAGACATGACCGGCCAGTGGGTAACATGCCGAACCACAACAGAATTAACATTTTGCCTCATATTTCTTTTTTGTACAAATTATAACATAGTTTGCAAGGCTTTGTTTAGACTAAGAGTTACTAATAAGAGCTGGGTGATAGCAGCCTAAAAACATTGTAAACTTATTGAACTCCTGGTTAATGCAATGTTCATTAGGTTTACACAATAAAATTAATTAACTTAGACTATATCAATTTGGAATTTGAGATAAGTCACTCAGAGTCTGGGCTAAGTGGGCTTCACATGTATTAGGAAGAAGTATGTTTGTTGAGTCAATTAATAAAATAAACCCCATGTACCGGAACAGTAAAATATTTAACATGGAATGAAACCTATTTCCAAGCATCTTCTAAGCCAGTGGTTCTTGATCAGGATGATTTTGCACCCCAGAAAACATTTGGCAATGCTGGAGGCACTTTTGATTTTTACAGTGAGTCCGGAGGTTGCTACTGGTCTTTAGTAAGTAGAGGCTCGGGATGCTGCTGAACAGCCTACAGTGTTTACAATGGGCAGGACAGTCTGCCACAACAAAGAATTATCCAGCCCAAATGTCAGTAGTGGTGAGGTTCAGAAACCTCTAAAAGCCTCCATTTATCTTATGTCAGTATGCTCACCACAAACTATGCTTATCCAATCATTCAAATAGGTCCCCTAAAACTTCCACTAGCAAACCTTGTGTTAGTCCAGGTTAGTTAATGACATAAAAATCATTTAATGTGTCCGTTTCTCTTTTTGTGTATTAGGACTCTAATGGGAGACTCTGGTGTTAGATTATGGTAGTATATAGTAGTGGTTACCGTCACATCAACTCTAATATGACAGCCAAAGATACTTGGAAATGATTGAACTGAATCCCTTTGTAGAAATCTGTATTGTGACACAACTCACAAATGTAGACTTGTCTTTCCCTCCTTAGACTGCAGAGAATATAAGAGAAAACTCAATTCAGCTTTTAAATCTTTATACAAATATTTTGTCTTGAATTTGACATAGTGGATTCATTTAAGAAAACAACATCATAATAAGAGCTGGGTGATAGCAGCCTAAAAACATTGTAAACTTATTGAACAAGGAGATTTATTGAGTCCCCTGCCTCATGACCATTGATTTTGTGGTGGACGTGATTAGATAATCTAGCTGTGGTTCAGTTGTAACTTCTGATCACTGGGTCTACTCTATAGGGATCTTTTAAAATTTTTTCTTAACTTTCCTGAATAGTTACAAATATTCATTTTGTATACAAATACAAATAAATGGAATAGTCACAAAAATGACTATTCTACTAGTTGGGCTTAAACTAACTATATACTGGATAATATATACTACTAGAAAAATATGCCTTAATGATAGAACCACAGCTATTGTGGTTATTTTTTACTATTGTTATTTATTATTTAGTAACCTGACTTACGTTGTCTAAACTAATTGTGCACATTTCCAAAATGTACTTTGTGTTAAGTTACAAAATTAAAATTGAAGAAAGAAATCAACATGTTTAGACAAAGGAGAAAGGAGTCTCTAAGTAGTTTTGCTGGGGCTTCCACAAGCTACCAGACCCTGGGGCAGCTTTGTATTAATTAATATAGCTTTGTTTTAATGATATACATTTGTAATTATGCACTCTTAAGTATCTAAAGAACTAAATGTGTTTTAAATGAAAAAATATTCAAACCTAACAAAACCCTTTATAAAATGAAATTTAATTCTAGTTGTTATAAGGGAATGAGAAAAATAAATAAACTGCCTTTTAGTTAGAGATAGAGATAGAGATATTTTTCCTCTGTTTTCCAAAATTCTTTTGAATTTCTCCTAGAAAGAAATAATTATTTGTAACTATTCAGGAAAGTTAAGAAAAAAAATTAAAAGATCCCTATAAAGTAGACCCAGTGATCAAAAGGTCCAACTGAACCACAGCTAGATTATCTAACCATGTCCACCACAAAATCAATGGGCATGAGGCAGGGACTCAATAAATCTCCTCCTCCCTCAATCCTGGAGTATCCAGAAGGATTTTTTTTTTTTTTTGTAAACTAAAGTTAAATAAAAGAATGGAGATTATGAACTACTTCTAAAGAGTGTAAAAACACCTAGGCATTAATCAATCTATGGATCTCTACAAAGATGGTCGAGAAAGGGTAGAATGACATAAAACTAAACAAAACAATATAAATGATCAGTTTAAGACCTTGTCCTTAACGCCTCAAACTTTTTCTTCTAGGTGCTCTTGCTTCAGTAACAGTAATAAAACCTGGGACTTCTGACCCAATTCTGCTACTGGCTTTCTGAGTAAACTTAGAAAATCACTTAACTACCTTTTGCCAGTTTCCTGTGCATAGTGATGGCATCTGTACCGTATGCCTTGTTTCTTCAAAGTGGCACATCGTTCATCAGCCAAAAAAAGACTAAGCAAAGAGTGCATCCAATGGTTGCCTGATGTGTGACATTGCAGTTTTCCTTGAACACCAGTCTGCGTTCCCTGTACTTCTAATAAGCAGAGTCATTGTCTGCTGTAGTCAGAATGAGCCACTTACGCAGTCGATGCTTTCTGGGCAATCCCAGGAAGGTTTTGCAGTACAAGAAATTTGTTGATTTTTATGAAGCACATTTTAGGGGTAAAAGATGGCTGTCTTACTTGAGTCAAATCGTAGCTTTTTCAAGTAAATTTAATAGCAGAGCTCCTGCCATTCTTTGAACTTTATATCCTCTTTTTAAAAATATTATCTGCAGCTCTTTTGTGACTTTCCTACACAGGTACCTATCTTTTCACAGCACAGAACTTTACTAGCTTGCAATGCATGAGCAATGCAAACTTGAGGACTGTAAGTGAACTCTCACTGGATATCAGAATATGCTCAGGAAGATGACTAGAAGTATAAATAATAGTAAAGTCCTCAGATTGCTTACCAGATTTGCATGACTGACACATTTGACTTCATACCTATATTCAGAGACTATATTTAAGAAACTTCATCTTACAATGTCAGTGTTCAAACCAAGAACGAAATGACTTGAAAAACAAACATCAATTGCCTAAGTATTATCCAGTTTGCCCAGAAAGTGATGACAAACGTGATCAGGTATCTGTTCAAATTCCATGGCTCTGGCTTCCACTCTCTTTGAATACTGAGAGACAGTCCCACCAAATATCTCTACCCACATCTAAAAGAGGTGTGCTATATAATAAAGGATTTGATTTTTGTTATGGGTTCCTGCCATGGAACTTCTAGAAATCTTGAAATTTCATGAGTGATAGAAATGTCTGTTACTCATGAGCTTTGTTATTCAGGATCACGTCTGAGTTTATGCTAGCAAGATGAGTTATAGTGGACCCAGAGGTAGCTTCAGATCGAGATTTGCTCACCAGAAAGACCAATCACTAATGACAGTGTTGGGATTTTGAACCAGTCCAAACTTTGGAGAGAAGAGAGGGGCCGGAGATTGAATTCAATTATTTGACCATTGATTTAATCAATCTTGCTCTATGTAATCCAACACCAATAAAAACTGTGGATATTGACGTTCAGTGGAGTTTTTCTGATTGGTGAACACACTGATGTGCCAGGAGGATGGTATGCCTAGATTATCAGGGAGAAAGCGTGGAAGTTCTAAGATCAGGACACTCCCAGATCTCATCCTATGTGTCTCTTCATTTGGCTCTTCCTAAATTGCATCCTTTATAATAAAAAATATTATCATAAGTATAGCACCTTGCTGAGTTCTATGAGTTATTCCAGTGAATTATCCAACTTGAGGGTGTCATGGGAACCCCTAAACTTATAACCAGTTGATCAGAAGTATGGCTGGCATGGGGACACCCTAAACTTGCGCTGACATTTTCATTGGCGTAAGTCTCGTGAGGGACTGAGCACTTAACTGGTGGGTTGACACTAACTCTTGATGGTTAGTTCCAGACTTGAATTGCAGGATACTGCAATTGGGGTTAAGACAGAATAAACAATCCTGGACTGCCAAGTGAACACCAGGAATAAGTTAATGATGTGACACATCTCCTGTACTTCACCCTCTCCCTGATGCTTCTGCTAAATCTTCCAGAGATAACTCTCTCCTGGGAGATGCTGAGTTGTGCTACCTGTCTGTTCTCCCCTTAGTCAGTTCCAAGTCTGGAAGTCATTCTCTTTAATAAGGTGGACTTCTCTAAATGCCTAAAATTAATGGAAGGAAGTGCAACACAGGGAATCTTAGGATAGTCTTATTTTCTAGTCCATCACCTAATTGCAAGGCCAATGGAAATTGGCTTGCTCTTCCATTGATCAAGTCCTAACCCTATGAGGCTCCAGAAAGTGGAAAAGTGCCTCAAACTCCAATTTGACATCTGCCTGTCATGTCCTTATTTCCTATCCTGACTGAGGTAGACTTTTTTCAAAAATGATTGGAAGTGTGACAATTCACTTATTTGATGCAGAGTGGTAAGGTTAAATAGCCAGCCCCAGAAATATTTTTAAACTTAGAATAGATATCTAAGTTCATCAATATTGAACTCCACAGGCAGAGTATCCATAGCCCAGCCAGTGCCAAGCTGAACGAATCTGACCCCAGGTCTTTCTCTCCCAAACCCTTCTTTCAGTTTGTGGTAAACTTCAAGCCCTCAGGTTTTGAGCAAGAATGGAACAACATCAAGCAATACCATATAGACTCAGGAAAATCTAAATCCATAGAGTACAGACACATTTTCCTTAAAGTTACAAAGCCTTCAGTAGTCTTTTAAACCTATACCCAATTTTAATTATCAAATAGAACAGTTAGCTTCTCCAGTTGAACAACTGCATTCAGTTCAGTTTTCCTCAAGAACAATGTGCCCATGCTTTCTTCATAGTTCTGTAACTGAAGAACCCACTCAGGTGCTTTTCTCAGAACAAAATAATTATGCCCCCAAACCGAACTAAAATCTTCCCCTTTTAGGAAGCTGAAACTGCTTTCAGTATTTTTATTTACTTATTTTTAAAGATTTATTTATTCATTTTAGAGACAGAGAGAGAGAGCGTGAGCAGGGGGAGAGGCAGAGGGAGGGAGAAAGAGAGAGAGAGAGAATCTTGAAACAGACTCCCTGCTGAGCACAGAACCAGACAAGACACAGAGCTTAATACCACGACCCTGAGATCATGACCTGAAGTGAAACCAAGAGTCAACTGCTTAACCCACAGCCACCTAGGCATCCTTGTTTTCAATATTTTTAAATGATTTTTTTTGTCTATCATATATATAAATGAATACTATATATATGTGTATATATATATATGAGATAGACAAATACATATAAAATCTAATATAATGTGGTTTAAGAAACGTAAGGGTCATCTAATTACTGAATATGTCATTGGAAGATATTGTGATCACATTTTATAAACATGGTATCTTTTACCCAATACAGAAGGGTCATGCCAAACTTTAAGGACCACTTGCTCCTTAGATATTCTGAATTCTATGCAGAAAAGCTATTCTCATACTCTGGGCTGAAAAAGAATACCACCAACTGGATTTAAGGCCACTAGTGCAGAAATGAGAATTTGTTTTAAAATTCATCTTGCTTCACAGTTATGAAGGGAATAAACCTCAAAATATGCTCAATTACTCTTCATTTGTAGGTAATGAAGGACAACATCTTTACCTTTTCAACTCTCATATACTTTCATTAGTTGTTTACTTAACAAAGTACAGCAGCACTTCAATAACTTGCATCTAAAATTTTACTGTTCATTTGCTTGCAACTGCAGACCCTGGAGCTTCTACATACCTGCCCCTGATCTTTTTCCATTCCATTTCTGATAAATAATTCTTGCCTATCTTTGCCTCCATCTCATTTGAAGCAAGGCCAATATTTTCTTATCTGCTTTTAGATGTTTATGTACATTTGATACACATCTGCCTGTCCCTAGCATTAAAGCAATCCTATCTCTCCAGCATATCCTTTGCTTGACAATAATCTCATCAAATAACATTAATGCACACATTCTGATGTGCAGATACTACTAATAAAAAAATAACTGGATAGTTCCTTAGTTCTTATTTGGTGAGGAACCATGACATTTCCTGCGCTGTAAGCCGCAAGTACGTTTGATGACTCTACTTTCAAAAAAATGGCTTTCTTCCTCAATTAAAAAAAAAATTAGCGGCAATGCCCTTTCCTATCTGAGAGGGAACTAGAAACATAGTTTTCAGGATATGATGGAAGAAATCTTGCTTCCCTCCCACCCACTTCCAAGTCTTCTTGTTCTCATGGCCAGAAAGTGGGCCTGGCTCTCAATCTAAGGGTGGTGACATGGCTGACAGGAAAGGCATATTTTTGTGCTTCAGCAATGACTTAAACAATGCTGCTTCTGTGGCAGCACTGAGACCCTCAAGGGAATAGAATGACTGCTCAGCATGGGCCAGCTCTGCCCTAGAACCCCTTAGCTGCCCTTCCCTTCAGGGAAAGTCTCCTCTTGGGTGAGCTTCAGATGGGCTGCACTTGGACAAAGCAGGGGAGAGTTTGTCCCTGCAGCTCTGAGCCAACGAAGGAAGCCAAACCTATGATGCTGTCACATGGCCAAAGCCTGCTGTCCCTTAGGCCATGCTGCCTGCTTTGTGTCCCCCAGTCCAGGGAACCCACCAGGCTAACCGCCTAACCCTTACTGAAAATACTGACAGAGCCAAATGGAGATGTACCCCTTTAATCGTTTGTTTTTTTGTGCGTGTGTTTGTTTGTTTAACATGTTATTATGTTATTTACTGTCTTTTGCACTTCCTAGCAGAGATAAGAAAAGAAAAAAGAAAGATGTTACAAAAGAACATAGAATGTTTTTATTGCACTTGTTAAACAAAATTATAAAAATCTATAAGTTCCTCAAGAAAAACATTTCCCTCCTCTAAGAGATTCAACTATGTTTCAAAAAGAATATGTACTCATGTTATTTTCTTCACAAAATAGTTTGCTTTTTTGAATTCTTTCAATTTATATATCTATGGAAGTATATATATATATCCTTTATATGTATGTATGCATATATTCTTTATATGTGTATATATTATTTAACATATGTAATATATATTATGTGTATACATGTTATATATTTTTATGATATTCTTTCTCAAATTATCATATAAGACTATATATTCATTTACATCCTTATTTTGAATAAATAAATGAATATATGCTACATACTAAATAATGATCGCCCTTTCGTTTGTAGCCTACGAGAGAATCACTAGCTATTTTTATCTGAGTGATTGAAAATGTGCTTTCCCCTTTAAAGGAACCTGTAAAAAATTTCATAAAAATACGTGGTGGATGTGCTTCGGAATCACGATTTGCCATGAGACAGGAAAGAAGAGCAGGCCCTCCCTTTTTGACTTTGCCAAAATGATGAAAGGCACTGCTTTGAGTTTTGCCTTGTGTTTGTCTGTAAATTTTTGCAACTTCTCTAATCATTTTTCATAAGGGTTTTCACAACTTCAGTGAGTTTTGGTGGAAAATAACCATCCTGAAAACTATGCACGTTATTAGCCTCCCTTTGAAGCCCTTGCTGCAAATGTCTCAGTCCAGCTAGTGGTCATGGGAAGTACAGGGACGGGAGGCAGCTTCTTATCAGAGAAATGAGTGGGAGAGCATTTCCTTGTAGTGACTGTAACAGCCGTGGTAATTCTGGGTGAAAAGGCCGTAATGATAACATCTACAAAATGGTACACTGTTCTCTGAAATGCAACACAAATATTCCCAAGAATGGAAGATAACTAGCTGCAAACACAGCAGACAAAACATACTAATTCACAAAACCATGGAGATGTTTTTTTTCTCCTCCTCCCTACCACCCTCACCGCCCCCACTCACCCCCGCATTGCTTAAAAGAACAATGTCAGAAAGAGGAGAAAAGAGTTCAGATTACATTTCTTTTCTTTTTCTTTTATAACAATTCTATGAGAAAACAAGAGAAAAGACAACTACTGCTCAGGTTTGGGAAGAGAGAAGAGGAGCAGATGAATTAGCAGATCAGATTCTAACAGTTGAAGATCAAATAGAAGAACAATTGAACGTGTGGGGAAAAAATTGGGGTCTAGCTAATAAAGGGCTACAAAAATGAGTGTGGGGTGTGGACATGCAGCTATTTTCCGAGAGTGAGGGGAAGGAGAGAGAAGCAGTATTTTGCAATAAGCAGGAGGCTGCATAGAAAGGCTGCGAGGCTATGTGTCTATCTAGGGAAGGACCAAGGAAGACACAAGAGAGTGCCTTGCAGTTGACTGATTCCAAATAAGCCACTCACACATGAGGTATTGTGCTCAGGTCTGCTTCCTACGTCTAGGTCAGCCATGACCAGAGGAGAACCATCAATCACTCCCACTCACAAAATGGAGTGAGAGTGATTGATTGCTCAAGACTGAATTAGCCCTGCCTGATTCACGGGAACTCTTAATGGAATCTGGGAGCCCTGAACTGGAAACTGGGGTTTTGGCCTGGAAATGGACCCCAAACCTTGGGGCTAAGTCCAGGTGTGCCCCAGTCAATCCAAATCCACAGCCCCGGGAGGAAGCATTTGGATACTGAGTTCCACACATTGCTTGTTTCATGTTAACTTTTTCAGATTTTCTTTCTGAAAGGCATGATAAAAATAATATGGCATTTTCTTGATATTTTAGGAGTAGGTTTCATTAATATTTTCGTTAAGAACAGGCTGACTTCCCCTACCCCAATCTTAATAATGACACTACTTTAAAAATCTATTTTCAGACAATAGTTTCATGCACAGAGATATGATGTAGAAAACAATATTTCTCAATAATTACACATTCAACTACGTGAAGTGTCCAGGGCTTAAGAACATTAACATGGCACAAGATAATAGTTGCCTCAAGAGATTTTTCCTCTCTTAAATTACTCCACACCTTTCTTTGCTATTATTTTAAACTCAAAGGCAAATCGGTATTTTGCTGAAATTCTTAAATTGTGTGAACACAAGTTTTGTTGCTGGGACTCTCTTGGTTGTGAAGAGGAAATGCCTGACATTTCTTAAACAAACCAATAATGACGAGCTATATATGGCTTGGACGTGACGATCACTCCCCTCCCCTCAAACCTCTGACCCTCAAGGTTTACAGACCAGCTTGAGCTTCAGTCTGAACCCTTGAAAGACCTAGTGAGGGACATTTATTTTCAGTGGAGAGCCCTCCTCATTCTTGAAATTCCTCCTTTTTCCAAACCTGGCAGAATCTAAGTTTAAACCTCTGGGTAAATTATAAGGAAATGTTTTTAGAGAAGCTTTTTAGTTGCTTGTGGGTTATACTATTTTTATTAGTAGTGCAGGTCTCTTCTTGTTTATTCTTTCTATTTGGTTATAACATCACATCCATTTTAGTACACACCTTAAACAGAGAAGTGATAAAGAAAAATATTCCAAGTGATTTATCTAATTCAGATTACAATCTCTAGAGATGGCAAGCCGAAATCAAACTCGAGACCATTTGAGACTAGCCCAAATTTAACGTCTCTCTAATGAGGCCATCTGAGCTTGCTCCCTGAAGAGTCAAGTCTGGGACTGAAGTGGTGTGAAAATTTTTCCCTATCAAGCACACATGCTTTGACATAGCCAAAACACATTAAGACATCTCCTTTACTTCTAAATATATTCAGCATTCTTTTTTGATATTTCACAGAACATTGTATCTAATAAAAACGGGTTTGGGAACAAAACTACCAAATATAAATTAATGAGACAGGTAGCTTGTTTAAGAGGAAATAATGTGGTGTATGTAGGTCTGTATCAGTTGGAAGGAAAAGCCCTGCATCTAGATGGAGTAGCCAGCTGTGTGGGTGCCTGATTGGAGGTTCTCTGAGAATCATATCACTCCCATAACTGCCTCACTTTTCCACCTGAAATGCTTGCTATATTTTAACTTAAAGCTTCTTTATTTTTTTTAAAGATTTTATTTATTTATTTGACAGAGAGAGACACAGTGAGAGAGGGAACACAAGGAGGGGGAGTGGGAGAGGGAGAAGCAGGCTTCCCACGGAGCAGGGAGTCCGATGTGGAGCTCCATCCCAGGACCCTGGGATCATGACCTGAGCCGAAGGCAGACGCTTAATGACTGAGCCACCCAGGCGCCCCAAAGATTCTTTAAATAGTTTTCAATATGGAGCTCTGAATGAAGAAAACATGCACATTTTACTTATCCAGTATCTCAATAATTTTAATTAACACAAATTAGCTGACAGAGTTGAGGGCAAGGTACTGCAATAAAGACATAGATGTCAAGTTCACATTGATAGTAGAGAGGGTGTAAGAGTCCCAGAGCATTGTTTTTAATAGGGAGCAGAGGTAGGAGGTCATCTCAGGAGACCCTCTGCCCAAGAAGAGAGCTACTTAAATGTGAAATGAAAGTAAGCAGCAGAATACTTTTTCTAGACTCAAAAAAAAAAAAATACTAGATTTTTAAAAATTTACACACCATATATAAAAATTCAACCAAGTCTTTTTCTTTGGGCTGTGATACAACTATCCCCATTTTTTCCCCCTGATTATCTTGGAGTACATTCTGTTTTTCCAATTATCACCTGGTCCAATTATCTCCACTTTGTTTCTCATTAGACCCCTAATTGCCTGTCCAAGATTGCTAACACATGTCCAATCCATTTACTTACCACATCTCACCTCAATAAGTCTACCAGGGTTTTGCTTCGATTCCTGTCCTAAAGATGATACTTACCACACATCTTTCAGGCACATCCTCCGGTATGGCTGTGTGGTCAGGCCAATACACAATCTAGAATGTAGTTAGCAATCGTTTTATAAAGACTAGAGATAAAGCTAAGGAGGTTGTGGAAGTGTGATGCCAACTAGAAGATCTTGGGGTTGGGAAATGGTGATTTGGGAGCCATTCTCCTCCATCTCTTATTTCCAGTGTCAAAGATTTCATCCACCAAGTAAGTCTATTGAAATGAAACACTGTGGACTGAGAACAGAGATACAACTAGAAGAGCAACTTTAAATCAGTTTATTCTTAAAGACAAGGAGGATCACCCAAGCAGTATTTGAGATGTCCAGTGAACTAGCAATAGAACATTCATGATGAAAGACTCTGTTCCAAGGCAAAATAAGATCGCAAAACACCTTTTTTTTTTTTTTTTTTTTTGGATTTTTGGGAACACAAATGCATATGTGAGAGTGGCTTCTGCTTGGCAATATGTGCATCTGGGGATCATTAGTTTAAAACTGGATTGGGAAACCACGATTCCTAGGGAATAGGAGTTACACACTCAGTAGGGAAACTGTTCTGTCTGAATTGTCTTTAAAAGTATAGAGTGGGAAACGGTTATGTTTGGATTATGAATGCAGGTCAGAGAAGGAGACGACTTCTCTGCAATAAACAACTTCAACCATCTTTTGCTACATCAAATGTCAAAGCTGATTTCCTAAGACGGTATGCTGAGTGTATTTTATTGGACACTAATGGTGGGTGTTTCCCACCAATAGGAGAGACAGAAAGAGGAGAGAAGAGAGGAGGGGAGGGGTGGGCAGGGCAGGGCAGAGAAGACTAGGAAAGAGAAAAGAGGAGAAAAGGAGAGGAGGGAAGAGAGGAGGGGAAGGGGGGAGGAAGAGGGAAGGAAGGGAAGGAAGAGAGAAATAGTCTCTTTTAATTAAGAGACTAGATTTCTTGTGTCCAGGAGTCATCACTTAAGAGCATTTGATGACCATTTTAAAAGAATTCTTGATTTTAATGAGGCAGATGCAAGAAAGTTATGTATGCTGCATGCACAGGACAGCATTGTGTCATGAAAATGACACAAATAGTGACTGGTTTTGTGACTCACTCACGTTGTGAATGGAATAAATCCCTTGGTGTATTAACACCCTAGAGGCTATTTCACATTTTTTTTTTTTTATTAAACAGGCCTTTATTTGTAGGGTACAGCAGCTCTTCTTTGTGGTTACAGCACCATAGACGTAATGACACTCTTAAAGGTTATGCTTTCAATTGATTCTATAAATACAAGTCATGAGTTGAAGTGTATACAGTATCTGTAAACTCATATGTGATAATATTTATTATCAGCCACGTCTTCTTTTCACTATTTGACTTTAGTTTGATGACAATGATGGATATGAATTCCAAAATGCTAGTTTCCCTATTTTCTGTCTTAGTTGAAAATAAATATCCTTTAAGTGCTTTCCTCCCTGGGCAATGTGTTTCTCATTTGCCATGGCATTAAGTATATAGGTATGGCTGACCGCTAACCTGACATGTGCCTGTCACCAGGGACTGCTGGTTCTTTCATCTTCTTAATGGACATTTCTCTACAGATGTCTGTGGCCTACCTGACTATAATCCTTTAAATTTTAATTCACTTTACATTTAGCCTGGTCATAAATACCATTTAGGTACCAATATTCTACTTTATGCAATCCCTAAGGTGGTGCTTTTATTTTAATGAGGCCATTTGCAACTTAAGAGCAAAAAAATTCCATCTTTGATTGAATATATTTGTCAGTTTTATTCCCGATTGGCATTTTCATGGGAAAACTTGGATAAAACTAAAGGATGGCCGCTTACCAAGTGGGATAAAAGTTTCAGTATGTTTCTACTTTCAAAATTTACTGAATAAATGGTCTTTGAAATTCATTTTGAAAACATCAAAGTAAACCCAGGCTGTAATCAAAAGTAAAATCCAGAATTAAGTTATGTTACAAATGAAATTTCCACTAGCATTTTTTTTTCTATGAAAGGGAGAAAAAAAAAGACTCCAGTGAAACTATTCAAATAATGGACTGGCATAATAACACATGGAAGTCAGTGTAGAAGAATACGTGTAAAGAGTGGTTAATTGTCAATTTTGCAATGACGTTCTCCCATTTCTATTCCAATGTTAATCTTTTAAGTAATACAAGTGTCTTCCCTCCCCCACCCCCCAGCATTTGGGAGCAGGTAAATTACCACTGACTTTTTAAAAATCTTACTTAAAATTTGCTATGAAATGTATCTATTAAAAATATATCTCTGAGAACTATATGCACAGGTTCATGATCGTGAGGCCTAATTCTCCACTCTAGTCCACACACTTTCCTGAACACTTTTACAGAGACCCTTTTGCATTCATAGAACCTAATTTCTATGCATAGGAGATGAGAAATACTAAACTAGATTTTTGCTCTGCATCAGTCAATGGCGATTTTATACAGTTTTATTTGAGGGGAGGAGAGACAGGGAGAGTTTAATTTGAGAAACAACAATATTGGAACATTTTCTTGGCGAGACATGAAACCTTGACTATTTAAAATGCTATAACTAATACATTAGTTAGCATGAATATTAATTTAATTGTTAGGTTTAGTTTTCCAACTTTGGTTTGCAATATGCTTAAGTGGGAATAATGGTAGTCATTTTCTTAAATAAGAATGAATGATAGTCCAACATCCAATTCAACAGACTAATAATACTTCCTACAAGGTATTTCACTCTCTCTTTTTTTTTTCCATTTAGTTCTTTCATCCAAATTTAAGATGTTATAATTATTTGGCAAATATGAAAACCAAATCTCAGAGAGATTAAATAACTTTCAAATGTCACATAGCAAGTCATGAAGCTGGAATTCAAACCCACATCATTCAGAATCCTAGCACTGTTGTAATTCAGTCCTCTACACTGCCTCTCTGCTATTTGCTGAGTACAATTTTTGTTTGTTTGTTTTTATTAATATATTAAAGATAAGCTAGTATCCTAATATGACTAGGTCAAAACCAAGTGTTGAGTTCGATATTCTGACATATCTTTAGTAATCTTTTTATTGAGGGCACCCCATCTTTCAGAGAACACCCTGGACCATATGAAGTTGAGATACTGGACTGCACATTTCAGTAAATGCCTGTGTAATTTACATTCACATTTGTATGTTTTTGTCCTTAAAATTCCTTTGAGGAAGTGAACCTCAACACAAGTAATGCACATTATGAGCCTAAGTAATATTTTATACCCAAACAGGAAGTTTACAAATGAAAATAATACCACTACTACTTTCTAATATATTATGACACAAATATTTAGATATTCTATGAGAGGCTTCAATATATTTTTCTGTTTTATCAAGTAATTAAACCACCGAGGAGACTCTGCTTGCATCAAGAAATAAGGCAGCCTACTTGTCATGATTTATCACCCAGGATAACAATTGCAAAGTAATACATTACAAGTTTGTGAGAGAGGAGACAGAGAGAAGGAAGTTCTATAAAATAGAGGTGTATACAGGGTGCCTGAGTAGCTCAGTCATTTAAGGGCTGGACTCGTGATTTCTGCTCAAGTCATAATCTCAAGGTTGTGAGATGGAGTCCGGTGTCTGGTTCTATGCTGAGTGTGGAGCCTGATTGAGATTCTGTCTCTCCGTCTACCCCTGCCCCTCCCCACTCTCTAAACAAACAAACAAACAAACAAATAAATAATGTATATACAAGCTATTCTTTAGAAAATCAGAAACCTGTTTCCTATTCACTGCAACCTTCTTGCCTTGATCCCTCCCTCCACTCCTTCCTTCCTTTTTCTTTCCTAAATTCCTTGGTCTAGCAGTCAGCAGTAATATGTCCACCTTTAATGCTTAAAATAAAAAATGCAAAACAATCAAACATAAGTGATACCAAACCTATTTGGAGGGATTGCGTTTTTAACGAGTGAAAATACAGCAAGCAAAGGTCTTTGAATAATCCAGGATTCCTTGTCTTCTTGGAGGCTGAATAAACTCTTAGATCATAATTTTTGTAGAGCCAAAGCTAATATATCGCAGACTACATATTCCTGGAAGTCTTTTAAAATGAGTATTATTTTTCATAAATTAAAGGCAATATGTTTGAAGTGTACTCACTTTTCTTGATAATTGATAATAATAGCCACATCAAATATTTATTTAACATTTACTATTTGTGAGGCTTTGTGTTCAGTGCTTTTTGTTCATTATATCCTCATAGCTCTCATGATTGGCACTATTATTTCTATTTTACAATTGAGAATATTAAGGTAAACAGACATTAAATGATAATATATGCCTGCTTATCTATTAAATTGCAGAACCAAGATTATGTCTCATGTATGTATGTCTTATTTCAAAAGTCCCAAGGTGGTGCTTAATCATGACTACATGAATTTCAACAAGCAGAAGGAAATTCTGGATTCTACTCTCCCCATTGCCACATCTGTCTATTGATATCTGCTGGGTACCAAGAGGGAACCAGTGCATTTCTTGTATATTAATAGATATCTCAAACTTTACACATCTAACATTTTATGTATATAAAACTGAATGACTGATGTGTGTTTGCCTCCTCAAAAAAATCCTCAGGGAGCCTGAGTGGCTCAGTCAGTTGAGCTTTTGACGCTTGGTTTCAGCTCAAGTCATGATCTCAGGGTCGTGGGTTGGAGCCCCGCATCGGGCTCCACGCTCAGTGGGGAGTCTGCTTGGGATTCTCTCTCTCTCCCTCTCCCTCCGCCCCTCTCCCTTGCTCTCCCACTCTCTCTCTCTCCAAAATAAATAAATCAATCTTTAAAAAAAAAATCCTGGACCTCCCATAGTCTTTTCCTTACCCATTGCTGACAACAAAACTCTCATCCTTAGCTTCTCTTTTTCTCTCACACTACAAATCCATTGCATGAGTAGATCCTGTTATCAGTACTTTCCAAATCCATCCAGAACTCAACTGCTTCTCCATCAAAGAGACCATACCCTCTCTGAGCCAAGACGCCATCTTGTCCCATACCAATTACTGTGATCACGGCCTCATCATTCTTGTCTCCTCTTGTTACCCTTGAGTCTATCCATGCAGGTGCCAGAGAGATGATTTTAAAGCATAAAACATACATACATCTTCTCTTTTCAAAATCTTTCCATGACTTCCCATTTCACACATAATAAAATCTAACATTCTTACATTCTCTAAAAGGCCTTACATATCTGACCACACCTCCTATTCCATGCCTGCTGGCTCCAGCCCAGTCTACAGACAACATTGGCCTATTTGGTGACCTTTACACACACAAGGCAAGCTCCCGTCTCAGTGCCTTTGTACTTCCTGTTTTCTCTCTCTGGAAAGCTTTTCCCTCACTACCCACACGACTAGCTCCATTAGTTTATAAGGTTATGTCAGAACACAGCCACTCCCACTGGTTTACATACTGTCCGGAGCTGCTGTTGGGCTACAGGGGCATAGCTGAGTAGTTGTGACAGGAACCATCTGGCCCATAAAGCCTGAAATATTTATTATCTGGCCCTTTACAGAAAAATTTTGCGCACCCCTGTTCTTTTTTTCTCAGTGTTTATCACTATGTAGCATGCAATACATTTTATGTGTTTATCTCATTTTTGTCTGTCTCTTTTTATGTGATGTAAGCACCATGAGGGCAGCAGTTTTCAATCTTTTGTATTCCTAGTACCTGGAATAGTACTGACACATAGTGTGTTCAATAACTATTTGTGAACGTGTGAAGAAATGTGCTGGATGACATAGTCTGACTCTATACTCTCAACTCACATTTCTTGGAGATGCCGATGTTCTGTATAACTAACTCCCTGACTTACCTTATTCTCCCAAAGAAAACTTTATCTCGTTAATAACAGTAATGCTCATGGTGATGTAGTGATTGGTCATCCATCAGCTTTGGATTAAGTCTAGATGAAAGTAATTTTTCTCTATAGGAATTTGAATTTTTTTAATTATAGTCATGAATTAATTTGGTCAGAAATGTGCTATGTGGGCACCTGGGTGGCTCAGATGGTTAAGCGTCTGCCTTTGGCTCAGGTCATGATCCCAGGGTCCTGGGATCAAGCCCCATATCGGGCTCCTGGCTCGGTGGGGAGACTGCTTCTCCCTCTTCCTTTGTCTCTCTCCCTGCTGATGCTCTCTCTCTCTCTCTGTATACTCTGTGTCTCAAATGCATAAATAAAATCTTAAAAAAAAAAAAAGAGATGTGCTATGTGCAAAGCTCAAAAGCAGAGTTGGGAGAGAACAGATAGGAAATGTTCTTGCTCTATTCATTATTAGAAGCAAATATTTTGAAAAAGCTCATAAAGTCTTTCAAAATTCCTAGGTAAAACATACACTCGAGGTGTTATAGTTTATTTATTTATTTATTTTTAAAGATTTTATTTGTTTATTTATTTGACAGAGAGAGAGAGAGAAAAAGAGCACGCACAAGCAGGGGGAGCAGCAAGGAGAGGGTGAGAAAGAAGCAGACTTCCCACCAAGCAGGGAGCCTGATGCGGGCCTTGATCCCAGGAACCTGGGATCATGACCTGAGCCGAAGGCAGACGCTTAACTGACTGAGCCACCCAGGCACCCGAGGTGTTATAGTTTATTGAAAGAAGTCCAGAACGTGAAATCAGAAGAGGTGGGTTAGAGTCCTGGCTCTATTATGCACCAAATGTATGAACCTGAGAAGGGGATTACTAAAATATCCATATTACAAGGTTATTTTGTGCATTAGATGAAACGAATGTGATATAACCTATCTTACCATAAATATTCAAGAGATGTAAACTTAATCTGGAAAATCTGAGCTAATTTTACTAAAATCCAACAAATGTTACAACTTTATGGGCAACTCTGGGAAAATATTCTTGTAGACATAAATTTGACTTGGTGTCTTGCCAACCACTGGTACAGTGTTTCTTTCTTCCCACATATCTTAATGTGGTTTCATAGAAATTTGAGGTAAACTGACCTGGATTGACTCAGTTTATCCACTTACTTGAGCAAGTTATTTAACATCTTTGAGACTCAATTTCTCCTTATGTAAAATGAAGATGACAATAATATCTACTTAACAATGTTCTGACAAGAATTAAGGGATTGTGTGTAAAATATTTAGCAGAGCATCTACCGTATTTTAAATTCTAAAGCTTTAGTTCAGCAAGGTCGTCCTCCCTTTCCCCATAACTCTTACTTCCTAGGGTCAATCATGCAGGGGGTGGTCATGCTACATGGTTTTAAAACTCCTTAGCAACTTTATCAAATAAAACTCCTTAGTAGTTTTAGCAACTTTATCAGATTTCTACTAAGGAATCTGGCATAATATGTTAACACCCTATGTCCTGGACATTTTTACTTTGTTGGAATATTGAAATTCACACACACACACACACACACACACACACACAAAAGCACAAAGAAATTATTCTTTGATGATAAATTTTAGAACCCTGAGAAAATATACTCTAGGAAAGAAAATATTTTCTTAATCTTTCAAATGATATTATGTAGATATTGAATAATTCTAGTATTGGGCACAGTTATTCCCTTGAAACACATTTTCAGTAACATCCTGTTTTGCCCCAGCATTAGTTTAGTTATATATGTATTTTTTTCTTTTTTTTCTTGAGAGAGAAGAGAATTTCTAGGTTACTTTGTTTTACTCACTGAGTTAAAAAGGAAGTTGTGTTACCATAAAATCTAACATCCAGCTCCAAGAAAAAATGAGACTATCCCCATACCTCTACTCTGAGCTCTAACATTCAGTGAGTTGGCCTGTTTTAGAATTGAAACTCAGAATCTGCATTTTTCTATTTGTTTTCTTTGCTGCTGCTGTGTATGGATGGGAATGAGTCAAGTCCTTCCCACAGTACCTCTGAGAACTCTTTCCTAGTGGTGCAGCCATACGTAGCCACTTAAGAAAGCATTTCTCTTTTTATTGGTGTCTCCAGTAATCATTATTTTACCTTTATCTACATACTTCTGAATTTCATCTGTGTCTTTGATCAGGCTGTACTTTGACCTCTTCCTAGTTTGAAAAGGTTTTATTCATAGACTTTTCCCAACTTTCCTAACCTTTCTCAGAGTCAGTTATTTTTCCAAAGGGTGAACAGCTATGGAATTCAGTATGCTAACTTCAAATAATGACCTCTTTAAATAAACATTGCTAAAAGGAGTGGTTCAAAGGCAAATTGTATGGTCTAAATAAAGCTTCAACCTTGTGAAGCAGTTGGAGTCTATCTTTCTCTTCCTCCTCTTCTATCAAAACATGGCTATCCTATGATCCATTTCCTTAGGGCTCTGCTTTTGCTGGTTGGCACCAATGCTTAAATGTGTGTTAATGTTATCATAGTCTTCATTTCCATTCTCTCTCATTACCAGAATGTTCATTTACCATATTTCAAGGATACAAATATATTTTTAAAATGTAATTTAACATCTTTGAAATTGGGATAAGTCTTAAATTAAAGACCATCATGGTTAAATTGATAGGTTTTTTTTTTCCCTTTTTTTAGTTGTATGTAAAAAAATGTTGTATCTCAAAACTGATGACATCTTAAATGAAGACAAAATTAGGGATTCCTAGGAAGCACATTTATTTGTGGGAGTCAATCCCTATTAGTGGAATTTTAGGCACAATAGAATCTTAATGCGAGTGTTAATTTTGGCCAGGAAGTAATATGTACTTTCTCCAAGCTCCACCTGTCATGTATATGACTGCCAACTCCAGCTATAAACCGACCTGCCCAAAGTTCCTAAGGAGCACCTCAAAATTTAGATGATGCTTGCAACTTGTATTGCAGGGATTGGAAAAGCTGACATTATTTCCATAGGATAAAGTTCTGTTATTCAGGAAGATTCCAAGATGGTTTAAAAGAATGTAAGTAAAGAGAAGAAGTGGGTATAGAGTGTGCTTCAGGGGGATTGTCTACCCAGTTCTGCAAGAGGTAAGCAGAATTTATCAAAAGTATCAAATAAAACACTTTTCAGTGCTTTCTTCTTATTCATAGCATTCATTCCTTTTTCCTAGCATTCATTCCTTTTTTCCTTATGGCCGTTTCACATAATTTCTCTTTATAATAGTAGCAAGATGACACTGTCGATGTGAAGGGGGCAGAATGAAAAGACAATGAGACAATCTATTCCGTTTCCTCTCCTTTAATGACTTAATCATGTAGCATGTGTCCTCTACTCTTTTCCCAGCTATTACTTCATGATTCATAAATCTGGGAGGAATATTACCATTTGTACAATGTTGCCTGATATGGTCAAAATCACGCTGCCACATCTTGTGTCTCAGAGGGATTTGCCTAGCCATGAAGTCTTGAGACACACTTCTTGGGCTGTAGGGACTGTGTGCTTGCAATGGGAAAAATTTGCCACTAGATGGTGATCTTGCAAATTAGCAACAGAACAGAAGCTCACTTCTCTTCAATTTAATTGTATAGTGAGAAAAAAACAATTATAATTGTATAGTGAGAAGCCAGAAATGTTTGCTATTTTCCCTAACATTTCAAAGATTGTTTGTACCAAAATATAACTATCTTACATCATTAAAGCTTAATAATTTAAGACCATAATTGAAATTAGAATATAGGTAGTCATCCTAAATTCTGGTTAAGACACCAAATTGAGAGTTACTTTCTAGGCAATCACAAAATATATACTGAATCCGCTCTCAGATATGGGCCAAAATTTTCTGAATTTAATGTTTTTCAGGTATTTCTGGTAGGCTTGATCCATGGACCACATCTGGGTATGATTAGACTTGATCTTTATGGTTCCTCTGAATTTTAAGGGTAAAATTCAGTGTTTGAGGGTAAAATTAGTGTTTTCTAATCACTTGAATTTAAATACTGTCTCTAAATATACCTTCCTCTCATACTCTCTCTAAGTTTTTACATAATGTACTAAAAACTTCTTGGCTAAATTAAACACATTGTAGTACATCTGATTACCTTTCACTAAGCTTTGAAAATCAAGTTTGGCCTTTTATGCAAGTTTGAGTGACAAACAATCTTTCCTTTAACAAACCAGGAACTTTAGCTGTGCCTATGAACACAGTTATGACACTTCATGCCAAAGGAGAGCGGAGTGTCAGAATAATATTTTAAAACCCGTATTTGATGTATTATTCTTATGTGTTTCTCTTTTAAACTAGACTCAGGAAGCAAAAACCACAAGTTGCAGTTGAAATCTTCTCCTTTTTTTAAAAAACATAACATTTCCAGTAACTTTTTTATATAAATAATATAGTATTTTCTACACACATAGTCTGAACATTAGGTTGATTGGACAACACATTTAAGGAGTACACATCTGAACCATAATTGTTTGCAGGGACCTGAGCCTAAGAAAAGTTGTACCCGTTTTTTTTTGTTTTGTTTTGTTTTTTTAATTTTGGCTCAGTATCACCAAATATTTTTCTAGGTATTCAAGGATTACATTTCCTCCTCAGATACATCAAGTGTCCAGTATTGGCTAATTCCAAACACTGTCTGGGACCAAAACGAAAAATTGAGTTACACATGAAAAGGAGAAGTAGTCCCCAAAAGTTATTATAACCACCAACTTATGCCATGTCTTACTTGTTTCTGCCTTCTCTGTGTACTACTGCTTCTACCCAACCATTTGGTTACTTTAATCTCTTGCCATCTCAGCCTACTATAGTCTTCACACTCATAGTCTGTCCTTCTCTTAGATTCCATTTGATTTGGTCACACAGAAAACCAACATTAGTCATGGGAGCCAAAGACCCAGGTAGACCTTAACCAGCTACCATATTTAAAACATTGAAACTCATGTCATTTCCTCTCACTCTCAGTTATGATTTCTATAATAATTTCTAGAGATTTTCAAATTTTTCAAAAGAGATCCTACCCAACAATCAGTCAATAACATAAACCATGAGTGACATTTTTTATTTAAACTAAAATGTTTTCTCAGGAATTATAGTCTAGGTGATTTAAATATATGGCATCTTAAAGAGAAAATTTAAAAATTTGAGTGTCACCTTCATGGGACTTATTGATTCATTCAATATATTTATAATGGAGTTTCCATTTTCATTTGTATTAAGCCACAAGTTTCACAATAAATAAACAGAATTGTTGATTTCTAAAGAAAATGGAACCTTTGGGCACAATGTGCAGTTCTTTTAAAAATATTTTTGTCTCTAGTCTTGTTGAAATCTTGTTTCTGCTGCAGGATGTGGAAAGCTAGGAGTACTGTTCCTATACTTATATAAATAAAAAAGCTGGACAAACTGTCAATTTGCAGGTTGTTATGAAACCAGTAGAAAGCTGAGATTGCAAGACAAACAACTCACCAGAAAACTGGAGAGAGACATTTACCTATAGGGGGAGATAAGATGCAAGCATTTGCTTACGTACAGCAGATGTCAGTGGATACCACTGGGAATTAGCTAGAATAACTGTTAAATCAGAGGCAGAGTGCAGAATGATGAAAGAAGGTGAAGTTTTTTGGGGGGGGCACAGATACAGAGGGGGCATTCACACTCTAGCAGCCTTTTTCTCCATGAAACACACCAGGTGCTAACAGGGAAAAATGAGGAATGGTCTGGAGACAGCTTCCCTCCGACAGGACTGGGAAGGAAAGCAGACACTGAAGATGGGCAAGAAACAATTTCCTACTCCCACTCCTCTCCCCATCTCCTTTATGGAACACAAGTCTTAATCTACAGAGGGAGGAGCAACAAAACTTGTTCTGAGGGCCCTGATGAACACCCATTGTACCCGGCAAAGGGAACAACAACAAAAATCCTCTAGTCCTAAAGATCGGACAGGGGGATTTTCTTAACAAAAACTATAGCTGGGGGAGGAGCAGGAACATTTTGAAAGCCACATCTGGGAGACCCAAGGACTCCTTCCTTTACTTCCTGCCTGCAGGCTAAAAAGCAAGTAAAAGTGATAATGAAATATTGCTGGATAAGTTGCAAGAGACAGGCCCTCTCTGTGATACAGCACAAGAGGGAAGCTTGAATGTGAAGGTAGAGTAGAAATTGAGGAAAAACTTTGGGAAGCCAGCCTCCATTTTAAACCCAAGTTATTGCTAAAGAAATATGAAAACTGTGGTCCACTGAAGGCAAACATGGCAACACAATTTCAAAACTGCCTAACTCTTGGCTAGAGTAACACAAACCTCCACGCTAAAAACCTAGCAGACAGAGAGGTATGCTTATTTACAAGCACAAAAACTTTTTACTTGAGCCTCTACTTTCCTACACAAGATATTTGGCTTTCTATGAAAACTTACAAAGGATATGAAAAGGCAGCGCGCACACACACACACACACACACCCTCCAAGAGACAACACAATTAATAGAAACTTCAGATTCAGATATGTCACAGATGTTGAAACTATCTGACAGAGAGTTCAAAATAACTATGATTAATGTATTACCTACTCTGAAACAGAAAAAAAGTAGACAACGTGCAAGATTAGATGGCTAGTTTCATCAGAGAGAAAGAAACCATAAAGAAGAATCAAGTGGAAACGCTAGAAATGAATAGCATAGTAATACAGATACAGGTCGCCTTTGACGGGCTAAGTGGTAAGCTCAACACAGTGGAGAAATCAGGAAATCTGAGAATCGGTGAACAGAAATTACCCAAATTTCTGAACCGCAACGAGAAAAAAAGTGAGAAAAACAAAAAAAACAAACAAAACCACAGAGCAAAGCATCTGATAGCTGTGAGACAATATCAAAAATCCAACAATTATCTAACTGGAATCCTAGAAGGAGAATCAGGACAAAATGAAACAGATGAAATGTTTAAAAATAAGAATGGCCAATGGCCAAGAATTTTCTGCAATTAATCATAGACACCAAATGACAGATCCAGGAAGCTCAAAAACACCAAATAGGATAAATAATCCCATTCAGGATTGGTGGGGTGCCGAGGCAGGGGTGGGGGGATGAAAATACCTAGGCATATTATATTAAAAAATGCTAAAAACAAAAGACAGAGAAAATGTTTAAAACGGCTGCATGACAATCAGAGAAACAAATGTACTATAGTTGATTTCTCATGAGAAACCACAAATTAAATATATATATATATATATATATATATATGTACTGGCCTTCCATCATTTTCTACCCAGGAAGATAGTTTTCAAGAAAGAAGTACAAATAAGGGCTTTCTAAGGCAAACAAAAACAGAATCCATTGCAAGCAGACCTATACTACAAGAAATGTTAAAGGAAGTTCATCAGGCAGAAGGAATAAGATATCAAACTGAAATCTGAATCTTTACCAAGAAACAAAGAGAACTGGGAATGGAATAAATGAAAGTAAAATCATTTTTTAAATTGCTCTAAAAGATAACTGAATGTCAAAAGGAAAAACAGCAGCAATGTATTGTGTGTTTATAGTAGGTATAAAATAAAGTATACAACAGCAATAGCACAAAGGGCTGGGTAGAGGAATTGAAATAAACACTCATAAGGTCCTTACACTACTTGGGAAACTGTATAATACTGTTGGAAATAAACTACTGATTAACCAAAGAGATACTAAACATAGATCAACCACCAAAATATGAAAAAATATAAATAGTATGTTAACTATGGAGATAAAAATGGATTAATACAAAAATGTTTAATAACCCAAGAAAAGCAGGAAAAGGAGGAAACTGACAAATAATATATACAGTGAATAAAACACCATATAGCAAGATAGTAGGTTTTAAGCCCCTAGTCTTTTGCCTTTTTGTTTCTTCTAGAATTACTCTGATAAACCTTAACTCATATGCATAACTAGAATTTAGAGAATCCTACCTGGAAGCAAGGTGCATTCCTGTAGCTTATGGTTTTCTTTATACAAAAACAAACACCTGAATTTATCCATCCATTCCTCAAATGTTCATTGATTAAAAGTGTTCTTTGTGCCAAGGACTGTGTTTAGGACTACAGATACAATGCTGAAAACAAGCACAGATCCAGTTCTCTTTTCCCAATACTTACTAGCTTATATGTTCTAAAGGGCAACTGAAAGTTCCCTAAAGTGCCTTCACCCATTTCTCATTTTAAACAGCTACTTTTTTTTTTTTTTTAAAGATTGTGTTTATTTATTTGACAGAAAGAGACACAGGGAGAGAGGGAACACAAGCAGGGGGAGTGGGAGAGGGAGAAGCAGGCTTCCTGCTGAGCAGGGACCCCGACGCGGGGCTCGATCCCAGGACCCTGGGATCATGACCTGAGCCGAAGGCAGACGCTTAATGAATGAGCCACCCAGGCGCCTCTGAACAGCTACTTTCTGACGCAATAAAGAAATTACTCTTTTTAGGAGATTTTATTTTGATGTTTGTTACACTACTGAGAATAAATTCTTTGAATCTATTGGTGTGAAATAAAAAATATATATAGTGGACAATGTTGGTTACCTACACAGCATCCATCATCTCCTTACATTTTCAGGTTTCCAGTCTTCCTCCCTCCATTTCCAGCCCCAGATGTTAATCCTGATCAATCTAATCATCTAATCCCATTTCAACACCCATACCAGTGACAGGTTCAGGAACTGAGACTTAATCCAGTCAATGCGTGGCATTCCAACAGTGGTTGTTTTTATTCCATGTATTGACTCTTGACATAATGCAGCCCAAACACTGGAAGAGAAGAGTTTTATTCCACAAATGGAAGAGTGGCTTTCTCTCTAATCCACTGCAAAGACAAGGGGACGTGCTATCCTAGAGGTTATTGATAATCATGTTTTGGCCACAAGAAAGGCCAGCTTGAGAACTGAGTGACACATATACAAAAATTGACCTGAGAGAATCAGAGAAGACCAAGTTGAAGTCACAGCTTTTATTTTGTGTGATCTTGCCCTATCCCGAGACTTCTAGTTATGTGAGATTCACTTGGTCATTCAGTAAATTTTTTTTTTTTAAAGATTTTATTTATTTATTTGACAGAGAGAGATAGCGAGAGCAGGAACACAAGCAGGGGGAGTGGGAGAGGGGAGAAGCAAGCTTCCCGCAGAGCGGGGAGCCCGATGCAGGGCTCGATCCCAGGACCCTGGGATCATGACCTGAGCCTAAGGCAGACGCTTAACGACTGAGCCACCCAGGCACCCCAATTCAGTAAATATTTATTGAGCATGTACTGTGTGTGAGTCATTCTTTTTCTTTTTATTTTTTTAACTCATTTATTTGACAGTGAGAGAGGGAGAGAGAGTACAAGCAGGGGGAGATGCAGAGGGAGAGGGAGAAACAGACTTCCTGTTGAGTAGGGAGCCTGACACAGAGCTCAATCCCAGGACCCTGGGATCATGACCTGAGCTGAAGGCAGATGCTTAACCTACTGAGCCACCTGGGCGCCCCATGAGTCATTCTTATACTAAGGATATAGTATGAACACAAGAGGCAAAAGGCCCTGCCTCCACAGAGCTTATCTCAAGGGCAGAAAATATAAGAAAAGAAGTAAACATAGAATAGGTCAGATGGTGATCAATGCTATATTTTTACTTTTGGCTGATGCTCCTTATTACTTCTTGTGGTTCTAACTTTCCTTCTGAAGCCGTATTTCTTTAGCTTCTTTTTTCAGAAACCCAGGCCCCAAATGGCCAGCCACTTCGCTCAGCAGCCTTGAACTCCTCTCTCTCTCCCTTATCTCAGCACCTTCTCCCTCTGCTAAGGTAATAAAATGGCTTTAAGCAGAGATCTGGGGTGATCTTGGGGCTCTCTGTATATTTCTCTTCTCTTTAGGATCACGTTCTGTCTATTGTCCCACGTTTAAAAAGAGCTGCCTTGTATATTTTTGGTTGGAGGGCAAGTCTCGTACCAATTTCCATCAAAAGTTGAAAAAATAAAAACAAAACCCTGAGCTTTACATGGGAGAATAGGATTTGGAAAGATGGGCATTCCAAGCATAAAAAATAGTGTGTATGTAGATATGGAAGAATGAAATATTGTATCTTTGATGCAATATTTGAGTATGGTTAGAAAAGGAAAATTTTATTTCTAAAAATCATGAATGAGCACAGATGTGACTAGAGGGGAAAGCAAGAAATACATCAGGAAGGAACCTGTAGCTAAATAAATGTGCATTGATAAATAGCCCCCTTCCCCATTTTTTTCCCTATTATTTTTGCCATGTATATTGCTTATTGAAACTTTTTCCCTATGTATCCCCACTATGAGGTTGGTGAGAGTGAAGCCACAACTAGCTGTTCGCTGTTATATTTCCAGTTACAAGTTCATAGTAGACACTCAGCAATATTTGTTGAGTTTATGTATGTATACGCTGATGTATATGTCAGCTGTGTTTATAGGTATACATGGGCTTGCTTCATATGTTAAATTATTTAAAACTTCTGCTGATTATCTCAAAACAAAAGTTATTACCTATGATTAAGTAAGTTATTTTTAGAAACATATTTATTCTTCCAGGAAAATATTATGTTACTAAGAAAATTTATTTATTTCATTAAAAGTTTCAGATTTGGGCCTTCACATTAAAACTACCTCAGGGCAAAAGTTCAAAGGGATTATAATTAAGTAAAATAAATGCAAGCATAAATGTCCAACATATGTTAAATCAATGAAATATCCATTAAAAAAAAAATAGCTAGTACAACTCTCTTGGTAGGTCAACAGCCTGGAGAGTATCACAAATAATTTAATGAAGAAAGTCCATTCTGTGACCATAAATGGTTCGGTACTATGAGAGAGAGGCTTCCTCCAAGAAGTAATTTTGTTAATTTTGTCTGCCATTGAAAAATTATTGCTGGCTCCCTAGTCAAAAGACTCATTTCTGCCATGTGTTTTCTAATGCAATATGAATGTGTAAGAGATGTTTCAAAAAAGCCACCTGGAACACAGCATAGTAAATGACCAATTTGGAAACCCAAAACTTCAATGGAAAAAAAAATAAATTAATTCTCCTCAAGTTTGAATTTAGACATATTTGCTAGAGCCTTTAAACACAAAAAATAAATAACCAAACTTCTGAGCTATCTCATCTGACTTGATTTTGAATGTGTTGTGCACATAGTTAAATTCTACCTAGTGTCTCCAAAGTGATGCTTCTAGGTTCCAAGTTTTATTTTTTAAGTAAAAGTATTTGACATATCAACAATTCAGTTACCCCTCAGTCAACTGCATGTGGAATAATCCCATTATGGATTAGGTAGAGTTCATTTTAAATTTCATAAAATTTTACCTTCCACAGATATTTATGACAATGTTTTACACATTGTAGGCCCTTAATATAGAGACTACGAAGCAAATATTTCTCTCATCTCTTGTTGAAACAGACATTCTCTTTATTTTAGTGTGAGAAAATGGTTTGCTAAAGTTTTATCCTGCAAATTTGAGGTGAATTTGTCAAGATCATATGGGCAAAATAATTTTATATAATAAAGTAAACAGATGAGATTCTTTCCTGACTCCTGAAGGAACGTTTCACACTCTGTAGAGGCAGAAGGCAGATGTCTAGGCTAAAGTAATTTAGAAAGACATGCTAGAGTCAAAACTCACTGAACGCAAATAAAATATAATAACCTAAGCTAAATTAAGCGAACAGTTTAAAGAAGTTGTAGGTGAGGGATTATTTGTAAGAATAATGCAAATTTTGTATTCCAAGGATAATAATTTTAAATTCCAAGGATTTTACATTTCAAGCTTCTCTAGAGTGACTAGAGCTAGGTAATATATATATATAATATATTACCTAGGTAATATAATATATATATATATACCTGTGTACGTGCTGGTTGCTCTAGAACACCATCAGACCTAGGGGAACCCTCTCTGTCTATTCTTTTCCGTCTTCTGTCTATTTCTCTCCCTCTGTTCCCCGCCCCCCCCCCTGCAGATTTGGTTTTTGTTGCTTTCCACTATTATTGAAGTGCATTACACTACCATCTCAAGTTTTTATATCACTTCTGTTCAAAAAACCCAACCAGACTGAAACTGGAATCTTTTAGTCCTAGTCTAGAAATTCTGGCAAAAAGAACCTGATCGGCTCAGCTTGGGGCAGTTTTCATCTTCACTTTAACTCCTAATAGAATTATTAATTTTGAAGTTCTCTGTTTTGTCATTTGTTTGCCTTCTATATAATGACCCTATATGACACCATTCAAATAACCATTTTCTTTACAATTATACTGTGGTTCACTGCATTTGTGTCACCTGTAAGATAACGCAAAGAATATTATACACCACGGATAACTTAAAATATTTGAGAAACCAGTAATAAATTTATAACAGCAGAGCCATTAAAACATAGAACATTGAGAAGGAAAGGTTTGATTCATCCTGTCAAGCAAAAAAGCCTCTACTATCCCAAATTCAGGCTGAGGACAAAGGTAACATGAAATTGCTAAGAAGAGGAAGGAAGTTGTAAATATTAGCTCTAGCATATTGACTGAAATAATCATGCATGTTCTCTTCCTTTATCTCTCTATACAATTGTCCCTATTTTTTTTTTATAAGAAGTGTTAGTGAAAGTTATAATTGCAGTTTAGTTCTTAGAACATATAACCAGATAGGGCTGTCATGGAACAAGAAGAGAGATTAGTATCAATCTGTGAAGAATATGATAAATAAGGGAACTTTTTATCTTCCATTTTTGGAAGAGATGAGAACATTTTCATTCAGATAACAGATGTAGCATATTAAGCAGAAGCAAACCACCATCACTATTTTATAGTATAATGGTTAATTACACAAAGAATGTGAAGTGGACACTTCAAAGCAAATAATTTTCTTGTAATGAATGTGTTGCTTGAAGAATGTGGAAGCACGATCTTTTTCCATAATTTTTGCTCTCATTTGGTGGGGCGAACACTACTGTTTTGCCTCCTTAGTAGTCACTCGGCCTTCTTTACTCATAAAACAATCGTCTTGAGAGTCAGTGGGGGGCATCTCATGACCATAATGAACAAACCTGAGGCAAAGTGAATATACTGAAAATGATAGTTCCAAAGAATTGAGATTTTTGTTCTTTGATGAAAAACTTGAGCCATTAGATAAACCCTGGGATAACTTATTTCCAGACTTCTCATAGGAGATAATAAAACCCCATTATTTCGGCCATTTGGGGTTAAGTATTCTGATTCTTGTAGCCAAACATATTCCAACTTATCCAAGTAGAATTTCCTGACTCAAATTGGTCTCCACGTTAGGAACATTCATTCTCTCCTAATTTATTATCATATTACCAGTGAGACTTTCCCTGATGACTCAGGAATCTTGTCTGGCTCTTTCCATTGCAGTTTTATTTATAACACCCCAAAACTAAAAGGTATATATTTAAATCAAATGTTTTTAACTACCCAAGTTCCCCCTGCTGAAATCATTAACCTCTTTAATTACAAAGGGAAAAAGAGTAGCTTCACAGAGTAGAGACCTAGAGAACAGCCCCTTAACCAAGTGGCCAAATGTTAGTACAAGTGGACATCACAGGCTTTCTGGGAAGGGCACAGTATCACTCCTCTGGTGATCCTGCAAAAAATCATGATCTGAATTTAATCATGTGAAATGTCAAATAAATGCAAATTGAATTACAAATTAACTGTCCAATACTTCTCAAAAATATCAAGGTCAAGATAAAGACTGAGTAAAAGAAGCTAAAGAGATTTGGCAACTAATTGCAACAAGTGATTCCCAAATAGATCTTGGACTGGGGGAAAAAAATAAATACAGCTCATTATAAGGACAATTGAAAAATTCTGAATATGGATCATGGATTAGATAATAGTACTGTATCACTGTCTCAGTGTTAAATTTCCTGACTTTGATCATCACAGTGTTGTTATATAAGAGATGTTCCTGTTCTTAGGAAATACACACAAAGATAATGATGTAAAGATGCATGACATCTTCAATTTACTGCCAGATGATTCACAATAACCTTTCTTGAAATTATATAAAAATGGAAGTTAAAAAAAAGAAAACATGCACAAGTGAAAGCCTTATCACGAGCACAACTTGCCCAGTTTTCTTGATGGTCCAGTCTGATGTAGATGCTGTGTCTCCCACAGGACATACCATCATACGCACCACCACCCTAGCATCTTTCACACGGTATGATAATCACTGATTTCCTTTTCTTTCCCCCCCTTGGAAATCAAAACTATTCAAGGCCAAAAACAGCATCGTATTTGATTTTGAATCCTAGGTTATAGCAAAGACAGAGCATGTTATAACTAGGGACCTAATAAACAGTTACTGAGTAAGCATATAGAGATGTGTAAGTTTAAAGGAACATACGCTGCACATGGAAAATGAAAATTAGTTACTATCAATGCAGTGATTTTTAAATCTGTGGTCTTATGCATTTTTAAAAATCATCCATCTGACTGCAATTTAAGGTGACACTTTGATTAATTTTAGACAACCCAATAGTCTAAGCTGAAACACATTTAATATTCAGACTTTTACAACCAGTAATTTGCATACCAGTGACCCCTCTGAAGTATTTGAGAAAAGAATAAATGTGATGAAAACGAACGAAACAAAACAAAAAGCATGGCGCATCAATCCTGGGAAACGCATACCACTTACACCGTCGTTGCAGTATCAGTGCATTTCTGGTAGGAAGGAAGGATAGTCCCACTACTCTTCTGTCTGCGTGGAAGTTCTTAGCTCATTGCATCTTTGTCTTTTCTCCTCTTGTCAAGCTGTAGTCACATTTACATAATTCATTTGTCCACTTAACAAATTTCTGTCAGCTCTGTCTTGTAGGAAGAGTATACTGTGCTTAAATTTTACTGGTATATTTTTTTTCTTTTTAATGTTTGCTTTAGGTCTTATACTTTAGCTATCTTACTTTTAGAAATTGTGTAATAGTGTGTTAGAAGGGAATCATTATTCCCTGTTCCTGACTATCCCTTCCACACAGAGGAAGAAGAGTTTCTCTCACCTCTTCACTGACGTCGTCCCAGACAGAGGTCCTTCACTTGAGGAATAAAGCAGGCATTCTCAGGACCTTTACTGCTCCCGTGGCTGCCTTTTCCCCACCTGCCCGGTCCAATCTGCTGGGTCCAGGTGGGTCATTCAACCTAAATTCAAAGGTTCAGTTGGCAGGTCCAAGTGGCTGTCACTCTAATCAAAGGACTCCCATCTGGTCAGTAAATAAGATGATCGTTTGGTTTCATCTGTTACTCTTTTATTTTATTTCTCAGTTATTTTTCAGAACTCTGATAAGGAAGAGGTGTGATATTTATTGGGTACCCCCTTTGATCCCAGCACAGTAGGATGTGACTGATTCTGGATATTTTTAATTCTAATAAAATTTTGTGACAGAACCATCCTGACTGATGTTCTACAGCTACCCTAAATGCTGTATTCTGGATCCATTTTTCTTTTTTTTTAAAGATTTTATTTATTTGAGAGAGAGAGAGCAAGAGCGAGAGAAAGCACAAACAGGGGGTTGGGGCAGAGAAAGAGGGAGAAGCAGACTCGTCACTGAGCAGGGAGCCCGACATGGGGCTTGATTCCAGGATCTGGAGTCATGACCTGAGTCAAAGGCAGATGCTTAGCCGACTGAGCCACCCAGGTGCCCCTGTTTTCTGGGTTCTTTGTTAAGAATGAACCCTCTTTCGGGCGCCTGGGTGGCTCAGTTGGTTAGGCGACTGCCTTCGGCTCAGGTCATGATCTTGGAGTCCTGGGATCGAGTCCCACATCAGGATCCCTGCTCAGCAGGGAGTCTGCTTCTCCCTCTGACCCTCCCCCCTCTCATGTGCTCTCTCTCTCTCATTATCTCTCTCAAATAAATAAATAAAATCTTTAAAAAAAAAAAAAGAATAAACCCTCTTTCGAAAAAGGAAGCTAACAAAATGTCAGATAAAGACACTGCCTATACTAGTGCAGATCTAATGCATATCTTTGTGGCTTCCACCTGAAACTAGCTTTATTATTGATGCAAAGGAGGTAGAAATTCCTGATGAGAAGCTGTACTGCCAAGTATGCTTCAGGATCACTAGAACTATATTAACCCCCAAACAGAGTTTTTCCATTGTATATTCCCAGAAAGTTTAATATGGGTCACATGAAAAAAGTTAAGGTATTGAGAAACAGTGGTTTTTACAATGTTCATCAGACTCACCTTCTATAATCCATTATTACATAAAATACATTGTAGATCTCCAAAAGTGAAGTCTTCCTCCTAAGACTTCTTCTCCCTTGTAATTACCAGGAGTAAAGAGAGGCTGGTGGAATCGGTTTCCGGCAGAAACACGTGGCATATAAATAATATTTGCTGGAGTTACTTCAAACCCAGGGTGTGGCCCTTGGCTTGGCCTAGTCAGGAATGCTATTTTATCAGTTTTCCCAGGGATGGTCAGACTCTAGAGGACTCATTAATGCTAAATAAGCTCACAGGAAACAGTTTTATAAACCAGAATGCCAATTTAGTCACTTACTCTGAACAATGCACTGCTCAATGTAACAGAATACTCGCATCAGCTAGAAAGTACGCGCTCCTTCCCAGTAGAAAAGTCTTCTTGGGAAATCACAATAAGATCAGATAATTTTTGTGGTGAGTCAAGAGGTGAAACAAAGGGAATTGGAAGATAGTGGGGAATACTGTGTTCAGTTAGCAGTAGACTGTTGCATTCTTCTGCATTTCAGATTCATACCTACCAAGAAGCTAAGAAAAAAAAACCAAGCACCCTTTTTCTGAGTCATTGCTGAGTAAGCACTGACAAATTTCAGTATTTATTTTTTAAAAAACAAAACAAAAAAATCCCTTATCATTTAATAAAAGACTCTGAAATACCTTTCTTTATGATAAGTATATCTTACAACTACAATTTTTAAAATTGTGCAAATAGTGATATAATATAAACCCTCAGTCATGAAATATTGTGGTAATTACTTCTAAACATCCAAGACAACATAAAGATTTACAATTAACCATTTTTGCTATTCAAATTCACTAGGAAATGATCTTGAAAAAAGGCCATGTTTGTGCTATTACATGATTTCATCTCATAATAAACATATTTATTTCTCCTTTTCTATATGTGAGTATATTACATTAGGCATATACTCTGCTTTTCTCTGTTGGTTGAATATAAAACAAAATTCTCCTGAGTGCACTGGTTTTCAAAGACAACATCAATCCTGGTATCACATGTAAACCATTGGTTAGGCCAGGCTTCTTCCCCTGGTGACTACATTCTTGAGAACTGCACAATTTGATCATTGTAAGTGGTGCTAAAATTGTTTCATGAAATCTTGGATAGAAACATGTATGTCAGGGGGCGCCTGGGTGGCTCAGTCATTGAGTATCTGCCTTCGGCTCAGGTCATGATCCCAGGGTCCTGGGATCGAGCCCCACGTCGGGCTCCCTGCTCAGCGGGGAACCTGCTTCTCCCTCTGCCACTCCCCCTGCTTGTGTTCCCTCTCTCGCTGTGACTCTCTCTGTCAAATAAATAAATAAAATATTAAAAAAAAAAAGAAACATGTATGTCAGAATAGGAGACAATAAGCTTTTGTTTGTCATCATGAAAAACTTCTGTTATCATGACAGAACTATCAGTATTCACAATATTTGTCACAGGATCATTTATTTATGAGAGGCTACTGGTATTTTTTCACAAGGACGTCCCCGGTGAGAACAGAATAGAAAAGGACAGTGCTGTGCTACCAGGGAGGACTTTTTAAAGGTGATATGGAGTCCAGGAGGCCATCCACCTGTCAACCTGAACCAAGTAACCAGCCAAACTCCTGAGGCATGCAATATATTCACTTTACCTTTAGTTCCTCAGAGCCTATCTCAAAATGTAACATTTGCCTTCACTCATGTATTTTCAGCCTCGATACAGAGGTTAAATTGTTAATGCTTTACTTTCACTTCCTTAAATTTTTTTTAATCAAACTTTGCTTTTTCTCTCCCTGGGGAACAACAAATGGACAGCTTTCCTCTCTTGTACTCCTCCTTCCATTACCATCACAGCAGAATGCATCTGAGACTGTAATAATTCAGTGATGAAATACAAAATGTCGCAATGCCATCTCTCTTAAAGTGAACTGAGATTTTGTTATGCCATTTTAGGTGCACTAAGAGCGACTCAAGTCCCATGGAGTATCCTAATGTGAATTTAATGAGCTGATAGCATATAAATGACAGTACTGTGAGGGTGAAGGTGGCATAACCTTTTTCTTTCTGTTTGATGTTTGTCATTGAAAAACTACAGATCTGTTCAAAATGTACTGCATTATTACTAAGTGGTGCATCACTCACCAAAGGAGCTACTATTGTTTTAGCATTTGAGAATGCTTCTCTCTTTTACTGGAACAAGTAGCAATTTTTTTATCATTAGGATATAATAAAAATCTGAATAGTCTTTCTCTGAACAAACACAAATTATGTAGTGTTCTGGTGTCTATTTTGCCATAGGCTCATGGTCTCCACTGACAAATTTTTACTTATAGGCCCTATATCCTTTGAATGTCACAGTCAGTGATAAAATATCACTCAAGCAAATGTTAAAGATAGTGAAACTATTCATCCTTATTTGATGTATTATTTGGGAATGCAATTTAGATGCTTTATAAAGATGGCATTTATAGATTTGCCAATTGCAATCAATCAATTCCACAATTTAGTTCAGTCCTCCAGGATAGTCCACTGTTTGTAAAAATCCAGGTAACCAAATTAAGTTGGAGTAGCCTGGTTTATCCCTGGCTCATATCGGAAATGGAATAGGGAGAGGGGATTTTAAGAAGAAGATAAGAAAAATAGTTCAATATCTTTGATGGTGAACAGTAATAATGAATATAGAAACATTTTTGTAAAAGCTTATGACACTTCTAATGCATTTTTAGCCAGATTTATATCCTAGAAGTATTAGGTATACATTGGAGCATCCTGGAGGGTTTGAGGATGGAATGTGGGAGTAAAGAATTGACTGGCTAAGAATATGGGGTGCCTGGGTGTGCAATCCGTTGAGCGACCAGTTCTTGGTTTTGGCTCAGGTTGTAATCTCAGGGTCGTGCGTGGATTGAGCCCCAGTCGAGCACCTGTCAAGCCCCGCCTCAAGCCCTGCCTCTGGGCGGGAATCTGCTGAAGACTCTCTCTCTGCCTCTCCTCCCTGGTCTTGGGAGCACGTGCTCAATCTCTCTCTCTCTCAACTAAATAAATAAATCTTTAAAAACAAAAAAAGAATTGACTGGGTAAGAATAAAAGGTCTATGTACTCAAGTGTCGTTAGACTGAAAATCTTCCACATTCCTCCCATTTGAAAAAGGGAATATACACCTCAAATACGTTTTAGGACTCTGAACTTTTTCAATGAACCTCCTTAATTTACAGATGAAGAAACTGGGACCAGAGGGATTCCAGGATTTTCTGAAGTCTCAAGGCTAATTTAAATAACAGAGCTGAGCAAGATTAGGATACTCATCCTCTGATTCCCTTTTCTCCAGGCTAAATCAAGTCATAATAAAGACCTGAAATCTGTGAGATATTTAAGATTCATCAACCATCCATGTAGGTCTAAGTAACTAGCATGGACTCTGATCTGAATTGAAGTTGTCATGCCTAACAATAAAGTTAAACAACCTAAGTTAAACAAAATCTATCAAAACTCAAGAAGTCAAGTAGCTTTCCAAACAAAAATATACCTTGGGTTACATTCTATGAATATAAAAATTAAGCAGCTTAAGAGTCCCAAAAGTTTGGATTTTGGCAAAGTTCAAAAATCTTTTGGTTGCCAGGTGACAAAGCAAAACACATCACATATGCTTAACAACCAACATGTACATATTTTGTCTTTCCAAGGTTTCTAGGGCTGGTCAGGCATAATGATGCATTACTGCTGAAGGAGATTCCAGCAGGGACAAATGTTTATCTGTATCCAAAAGCATTTTCTTAATCCATAACAAAAACAGTCCAATATTTCTCATTGTTTAATGATTGAGCAAAGGTTAATGCTACCCAGTAGAGACTGTATTCCTCTTTATATTTATATTGTCTCAGAGACAGTATTTGTTAAGTGAGAATCACTAGTTACGTTGTGGTTAAAAAGCATTAAATATACGAAAGGTATTTTTTCCCTATGGAGTATAAAAGCATTATCGTATTTGACATCTCTATTTTCATTAAAATATCAAATTATCTTTGTAAATTATGAGATTATATGGAAGTCAGACTACTGTGTTGCATTTTACATGTATTTAAATATATTTTTGAGGCTCATAAAATCTCTTTGAGGCAAAAGACCAGTCAAAACATTTTTTTATTGTATTTAATGTCTGGCTGAAAAAAAAAGGTAGAATGATGTGTTACTCACAAATTCCAGAGAGAATATTAATTGCACAATGAATCTATGCCTACTGAAGAACAATAATAACCTCTGCCCACTTAAAAGCCAACAACTGATTTATCTGCTACTGGTGGCAATACAATTTTAAGGAGAGTGAAATAAAAATAATATTTGATGTTTTTAAGGCACAGAATGTTTTAAATTCTATTTTTTCTTACTATTTAGAGCAAAATGTGATAAAAATATAGTGAGTCCCAAAAAAGAGTAACCATTTTAAAAGATTTGAAAAATGGTCACATTGGCTTTTCATGGATCCTTTCTTTTTTAATAATTATTTTAATCATTTTTCTGGGGACATGAGAGTTTATCTTAAGATATAGTGCATCCTGATCAAAGGACATACAGAAACTCAGTTGTAAGATTTATTGTCAATGTAAAGGTGACCAAAACTATATCAACTCTAGATATTTTCTTTATGCAGCATTTAATTTGATAGTTAAATAGGAGCTTTTAAAACAGTCAATTTATTTTATTACAGAACTGGGTTCCCTTTTCATGTATGTATTAACTATTTGTAACATTTTTCAATAAGTTGCCTATTGATATTTTGTTAATTTTAACATATTTTTTTCTTGTTAATCTGTAGAAACTCTTTATGTGCAAGATTATATGACTCTCAGTTACATATGTAGCAGATATTTTAACCCAGGACATCATTTACTTTGTCATTTTTATTTTTTTAATTTTTTTTTTTTTTTAAATATATATTTTTTATTTATTTTGAGAGAGCTAGCACACAAGTGAAAGAGCACAAGCAGGGGGAAGGGCAGAGGGAGAAGCAGGCTCCCCGCCGGGCAGGGAGCCCGACATGGGGCTCGATCCCAGGACCCTGGGATCATGACCTGAGCCGAAGGCAGATACTCAATGACTGAGCCACCCAGGCGCCCCTATTTTTTTAATTTTTTAAAAATTTTTTAAAGATTTATTTATTTATTTGAGAGAACGAGAATGAGAGAGAGAGAGAGTACATGAGAGGGGGGAGGGTCAGAGGGAGAAGCAGGCTCCTCGCCGAGCAGGGAGCCTGATGCGGGACTCGATCCAGGGACTCCAGGATCATGACCTGAGCCGAAGGCAGTCGCTCAACCAACTGAGCCACCCAGGCGCCCTACTTTGTCATTTTTAATATGAGTGAAAAACTCCCAAAATTTAGTCAATTTAGTATCAACCATTTCCCTTACCATATTTAGATATGATATGTTTATTATCTTAGACACATCTACACAATTTGCAAGCAATGGAGGTTCCAGCAAAAATTCAAATGAAGACTGATAGGTCAGGACCAAAATTTCAAGTGGCCAAGATGACTATGTGGTATAACTAACATTGCTTTATATTTTAGTAGGGTGGACCTCTGCTAATGTTGTTCTTCTCTCACCTAAGATATTGTAAAAATAAAATAAACCTCTGTTTCTGAGAGCCTCGTGACAACTCACTCAGTGAGTCCTGCTGAAATTAGTGATCACAGGGAAGACTTCTATGTGGAACAAAGGGAGCCACTTGTATCCTTAACTATATGTGTATTCTGGGCTTTATTGTTTTGAGGGGGGTCTATTTTTACGTAAGTGGAAAGCCTAGTTATAATTTCACCATTTGGCCCGTGGATGATCCTCTGTTACCTGATACAGCTCACGAGACTCTAAACTTAATTTGTAGAAATACCCGTGATGGCTAGCTGTAAGATTCTCCCATCCTTGCACATCTGATGGAATCCTCAGGAACTTTCAAAGTAGCTCAGGATTCTGAGGAAGACAGAGAATAAAACTAAGTGATTCTCAATTCAAAAGGAGCCAGCTTTTTTTTTTTTTTTAAAGATTTTATTTATTTATTTGAGAGAGAGAGACACAGCGAGAGAGGGAACACAAGCAGGGGGAGTCGGAGAGGAAGAAGCAGGCTTCCCGCCGAGCAGGGAGCCCGATGCGGGGCTCGATCCCAGGACCCCGGGATCATGACCTGAGCCGAAGGCAGAC
>NC_138371.1:76658676-76688196 GCF_054177405.1 Leptonychotes weddellii | reverse complement strand
CTTAACGACTGAGCCACCCAGGCGCCCCAAAAGGAGCCAGCTTTTAATTTAAGTTCAGAACCTGAGGTTGGAGCAGGATGTACAACCTTAGAAAGCAAATTGTTTCCCTCATTTAGGTTGGAAACAGAATGTTAAGAAGGACAATAGAGGTGCTCTTTCACCATAACAAAGAATAAAATTTTGTTATATCCCTTCCCTTCATGCATCCAAAAAATACGCATTAAGAATCTACATCATCAAAGTATTGTGCTAAGCATTGTGTAAAATACAAAAAAAAAAAGAGAGAGAGAGAGATGAATACAGATGACGATGATGATGATCATGTCAAGAAGCTTTTTGTACAGATAAGCACATGGACCAAGAGAGAACTAAAAGCAAGAGGTAATATAAAAAGAAGACAGAGAAAGAGTGATGAGATTTTCTAGGAAGAAGAGCTTGTTCTATGGAAGAGGTGACTATTTCACTGGGTCTCGAAGATTAAGAGATATTTAAGCATGGCAATATATAAAAAACAATATGCCAAGGAGAGAAAATGATTTGAGTAAAACAGAAAATGGTACATGCTCAGAGCTATACTCCTCCTTTGACTTCAGACAAAGCTGTAGCAATAGTTAAAGTCCTTCACCATCAGAGTAGTCCCAATATCCTAATATCCTAATACTATGCGATTGCCTGCACTAGATTCTCTCTCTCTCTTTCTCTCCCTCTCTCTACATATACACACACACATACATACACATACATACATACATTCTTTCAACTCTTGGATACAACCACAAGCACAAATTATTTTGGTAAATTTCTTAAATATGAACTAAAGATAAACTGGTTCACTTTTATCTGTGATACTGGGAAATAGTTTGAAATTTTTCCTGGGTTAATGGATATTCTCATAATGCAAATAAGAGGTCTGAGAAAAGGCAGGCTAAAAGACTTGATATTTTTCATGTATACTTTTATCATATACGTATCTTTGTCTAATTTGAATGTTTGAAGAAGGGTTGGATTCATATATGAGGAAAAAGAGACTCCAACCTTTGATTTTCTGCTTGTAGCCCTAGATGAGAGCAGGTCTGAAAATCAGCATTCTTTTGCTTCTGTGTCCTGATGGGTTGGAGATAGCAGAATCCTCACCAATATAGCCTAAAACATAGGAAAAAAAAAAATCAATCAAATACTTCACCATATGTACCAAAAAGTACTGTGTGGGAAGGACTGTCATGCTATCTGGTAGCTGCAAGTCGAGGTTCTTGCAAGGACTGTGACCTGGAGCATAAAAACAATATATGAAGCTGACACTTCTGAGCTACCCAGTTTTGTGCAACATCAGTTTAACATTCATGGTACAGATTGTCTCAGAAAATGTGCATATCAGAAAATGTGAACACTTGTCAGCTTAAGTCCCCCATGTGGAATATGAGTCAAAGTGACAGCAGTGAGGAAGTTTGCTTCCTCTTCGATTCCAACCCAGGCCTGTCATTCTGTATGGTCCAATACCTCTGACCATTATTTAGGTGCTCTGAATAAGTAAATAGGAACATCCTGTTAAAATGATTGGTTCAGATGAAACTGGATTGTTTCAGTGAAAGAGAGGACAGCTTTGAGAAGTTCACTCCTCTGTTCAAGATCTCAGGAAACAAACTGAGGGTTGCTGGAGTGGTGGGTAGTGGGAGGGATGGGGTAGCTCGGTGGTAGACATTGGGGAGGGTATGTGCTATGGTGAGCACTGTGAATTGTGTAAGACTGTTGAATCACAGACCTGTACCTCTGAAACAAATAATACATTATATGTTAAAAAAAAAAAAACAAGAAGATAGTAGGAAGGGAAAAATGAAGGGGGGGGAAATCAGAGGGGGAGACGAACCATGAGAGACTGTAGACTCTGAGAAACAAACTGAGGGCTCTAGAGGGGAGGGGGGTGAGGGGATGGGTTAGCCTGGTGATGGGTATTAAAGAGGACACGTATTGAATGGAGCACTGGGTGTTATACACAGACAATGAATCATGGAACACTACATCAAAAAAAATAAAATAAAATAAAATAAGAAAAAGAAACAAAAAAACAAACAAAAAGAGTACGTGTGTGAAGGCAGGAATATGGTTTAGATGACCTTCCAAAGAATCTTTAAGCCTGATTATTCTGTCTTTCAAATATATAGTGATCATTATCCTACAGGAGCTCTATGGAAAGAAACTGCACGCCTTAAAATCAGAATATGCCAAATCTCATTGGCATTAACATGAATTAAATCCATTTTACCTTAAAAGGAGAAAGACTAAGAGGAATGCAAGTGGTTTAGATTAAAAGAACACATTCATGAGTTTGCTCAAGAGGGAGACAGATTGGGAAACCCACAAGGAAACAAAGTGTGAGCCATAGAAGCAAATGGTCATTTCTGAAAAGCCCAATAAATTCAAGCTTTGTGTATACAAGTGGATTGAGTAGCTTTGGAAAATACACCTCTGTCAGTTTATACTCATGGATCTGGTCCTGCTGTTACCAGTCAGATTTTAAGCTTTGATTTATGCAGCTTCTGGTGTTTGAGGTTTTGTTTGGTTTTGGAACCACCCCCCCCACACACACACCACAGCCTCTTTTCTTTCTTTCTTTTTCTTTCTTTCTTTCTTTCTTTCTTTCTTTCTTTCTTTCTTTCTTTCTTTCTTTCTTCTTTCTTTCTTCTTTCTTTCTTTCCTTTTTCTTTCTTTTAATTGCAGCAACACCATTTGTCCAAAAACACACACCAGGATGTTTAATTATATGTACATATAATGTTATTTCATAGAACATACATATTTAATATAATCTGAAGGCTCTAAATCAATGTTGAGCAGAGCTTCTGCAACCAAAATAATACGGAAATTTGTGTAACCTGCAATTATAAACAGAACAGTTACAGGAAAGAATTGTTTTCCAGTCTTTTCTGGGAACCCTCCATAACTTGTTCATTCACCCTACATTCGATTTATAACAAATGAAGTGAATTGTCATCAAACTCCTCAAAATGAAATTATTTCCATAGGTCACAGATCGAAAATTATGCCATAAGAAGTTCAAGTGAGAAGGGACTAAGCCCTTCAGTGTTATTACAAGTTCCTTAGTGGGCAGATGACAAAATTGTCAGGGAAGCTCGTTAAGTGATTCGTTCAAGATAGTACAAATTTTTAACTCAAGAGTTGTGCTTACTGACACTAGCCCTTGCCTCCTAATCCAGATTTCTTTTCTCTACAGTCTTAAATCTAACTTTTTCCTTACCTCTGGAATGAGAAATTTGAATATCAAGTTGCCTAGAGTAACTAATAAGCTGAATTTCTATAGGACAGAGTAGCTTCTACTGATCCCATGTCCCCTTTTATCAGGCCTTCTTACAATAGCCATCCATCCTAAACACTAAACACAACAAGCAAACAAACAAACAAAAACAGTAGTGGAGGGAGAAGGAGAAAATTTTAGTTTCCTAATAAACCACATGCTTTAAATGATTACGTTGAAAAGAGTCCCTCTCCCTGTGACATTATAGAAAGAGGGTAACGGTTGATCCAGGATTTGGGACTGACTTGATTATTACTATTAAAAAGTTTTTTTTATATTTCTTTCTTTTTTTTTTTCAAATTTTATAACACTGCATTAGCTAAACAGGAGAAGTTTTCTGTTTAGGCACTAGTTTCATAACTGCTACCTTTGAAAAATCACAACCTGCTCATGAGTGGATGGTCAAGAGCTGACGTTTTTGAATATTAATGCATTTTTTTCTTGAATAATATGGGAGATCTTTTAACATATTTAAGTTGGTACATAAAATAAAGATTGATTTGGAAATAAAAGAATGATATGCATGAATACATTCTGTTTTTCAAAGCAAATACATAACGACTAACTCTACATTTATAGGACTAATGTTTATTAACTTCCTTTTTCTACATTATGTTGATAAAACATTTAAACTCTGAGAGAACGGGCAAAATCTCAGATTAGTGGCTTTCAACACTGGCTGCTTATTGGGATTACCTTCGGCGCTTTCAAAATTACTGACACTGGGACCTCACTCTCACAGATTATGAATTAATTAATTACTCTGGGGTGCTGCTTGGGTATTAGGTTTAAAAAAAAAAAACCTCCCTATGTAATAGTAATCACAGACAAGGTTGGGAACTACTTCATAAACATTTTCAACAGGTTTCATAAACACCATGACTTTGGTGTTATTGTCAGTCCCTGTTTGCTCCTGCCCAATTGACCTGGAGCTACAGAAGCCTCTATGATCAGGTTCTGCTGGTTACGGTCTTGGCCTGGAGAGGATTTGGTGGACAGTTTACCTAATGATGAGTGGGGTCTGTAAAGAGAGGGCTGACTTCCCTTTTCTGCATACTCCCAGAAATAGCTGGAGCTGGAAAACAGCAAAAGCACCCTCTCCACAGACGTCTAACAAAATGAAAATGAAGGAAAATATCACATAACCGTCCCTGAAGTATGACGATTACATACAAACACTAACGCATCCTAGGTTAACATGCATAATCCACTGACATCCCTTGCAACCCCTTAAGCTTTATTTATTTTCTTGAATGGGCATGCAAGGCCTTGGAGTTCCAAGCCTCCCGGCACTCTTAGGGACTCCACTGCGTATGATAAAAGTCAGCCTCACCCCAGGCTAATGGATATTTCTCTTCCACAGGGACCATACCATAGTGATCTTCTTACTTCCACCTTTAAGAAGTCACAGACGCAGGTATGGAGGGGAGGAGATTAATGTCTTTCACTACTAATCAGCACCTTACTTTATTTCTTTCTCTCTTTCCTCTCTTAGCCAAGGAGTTCTTTTCCATTAGAAATCTTAAATGTCTATTGTGCTTGTTCTGACCCTCTAAGGTGTATCCCTGTACAGCTCTGTGTCACCAGCACAGGATACTCATATTTATTCTTTCCCTTCGCAATTGCATATTCATGCATTGTCTTGCCATGCAGAGTTGAAGACATATTTCTGACAATTCAGAAAAATAGCTTCTTTTACTCACTGAGTGGTATCCTTGATGCATTGTCTTTACGACTAGGTGTTTGCTTGCTTGTTCGCTTGCTTTCAGCACACTGGGATGAGATGTTTACTCTCTGGGAGGCAGCACAGCCTGTTGCTGTGATGGACAAAAGTCCTTGGTTGGAAGAATCACCTGAAAAGCTTATTAAAATTACAGAATCCTGGGTCCCAACTTGGAGCCATTACATCAGAATACTTGGAACCCAGACTGGCCACAGTCTCATGGACAGTGGCCCAGGGAGAGCCACGTAGTTCAAATGTCAGCTGACTAATTTCCTGAGCCTCAGTTTCTTTACCTCAAAATTGAGATTAATTCACAGTGATTTGTGAAGATAAAATGAAATTATCCATATAAAGAACACAGTACAAATTAGGAACTCAGCAATTACTTGCCTTCTCCCTCCCTCACAGCTCGTGATAAAGCCGTGTACTTGGAGAGATTTACCCCCAGGGAAAACAGTCCTGTTCACAAGTACATAGTTTTTCCTGTTATCTTTTCACTCTTTCTCTTCCAGAATGTGTCCCCTTGGCCCAAAGGTGCATGACAAAGAAAGCATCATTGAACTGATACTAGAATGGCTCTTCACATCCAACTTGAATCTATCCAGCCCATGGTGCAAAACCCTCTTGGTCCTTCTCTGCTTTGCCCTTCCCTTTCTCAGCCTGGAGAGGGCTGTGCTGTGCCCACCCATTTTGATGAAAGTTACCAAAAGGAGAGAATTTTGCCTTTGCTTTTGTCATTAAAACCTCACTCTGTTGCTTCTTTGCTCTCAGCAGATGCACTAACACCAGGACGTTGCTTTTCCTAGGGTCCCTTGGGTTTACATTCTGATTACATTTCAAAGGTGTGAATAGCAAGGCAGATGAAGGAGAAAGAAACATTTATTAGGCCCTTTTGAATGCAAATTTGCAAGGAGGAAAATAAGGAAAAATATTTCTGGATGGAAGGTAACTCAAAGCAAGATGTAGGAACCGTCTATGTCTATTTCACCCAAGAATGCTCCTTCAGATTTGCTGGAATATAAAACATGTCTGATATTCAGTAGTTAGATTTTTAGTAAGTAGCTGATTAATTTCTACACCTGAACACTTGGAGTTCTGCTTTAAAACATAGTTATAGTCGCCACTGACTAGTTCAGCTGAGTGGAATTAACCCGAAGGGAAAACTATAATCTCTCCTTTTTCCTTCACAAAGGATAGACAAGAAAGCTCAAGAAATCAATGGAAAATGGAAGGCATTTACAGAATAAAATCTAATTTGGAAACCAGATGTGATTCTGAGAAACAATAGAGCAATTGGAAAGTACTCCTCAAAGTAGGCCGACTATTCCAAGACAGAGAAGTAAATAGGAATCTCTGCTGAACAAATCCTAACCAGAGACAGAATCATTTCTACCCTTCCGCTCAAGGGAGTTGATATCAGAATGAAAGCAGAAAATATTATCTCCAGGCATGGAAGGTATACAAATCTAAAGCCCACTTGGTTACTGGCTTACACAGTTCCTGTCCTCTGTCCAGCATTATTGAGGTCTTTTTTTCTGTCAAGTCTGCAGTGGGCTGAGTTCTCCACTCTGCTTTCCTAGTCAAGGGATCTGAAGGCATTCTGAGCTTTATCTGTCTCAAGTCATGGTGTACCAATCATAATTCAGAGTAAGAATACATGCAGGCTCAGTCGGTTAAGGGTCCGACTCCTGGTTTCAGCTTAGGTTATCATCTCAGGGTCATGGGATCCAGCCCTGAGTCAGGCTCTGTGCTCAATGGGGAGTCTGCTTGAGGATTCTTTCTCCCGCTCCCTCTACCCCTTCCCTCACTCATGCATGTGTGTGTGCATGCGCTCTCTTTCAAATAAATAAAACTTAAAAAAATAAATGTGAAGCATGCATTCCATTGTTAAATAGCTGAGAAAGCATGTGTGATGATTCTTGGATTACAAAGGTTTTATATTTACCACCAACCCAGTGTGATCATAGTTTCCTCTGGGTTACAGGATCTTAACCCTCCCCAGTCTCCTCCAAAACATCTGCACTCTTAGTGAAGTCAGACTTCCTCCTTTCTCTTTTCTATATTAATTTATTTTTACTTCTTATGGCATTAAACAACTGTGAAATGAAGATGCGGTCCCTGGCTTGTATCTTCTTCCAATCTCACTTTGAAGAGAATCCCCAAACCTTTAGCATGTCCTTCCTACCTTTGATCAACTTCATGAACTTCCCACTTACCCTCATTCCACTTTAGCCACACTAGCCTACTTGCTTTTCTAGAAATATGCCAAGTCTATCCCCACTTCAGGCCCAGGGGCCTTGTTTTGCCCTATGCCCCAAAGCTCTATTCCAATATATTGTTCAGGTGTCTCTTTAAACATCTCTAAATGACCTTCTCAGACCACCTTACCTAAAGTAGCACGTCAGCCACTTACTATTGACTCAGTCTGCTCTATTTTTCTTCTTGATTCCTATTAATATTATATCACATTGTTTAATTTGTGACATTTATTTCATTTTTGGTCTCTCCATGGGAGCCCCACAAAAGTAGAGACTTTTTCAACTTCCTTCATGTATGTGTCTCTGTATCTACAACATTGATTGGAATATGGGAGTTCAGGAAATATGCTGAATGAATGAAAGAATGAATGAATGAATGAATGGATACCTCCTATAGAACTTTGAAAGTCTCGACAGCAATGAACTAATAGTACATAAAAATGAACAGTCTTGTACAGAGAAGGTGCTTAATATAATTTTATGAAAGAAAGAATGTGTGAATCAATAAAACAGCTTTTTGATTATCTAGGAAGCCTTATTCTCTATCCACAATTTAGTGTATTAGAGAGATTTTCTGTGTTAATAATATGGGGAAAAACAAGAGAGTATCATTGCTGGGGTTTCTAGATGACAATTAATTAAGATTTCTACAGTATAATTTCTTTAGAGCAAGGGCCTATGGATATTCACACAGCCTGAAAAATGACCAATACTGTTCCAAGTAAGGGAGAATGGCAACTGTGCTTTGTGGACCCTAGAATCTCTACTAAGTCATCTGATATGATTGGGCTTCACCAATCCTTTGAGAGCAAAGTTAATTGAATCCTGATCTAATCTTACTTTGGAAAATTTCATGCTATTTTTCACAGTAGGATAAACCATACATTATTATTCCATAATAATAAGATATTTGTATATTCTATTACACTGTGAATATTTTAGAATTATGGAGCCTTTAAAGCATGGGACATTTACTATACTTCTTCATAACCTCAATCCAATTCTTGAAATAGGGAATGATTACATATATATTACTAATGGGAGTTTATCCTTATTGAAAAATAATAAAGATGCTTAGATTTTTCCCTTGAAATTTGTACTGAAGAAATCTTTAAGGATATTTTGCTCATTATTCTTCAAAGTAATAACTAAAGACAAAAAAGAAAAGGTGGCGGTGCATTTCACATTACAAAAGCCTTTTGAGGTTTGATTCTGAAATCAGTTGTTATCTAGGAATAGAGCAGAAATCCAGTCTTAAATGCTGAGATTCAGTTCGAAGCTCATAGCCTACTGCTTCAAATTGGCTTTAAACTCACTATTATTATTGTGAGTGATTTTATGAGCCTGTTATTTTGTAGTAACTCATATGGTGTTTATACTACCAGTATGTACCATACTTGATCTTTGGCTCTTCTGGAAAATACCTCCAATAGATTATCCATAAATTACATATTCATAGTTATCACTGTACCATTTGGGCTTGATGGATTTCTCTTTCTTATCCATTTAAAATTGTAAGGCAGTGTTTACAGACCCTGGAAGTTCTGAATGAAGAAAAGCATTCCATTAGCTGTAATCAAAATGATACTTTTTGTCAGGTGTTACTATTTGTCACTGACCTCATCTTTATAGGCCAGTTCATCGCATGGTCTGAATTTCAACTCAAGTGTCATGCTTGCTATTTGCAAATACTGTGCAGAACTTCTCCCACTGAATTCAGGTAACAAGCTAGAATGATATAAGAAAACTGACAAAGATTTCAAGGAACCAATGGTGAGTGTGTATGCGTGTGCACATGGGAGTATGTATGTGTGTGTATTTTAGGGTCTAAAGTTAACCGTAACACTCCAGACATGTAAATCAAGGAGCAAATTATTTGCATAATAAACCAACGTTTAGGTTTTAGAGAAGAAACATGCTAGTATTTGCATTTGTTCCTTTCATATCTGACCTCTTAAGGGCTGTACTAGAACACAGTTTGTTCAAACAAGTATGTTTTATGATTTGTTGTGTTTGTGAATTCTGTTAAAATATTTATTTTGTTCTCATGTAGACTGCATTGTTTCCTGTGAATTTGAGTTCCCTTGATATGGCTTTTCCTTTTTTGTGAGCAGAATTGGTTGATAGATTTGTAATTCATCTTTTAAATTCACTTTCTCTCATCTCCTATTCCTACCTCTTAATTTTTAATATAGCAGAAACATAATTATGTAAATTTAAAGTTCATATAAATATAAAGTTTAAATACCTATAGATATTATCCTTTATAAAACATTCTTTTTAATGATTAAAATAAATCCCTGAAAGGTTAAAGAACTTTTCTAGTGTCACACATCCAGGAGGTAAAATAGAACTAAGGGCTTGAGGTTAAACACAAGCTGTGATACACATTATTGGATACTTCATCTGATATATAATATTCGATTTAACCAAAACAATATGATACTGATTTTTATGACCTTTTTATATGTATTTCTACAACCTATGCCTAGCAAACCCGAAGGTCCAATCCTCAAACCACCTATATGTTATTTTTAACTGTGGTTAGCAATCCAAGTCTGAATATGGGACAATGAGACCAACAGTAGACATAATAAAGAATTTCAATAGAATTAGCCTTAGCTATTCTGTCTTTTGTAATAACTCGAGATAGCAATTATTTTTGCCTCACATCAGGTTGCTACAATTCAGATATTATTGAATTACAGTATATGTTTAAATAAAAATGGTAAATCTTCAAGCTTATTACAAGAACAATATATTATTGAATTGAGCTACAGGCTAATACATAACGGGTTTCACTTTATATGCCATATGATTTATATTTACATCTCAGGAGTGAATTCCACAATCATTTTATATTAATCAAGCCTTAAAAAGTATCCTCAATTCCTCTATGCTCTTCCCCTTTCTGAAAATGGATAGGCTGTCCTGAAAAGACTGTAGGGTTTACTTGAAGCACAAAAGTAAGAAAAAATTTAGAAGGGAGTATCTGCAAAATAAAAACAAACCATTAAAAGAACAAGGCAAGAAGAGGGAAAGAAGACCAGTTGCCGTTGGGAATAATTGGCACCTGACAAATGTAAGTTATCCTCAAAAGTTTTGCAAAAACAATTGTGCAATGTTGGAATTAAAAAAATCAAAACACTCTTGAGCAAGTACACCATCCATCTTGTATTCTTTATTTTTGTCTGAAGAAATAATAGTGACTGGAATTAGCTTTCGTAAATAAACTAAATCCTATTTCAGGGAAATGTCATTTTCCATGTGAAAACACCTGTGTAACACTTCCAAGTCTTCTGCCGGAAAGTTTCTCATTGTGCGCAGTGTTTACTTGTTCCTCAGCGGGGTCTGCTGATGCTAATGGACTCACAGCAGTGCCTCCTACTTCAGTTATTACAGGTCTAATTCAGTCATTAACATTTCATTAATGGACGGGCCTCCTAGCTGCCCACGACGCTGTGCAGATATTGATGAGCTCCCTGCTAGAAGAAACAAATCTTTAAGGTGGACTGCTCTAGAAATGGAGTGTCTTAGTGAGGGTTATGCCGGGAAAAACAGGGATTGTTTTCTGAGGGTTTGGCTGGGGCTTTAGGTTAAGACAGGATGGAGAATGAAAACTTCCTCTTACCCTCAGGGATTGCAACAACATTTTATAAATTGAGCACACATTTCATTCTAGGACGGATGGTTAACTAATAATCCACACACACACACACACCCAATAAAACAAAGTGCTGTGTATATGCCCCCTGTAACAAATCTCAAGCCGATTTCCCGTGGCAATTTAATCTTTGTTGTTTTGTTACTGGGAGTACAAACTTGAAGAAGTAGCTTAATGAAGACCTTGTTTAACCTCTCCTTTCCCGCAGCTACTGTCACCAGACAAAAACCTCCTCAGTTTAAAGCCTCTGGTCACTTTGTCCACATTCTCACCTCTGTTCACTCCAATCCAGCTTTAGTCCTAACCACCCGGTTCAGGCTCAGTTATCAGGTAACCAGTGATTGCCATGTTGCTAAACCAGTGGTCTCCTCAGCTGTGTTTGTTACTCAGTCTTTCAGCAGCATTGAATACAGACCCAGCCCTTATTTCTTTTCTTGGGTGTAATAATCCCACATTCTCTTGATTTCCTTATCATTCTACCAGCTACTCCTCCTTCAGCCTTCTTTACTGGCTCCTTTTCTCCTGCTTAACAGCTACAGGTTGGAATGCTCCTCACCTTCCATACCTGGGTGACTGAGTCCAACAGAAAGGTTAACACCTTTTGTTGTGCGTGAGATTTCCAGATCTAATTTTTTTACCCCCACCTCCCATCATGATCTTGAGAAGTTAAGAATTGGCTTTCATTCTAGCTTTGTCACTAATGTGCTATGGTACATGATTTAAGTCAGATCACTTCCCCTAACTTCTACTTTCTTTTTCTGTAGAATGAGGTTGTTGAACTATTTGATTTCTAAGGGCTCTTCATGCTCTAAAATTCTATGGCTAGCAGTCTAAGCTTTATGTAAAGCAGGATAATCAATCTAAGAGTATGAACTGTATCCCCAGTCCTCCTATTAAACAAATTGTTATCTTCCTGTGCAACTGAGAATTGAAATATATTGTATCATACAAATTTCTAATGCAAGTACTTTGTGAAAATTACTAATTTGATACCACAATTATGCTTGTAATGTAAAATTATTAAGTACAGCCATATTGCTTATAACTGTACATGGAACTTATATTGTTACAATAAAGTGTGTTTAAATTCCATTACATAACCTTATTGTATTCTTTAATAGCATTCACAATTTAGATAGGAAAAAAAAGAAGCAAGCAGTCAAAAGAGAATGATTGTGGGTACTGTAAATTCTATTGTGATGCTTAAAAAGGATAACTAGTGAGTTTTTCACAAGCACCTTTAAATTTTCTTTATGGTTGGCATTACAAAATTGTGTTTATGGTAAGCATGGCAACTAGCAGAAGCAGGATTAAAGTTGAGTCACTTCAAAACATATTGAATAAGATAACCCACAGAGAACTTATGCTCTGAGATATGATTTCTGCTTCATAAGTGGGACTTTGAAATTTTTGTTTGTTTTGTATGGTACTTACAGTCTTCTAGAAACATGCTCTTCAGTTTTAGAAACAAATATGAGAACTTGTACTTATATTTATGTGATGGAGTTAAATATGAGGAAGGAAAAAACTTTTAAAAATTACAATAATAGATAATCCAGGATAAATGAGTATATGTGTTTCCTACAGAAAACTCTAACAGTAGATGAGTTAAGGATGTAGAAGGTGCTCATTTAATATAGGAGAAAAGATGTCCAAATTATAGGCCAATTAACCAAAGTATTATTTAAACACACAGATCTAGGGTGTTTTGTTCATCTGAGTGTAACAAACCACAGCTTTAAAGAAAGAAATAAACCACAGCTTTAAAAAGATGGACGTATTGAATGGAGCACTGTGTGTTATATGCAAACAATGAATCATGAAACACTACATCAAAAACTAATGATGTAATGTATGGTGATTAACATAACATAATAAAATAAAATTTAAAAAAAGATGGACTGAATAAAAAAAGCACATGACTCTGATGAAATATCATAATTGTCTTCTTTGAAGATGACGATGTGACCTCAGTTTGATTTTTTCATCATTTAAATATTTTTATTCCTTTAAAACACAGAATTCCATAATCTTCATAAATACAAATATGGTACAATTAAAGAATGGGAATATCTCAGTTTCACCTCCTTTTTAGTTTTATGCTTTATATGGAGAAAAACATGTAAAAGACAATTTAATTAGACATTATGTCAAATGTTTATAATAATTACAATCAAGGTTACTGCAGCAAAGAAAAAAAGCTGCTGCCTACTCAATCAATAAAAATGATAATAAATACTCATATGACTCAAATCACATCTATAATGTAAATCTCTGATACTTGATAATTTTTGGAGACTCATAATTTTAATTAAGGCTAACCTAGTCACTTGAACTATATAATACCCTCACATATTTTCCTTTTTTCTGTTGGTCCCTTGCAATGGACCTTCAAAACAACCACAAATGCTCTGTCATGAAAATGTTTTGACAAGTGTCTAAATCTCGGATCTGACAAAAGGCTTATTTATTGGCAGTGTAAATAAGGTGTAAAAATGAGTCACAAGGAACTTTCCGTTGTTCGTGTCAGTTCACTTTGATTCAATATGGTCAACTCCCTTGCCAGTATGATTTACTTCCACCTTTCTTTATCTGCAGCAAGTGTATGGAGAACCATAATCCATCTGCCCAGGAGCTGTTAGCTATGTCTCTCCATCACATACACCTAGGTTTTTTTGTGCAGATGCCCTAAAATTGTATAGTTGCTCCAGATCCTCCTATTGTCAATGCTATTCCAGAATTCTGGAGAAGTGAACAGTGCCGACCTGTCACTTGGCAAGGCATCTCTTAGTACTTGTGCGAAATGTGAGAACAGTTTTTGAGTAGATCTCCTCTTTTACTAACCCAGTACTTTTCCACTGCCGATCCTCCAGTTTAGAAATGTGACTTTCTGATGTTCTGTAGAAAGCCATCGGTCTCACATTTTACCTCAGCCTACCATTTCAGATGAACATTATCAGTTCCCTGTCACTCATGAAATTCAGCCTCATTGTCTTATTGGTCGTTCTAGAATGCGGCATATCCTCTCCCCATGCTGGGTGATGGAACTGCACTTAACTGCAGCTCTGTTTGAAAAACTCATGTCAGCCTGACAAGCTCATATTTGTACTTTAAGCCTAAATGTTAGTTTCCCAACTACCATCTTTCTCTTCTGTGGATCTCAAGGCATTAAATGTATTCTCTTTTTATGTTATTTAAACGTTGCATTAGGGTCCATTATTTATATATGGACTTCCCTAACTGAACTGGGAACACAATTTAAGATGAAGGGTCTTTTTTTTTTTTCACCTTTGTGCCTCAAGTGTCTGAATATTGCCTGATAAGTAGTAGGAGATGGATATATGTGGGTTGTTATGATGAAAGCTTGTGTATTTATTGACTAAATTGGGCATTTAGTGAATATTTTGTGCTATGAACTGAATTATGTTCACCAAATCTCCTATGTTGAAGCCCTAACTCCCAGTGTGATGGTATTTGGAGATGGGGCCTTTGGGAGGTAATTAGGTTTAGATGAGGTCATGAGGGTGGGGTAGGATTAGTACCCTCCTCAGAAGAGACACCAGACAGCTTGCTCTCCTCTCATTTCCTTATATGAGGACACAGTTACACAAGGACACGTTATATGAGGACATGGTGGCAGTCTGCAAACCATTAGAGAGCTCTCACCAGAGCCTGAAGTTTCCAGCATCCTGATGGCAAATTCCCAGGCTCCAGAACTGTGAGAACATAAACTTTTTTGTTGTTTAAACCACCCACTCTCTGGTACTTTGTCATGGCAGCTTAATCATACTAATATATCCCCACATTTTTCTCTTAGAAAACGGTCTCCTTATATTTCAATAGTCAAATTTACCTGTCAGGAAATATACCAAATTCTGAGTGGCAGTAAATTTTGAAACTCTACTGTTATTGTTGTTTTGAGTTTGTTTGTTTGTTTTGATTGTGTAATTAAAACCACTTGCATCCACCTTTAACTTCTTTAATTATTTTTCCCTACTTTCATAGATTTTGTTGCTATAAACCTTTACTTGGGTAGAAAATATAATACAGAAAACAGTTACCCCCAAATTTTGCCTATATAGATTCCACCATTAACATTTTTTGGCATCAGTGCTGTATTTTGAGTGAGGGTCAGTTTTTCACAATTGAAGGAACAGTTATTCCAAGTTTTTCTCTTGTTACTCATAAGGAAGTCAGTGGGGTTTACTGGGTGGTCCAATGTTATTTGCATTTGGCAATGAAATTTTTCCTATCTTCTATGGACTATGAACTTATGCCTGGAAGATGGGAGTTGATTTACCTTTATCATGCTCACTTTGTAGCACTGAAAATGTTATTAGTGGTCATAAAATTACCCAATTCTATCTGTGTAGATTATTTAATTAAATGACCCCCTGAGCCAGAAATTCTGCAAATTAACTATATGCTGTGTGAGAAAATATTTCTCTTTATTTGGTCTGTATTTATTGCCCTTTAAGTCCAATGAGGGTCCCTTTGCTCTCATATTCCACACTGCGGTGAGGAGGAGGGAATGATCAACTGTCATTTGATTCTGAATGTCTGACTCAGCTCCTCACATGCAACTGGTCTCTTCCCAAAATACAGGCTCATTTGCTTTGTATTTTAAAATACAGAATTTGTCTTCTCTCTACTTCCAGGTATTTTTAATATTTTCTTTACTCTCCCAATTATTGTTGATATTTTCTTCACTCTTTCCTAGTGATGTTACAGGTTTAAATAAATATATTCCTTAAAACATTGGGAAATAATCATCTAGGAAGGGAGGAATCCCTGGAGCTATGAAATAGACCCCACACAGGAAGTGGACATGATACCCTGTTAATCACTTCAGCTGTGCCTGGAATGAGTCAGGGTGAACAGGTGGAGTCAGTCAGGTGTTAGGATTTCCTGTTTGATTCCCAGATGGGTATTTCTCTAGAATCACTGCTGCATGGGCAGTGGGTTCTGTCAACTAAAGAATTCTTTCCTAGTGCATGATAGGATACTGGCTTAAACTTTGTTCTCAAAAATGATTATCAAAAGTCAAGCGCAGAGGGAAAGAATACTAACTAGATTAAATAATTGTCCTTAAAAATCATTGGACATTTATATTTTTGACATATTGTTAAGCGTCCATACTTGTAGGATTCTAGAGAAGGAAGATACACTATATTCACTTGATACTCTGGTCAGTTTTTCAAAATGATATTATCCATGTTGGCTGACTCAGGATCCTATCCAAAGAATCATGAATTATCTCAATGGCTTATATAAAAACATTAAAAGGGGGGTGGCTCAGTCAGTTAAGCATCTGCCTTCAACTCAGGTCATGATACCTGAGCTCAGTGGGGAGTTTGCTTCTCCCTCTGCCCCTTGCCCCACTCATGCTCTCTTTCTCTTTCACTCTCATTCTCGCTCTCACTCTCATTCTCTCTCAAATAAGTAAATAAAATCTTTTAAAAATATATTAAAAGGAATAGAAAAATGATCACATTGAAGAAAATTCTGACAAATGAAAAAAGCAATTACCTTAGCCTATGCCTGAAAAAATCCAATGCTCAACCAAAATGGTGGTAGTCTTATTTAAGCTTAGTAGCTAAAATCCCATGCACTGGGGTCAAACTACCTGGGTTAAAAGCCAGGTCCTACCTAATGTGTGATGTTAGGCAAATTACTTAAACTTTCTCTAATTTAAAAAAAATGTTGATTTTAATATTATTCACATTATAAGATATGGAGGTGAAAAATATGTTAATGTTAATGTTCTTAAAGTTCTATCTTGCATAGGCCAAAACCAATCCCTCATTCAAGTACCAAAAGATGTTGCTTTTAAGGATACAGAATATGAATCTTTGACGTATTGTGCAAGTTAGCTATTGCTGTTTAACAAACATCTCAAACTTCAGTGGCTCAATACAACAACCATTTGTTGTTTCTTACATGTCTCCAGGTAGGCTGGGAATTGGTTCATCTCTGTAGGGCTCTGCTGGGCTTGATGAGAGCCTCCTGTATCTGTGGTCAGCTATTTAGTAGTCTAGGGGTTGCTTGATATAGAAGGCTGTGGGAATGGATAATTGAACTCTGCCCTGCCTGGTCTCTCATCTTCCACATCTCCTGATGTAGCAGGCTTCTAAGGGAGTAAGTAGAAATTTACAAGCAGTTTTTTAGGGTTTTGCTTATATAAAGCCTTGTAACATCCTTTTGACCACAGTTTAAGGGTCAAAGACAGGCCACCCCAAGATGGACCACTTTGCCATGAACATTAATTTGAGTTAAAAGCAATCAAAACCTAGCATGTTCAGGAAAAGTTCCTTACCTCCCCCTCAGCTGCCTGCTTTTATCAAAAAGAGAGCTATCGGGGCACCTGGGTGGCTCAGTCATTAAGTGTCTGCCTTTGGCTCAGGTCATGATCCCAGAATCCTGGGATCGAACCCCGCACTGGGCCCTCTGCTGGGCGTGGGGCCTATTTCTCCCTCTCCCACATCCTCTGTTTGTGTTCTTTCTCTCACTGTGTCTCTCTGGGTCAAATAAGTAAATAAAATCTTAAAAAAAGAGAGAGCTATTAACAGAGATTCCTCTTTACCTAAGAAACTTATCTATATAACAGGGAAAACTTTGATTTCCAAACATCTCCTTTCACCTTCTTGCTAATGGTCTTTCTCCCCTTTGCATCCTCAGACCCCACCCTTCTCCTTAGCTCATATAAGCACCATGTAGCCTGTCTTTAGAATTTCCGTGTCTGTGTGGATTCCTTGTACTTACACTATTAAATTTGATTTTCTCCTGTTAATTTGTTTCATGTCAATTTGATTTTTAGTCCAGATAGAAGGACCTTGAAGATAGAGTAAATTCTTTCTCCCTAACAAAAGCAAATCACATGTCTATGCCCAGATTCAACGAATAGGCAAATAGACCCCCGCTCTTTTCAGAGAAAATGCAAAGGGCATGGATAAAGGGATGGGTAAAGTATTCGGGTCATCAGTACTATCAGTCTACCACAGCTATGTACCCAATACCTATGGTTGAAAAGTACAATTCATTGCAATGATTCAATACTGTCCTTCAGTATCCCTCAAATTTAATTGTACTTCCTAGTCATGAACATCCATTCATCAAATCTCTTAAATTTGGAACTCTGAGAAACAAAGAAGAAAAGTAAAAAACAAAGGAAAAATGTATGAGGGATTGGAAAGAGTTGTAAGACAGGGTAGTATTTTTCTTTTCGTTCAGAAGTAAAAGGGTGAAATTGCCTAGGAGAAAACAATTCCTCTCATATCACTTTTACACACCGTCATAATAATATATACACCAGAAGCACTAAACCCAATAAAAACATAACAGTCACTTAATCATTTACCAAGACTGGCTCTTTGCATTATCCCATCTCATTAAATTTTTCAGTATTGCTTTTAATAGTACCTTTGTGATTTAGAAAAGAGTCTGACTTCTGGTGTCTCAGATGATCAGAGGGCCACAATACTGTATTTGGTTTACCAATTATACTAACAAGTGGATAAATGGAAGAGTGGATGGATGGTTTTGTGGGATTCTGGAATTGTTATTTAAGTCTTTTATATTTGGGTTTACTCTGCTATTATATTTCTGATTTAAAATTCCAGGAGGCTGTGGTTTTGCTGGGTATCATTAGGATGCCTTACATTTAGTTTCAGTCTTTTCCCAGAATCTTTACTCACAGTTTCTTGCTTTATTCTACTTTTATTTTTTTAAGTTTTATATTTCTTCAGTTATTCTGATTCCACTCCCTAATAATACCTTTCCCAATTGTGCTCAAGCTAACCGTGCACCATCTTCTCTCTATGGAATGTGTCAGACTTCCTCATATCGACTATGAAGCATCACCTACTCACACAAAAACAAGGAGTAATCCCTTGGATTCTCTTTGAGCTGCACCTACAAACATATTGAGCAAGATCATTTAGCAGCAGGTTTCAGCCTTTAACTCTCTCATTCTGAAGCAATAACACCACATTAGGAAGATGAAGGGTTTAATTTCCAAAGACTTGCATGACTCCCAGTCTTCTTAGTTTAGGATTTGCATGAAATACTCCCTGTGACTTTGGATATAAGTTTCAACAAAATTGAATTGTGCAAGTATAAAACATTTAGAGATGACAATAGACAAAGACCTATATATGGGTAGGTACTTATGAATTCATATGAATAGCTTTATGATAAGAAAGGCAATGTTAAGATAAAATTGAATTTTATAAAATCCTCATTTTGAATTAACCCAAAACTCTTTGTTTGAAATGACATGTATGTTTGTTACCTGGTGTCATGGAAGACCAGTCTGAAAAAACTCAGCAACCAAATTTGATTTTTGCATCCTTGGGTCCCAAATATTTAAATTTTGGGAAGCAAGAGTTTAGATTCAAAACTAGTGTTCCAAATAAAATCTTTTCTGTCCTCCTAAGAGTGTGCATTTTTATGATACTGCTGTTTTTACTGTAATGTGTTAAAATTCTGTACTCTATAACATAGTATTTTGCCCACTGAAAATAAGAGAAAATATTCTCATTCTAGGCTCAGCTAGAATGTGTTTAGAGATTATATTCAAACCTGGCACACACTTAGCACTAACAGTTTCCTTTTTTCATCTAAATTCTCCTGGGAGAAACGTAAATGGCAATGGATACAGCAGCAGTTGGAGCTAATGTACTGATGGCTGAGGGAACCGTTACCACCGTGAGCCCCTCAGCTAGAACATTCGATTCAAAGACCATTTCTGGAGAAAAATGGGCATTTCATGGAAGATGATTATTAGACAGGAACTGGATTATATTCATTGTAAAACAAAGCAGAAAATATGCTAGTGAACTAGTGGTGTGTCTTTCCTTCAGAAAACTTGACACACTATAATAATGTGTGTGGTGTTTATGCTTACAAAGATTACACACAAATTAATGTCAAGAATGAATATATATATGTAAATATATAAAATCTCCCTGTGACTCTATCCTCATCCAAAAAAAAGGGAAATTTAAAGTGTTTATCCCCCCAATAAATAAATAAATAATAAAGTGCTTATCCCCTAGAGTTATTGTGTAGATTAAATGTGTTATTACTTAAATTTGAGAAACTAACTCTTAAATTGAACAATGTCCGTCAGTGTCTGGCACATAGTTAGTGCTCAATAAACATTTGCTATTATATTTTTTATTGTTAACATTATTATTCTATATATATAATAAAATTAAGGTTGATTCATAATTTTATAAATTATATATTATACTTATAAATAGTTCCACTTCTAGAAAAGCATGTAAATAAAGGAAGGCTCTCCCCCTCCACTGCTGTGATGTATGCAAAATAATACCTTTTGTTTTGTTTTGTAATCAATCATTGTAGTTTAGAGATACGGAAAAAGTATCTTTTGACTCATTTCAAGTATGTTTTCATACCTGGTATTGTGTAGGCATCATCATTCTCGTAAGTCCATTAAGAAATTAATTATAAAATTAGCTATTTCACAATTGTTGCAGTTACCCCATTTTAAAAGTAGTGTTTCAGGGGTGCCTGGGTGACTCAGTGTGTTAAGCATTAGACTCTTGATTTCGGCTCAGGTCATGATCTCTCAGGGTCCTGTGATCAAGCCCAGTGTGGGGCTCTGTGCTCAGCGGGGAGTCTGCTTTTCTTTCTCTCTCTCCCTCACTGTCTCTCTCTCCCTCTCCCTCTGCCCCTCCCCCCACTAGTGCGCGCTCTCTCTCTCTCTAATAAATAAATCTTTAAAAAACTAATAAATAAATAAAAGTAGTGTTTCAATTGTTATTCAATAAAGGACACCAAAAATCCTACTGGATTTCTGTTGACTATAAGAAGCCACAACAGTAAAAGAGAAGGAAGCTCAGCAATTATTGGAAATGATGAGAGAAAAACTAATGGGACCACTACTTGGAAAGAAATCAACCAGGAAAAGATTGTGATTTGGCCCCCTGTAGACTCATAATACAAAGGCAGCTGAGTAGAAACTGGGCTAGAATTCTCTGATACATCTGCAAAACACCAATGTTTCTTCAGAGTAAACATCTTCTAGTGATATGTATGACAGGCAACACCACAAAAACACAAATTCTCAAATTGTACAGTAACAGGAACCATTTTATTATCTACCTGAAAAATCTGTCCCTTGAGATTTATGCCTGTACTTATAGGCTTGCATTTGATGTTCTGCATTTGCAAAATATCTTCACTTTAACTTGAAATTCTCCCAGAAGTTGACAGAAGCTTAAATTTTTGTATCATGAACAGACCTAATATTATCATACTCAAAATATTATGTAGATTTTTATTAAAACTGCAGTCATAGTTTGTATGTATGCTTCCCTCTAGTCATCACTCTCATCAGTCTGTTTCAGTTTTTTCTGTCCTTCTCTCCCACCTTAAGACACTGTAAGAAACTCTCTCTATGAGACAATGGCCTTATCTCTTACATATGAGTAAAAAATGGGAAAAATATGATTTTATTTCTTACTATATTTACTTAGAAGTGTGTTCCAGTTACTACGGCTGCATAACAAATTACCCCACAACACTATTCTAAGACAATCACTTATACTCATGGTTAGAATTTGTACAGGTAGAGTAGGATGGCTTGTCTCCCTCGGCTCCATGTTATCTGGTTCCTTAACAGAAACGCTCAAAAACTGGGTGCTGGGGAAATCATCTGAAGGCTCACTCTCATTCACATAACTGATTGGAGTTCAGTGCTGGCCAGTGGTTGGGGGACTCATTTCCCCTCTACATAGGCATCTCTTAGGGTGTGTTAATTTGGGCTTCCTCACAACACAGTGATTGGATTCCAAGGATGGGTATCTGGAGAGAAAAAGCAAAGTGGAGGCCAGATTGCTGTTTGGGACCTAATCTTGGAAGTCACACAGCATCCTTGAGCTGCATTCTATTTGTTAGGGTAATCACAAAGTCCTACTGAATTTCAAAAGGAGGAGAAATAGATAATGTTTTCTGATAGAGAGAGCAAGCTTCTAGAAAAACATGTGGGATTGGAAATAGAGCTGTGGCCATTTTTCTGAAATACAGTCTGTCACTGAGAATTTAGGATTTTTAGGGGAGATCTGCCAGTGAATAATTCTTTATGTGTAAATCAGATTCTTACTGTTTATGAAGCTAGGTCCAAAGCAAGCCCAACTTTCCTGATATGTATACATACCTCAACAAACATTAAGCACTTATCAAGAATAACACATTGTGCTACATAATTTAGGAAATACAAAGAACTCACTGCTTAATAAGGGGAAAAATGAGTGAATTGGTATAAATTAAGTGTTGAATTTAGGTGAGAATGGGAAAGAGGAAGATTAACTATATCTGGGAATCTGAAAGAAATTTTATCCTGACTTGACTCCTGATGTTTAGGTAGGACTGTTTTGGCTGAGAGAAAAAGAATATTAGTGCTAAAGAAAAGAGCTTAAGGAAAAGTAGCAATGTGAGAAACATAGGTATCTTCAGGTAACATTCATTGGGCTGAAATTGTAAATAGAGAGGAAATACCGAAAAGAAAACTAGAAGGTTTGAACTAGATCATGGAGGTCTTAACTCTCTAGAGACAAGGAAGTAATTAAAAAAATTTTTTTTAAAGATTTTATGTATTTATTTGACAGAGAGAGAGACAGCGAGAGAGGGAACACAAGCAGGGGGAGTAGGAAAGGGAGAAACAGGCTTCCTGCCGAGCCGGGAGTCCGATGCTGGGCTCGATCCCAGGACCCTGAGATCATGACCTGAGCTGAAGGCAGTCGCTTAACCAACTTAGTCACCCAGGTGCCCCATTAAAATTGGTTTTAAGAAGGAAAATGACAATCAAAATTATGCTTTGGAAGGATCCTCTTATAGAAGTATGTAAATAGGGGAGATGGATAGATAGACAGGAAATGGCTGTCAGGCAATGATAAATCTTGTTAAACAGAAGTCAAGTAGAAATGAGAGCCTGGAGTAGAAATAGATCCAGAGGTCACTAAAAGAGGGTATAGGTGTAAGAAGTTTTTGCAAGGTAGAAATGATGAGACAGTATGCATAACTGAATTTATGGACAAATTATGGTATGTGGATTCTAATGAGGAGACAACTCCCTATTTTAAAATCAAGGACACCTGGATTCTGGTAAGGGCAATAATAGATGACAGAACAGAAAGCATGAAGAGATTTGGAGAAATAAGATCATTTTTAGGTAAGGGGATTTTATGTTTCAAGTATCAATGCAGTTTTCAGAAGATAAATGGAAATCTGGTGCTAAAAGTCTGAATTGGAGGAAAAACAGTATGAATAGCAGCCACGGGTATGGATAACATTAATAGAAAAAAGGAGAATCAGATAAAAGGGTCTAGTATTGAACCCTACTGAACGCACTTTGTAACATAAAGGGACATGAAGAGAAGGCAATAAACAGGCAGCTGAAAGGAGACCCAGAAACCACACAGGTGGTAAGAGAGAAAGAGCATCTTTTCAACATTTGGGGGGTCAGCATGGTCAGCCTGGCAGAGATCATTCTACACAAGGAGGGAAATGTGCTCCTCAAGTTGTATGAGGTTACATGCCCCATTTTTCTCCCTCCGGAACAGTGGTCCTCCACTAGGAGTGATTTGCCTTTCCTTCCTAGGACGTACCTTAATTTCTGGGGGTATATTGGATAGTTATGAGTGGGAGGCTGCTACTGGCACCTAGTGGGTAGAGGCAAGGGAAGCTGCTAAGCATCCACAGAGCACAGGATACATCCACAACAAAAAATTACCTGCCTGCCCCAAGATGTTAATGCAGTAACCCCTCCTTCACAGTTTGCCTCCCATGGTTTCAGTTACCTGTGGTCAGCCTCTGGAAGCAAACCATCCTTTTTCTGATATATTGTCAGAATGTCAACAGTATCCTAACACTGCGTCATAGTGCCTCCATCATTCACCTCATTTCGCCTCATCAAGCAGGCATTTCATCATCTCACATCATTACAAGAAGTAGAGTGAGTACAGTACCATGAGATATTTTGAAAGAGAGAAAGCAACCACATTCACGTAACTTTTATTACAGGATATTGTTATAGTTGTTCTATTTTATTATTAGTTATTGTTCTTAATCCCTTACTGTGCCTAATTTAAAATTAAACTTAATCATAGATATGATTGTATAGGAGAAAAGTAGTATCTATAAGGTTTAGTAATATCCATAGTCAGTCATCCCCTGGGTGTCTTAGAATATATCCCCCATGAATAAGGAGACACTATTATAGGGTTCTAGATCCTGTTGAGCGCAGTTTACCATAAAAGTGAGATTTCTATCCCTTTTCAAATTTTCCAGCCCTCTCCAAATCAGGGAGAGTCCTCAGAATGCCAAAATTTTCATGGTACCTCGTAATTTTAAAAGTGGGCCCAACCCCCTTTTTTTCTTTGTAGACTAAGTAGTAGCAACAGATCTTATATGTTTCCAACACTAAATGTCAGGCCTATTTAAGAATCATGAACTGGGTTATATTTACCTTGTCTAATCCAATATGGATTTTTCAATGCACAGCTGGAAAGCCAGTCTGCAGTAGGTTTGTATGTTATAGGTTAATGTTCATTTTAAATGCATTAAAAAGTTACCTAAATTAAATACATCTTAAAACCTATTTGGTATGGTCGGTGAATGAAATATACAAAACTTAGCAAAATGTATTTTTTTTTCAAATCTACTCTCTAAGGCAGTTATATTTTTAGAGTAGCCAAAAAAAAAAAAAAAAAGATGTTTGTGGGAAAAATCCATTGTGGGAGAACCTGACATTCTGATAACAGTGATTTTCCCCCAAATGCCTATCTTAAAAATAATTTCTGACACATGTGGTTCTTCTCTCAACAGTGACCAATTTTTAAAGGGCATAATATCACTTGTTTCATCTTCACATGAAGCAAACTTCTTAAATTTACTACCTACATGGTCAAATATCTTTCAGAGGATGTTGATTTATTTATGTAAAAAGCAAGATAATACAAAGTGGCACTGGGGAATTATTTCCCTTCTGCCCTGGGCCTTTGAATCATAGGCTACATCATGCTGCTCAGCTGTTGACTCTGGACAGAGTCCAGAACAGCACAGTACTCTGAAAGATGCCAAAAAGATACACCGCCCTATAGCAAATGAAGTAAGAGTTATCTTTTCTGCAAACTCGAGAGGATAAGGGATGATTTGTATTGCAGTTGATATGCAGAACATTCATCTTTAATTTTCAGTGTAGGTCAGGGGCACTTTTAGTTCAAAGGATGGCATATTGCTCTCCCAGGATGGGAAAGGAAGGAAGGAAGACACTTAGAAAACACTTATGCCCATCTTGGCTGACTGAATCCTGACATGTTTAAGCACACAATACTGATTTCTTCCTTTTCTTCATGACTGAGTCATCCTTGCAGAAAGACTCAAGGATTATCACAAAGGAAAAGAACACAGATTCTCTCTACATGGGCATGTGACACACCTGTAATAAACCACTGCCTAATTGTCCTTTTAGTAGCATCCTGCTCATTGAGACTACACAGGTAATAAAATCGGTGTGCTATTCATGGTCCATGGTGAAAGCAGCAGTACGCTGGCATTTCCAGAACTTGTTCACGGTTTTGACAGCCAGTAGAGTTGTTGTTTGCTTTATTAGCTTCCCAGGGCTAGGGAAGTTGCCAGGTATTGCAGCTGTGCACAAGGATGGAGTCTCATTTTACAGGAGAGACTTTCCATGGAATTTCATGGAAATTTCATAATGGAGAAATATTTGGCACTTTGGGAAGAAAGTATTTGTTTTTAATTTTCTTGGCAGAGCTCCTCCATGACAATAAAGTGCCCAGAAAGCAATACCTATGTGGGGTTCAAGGCATTCTAGGTTTCAATACTTTGCAAGGTCATCATAGCCATTTTATTAAGATGTATGCTTCTCCCAAGTTTAAATGATCTGACCAGGAATAGTGAATAAACTGTTAAGCTCACTCTATTTTGAGTCGAATGAAGAGTAAAATATCCAATTACTGGATTACCAAGTAAATCCAAGGAGCCCACAAACTACAGTTGAGCCATACTGGATTCATTTCTGAAGGATAAATCCTAGCATTTATTTTGGACCTGAAAAATTTAATATAAAGTCAAACAAAAAAATAAGGAGAGATATTGGGAGGTATTTATCCAGAATTAGTTGTATAAATATTCAGTGCAGAATAGAATAATGTTTTAGGAAGCTGCTATGATTGCTAGTGAGTATCAAGCCCCATGAAGTTTAAGATGAAGAGTTTTGTGATTTAAGAAATAACAATTTAGAATAAATTGTAGGGGCCAAGGACCGGCCACCCCAAAATGGGCCACTTTGGCATGTACATTATTCTAAGTTAAAAGTGATCCAAACCCAGCAGACTCAGAAAAATCTCTTTACCTCCCCCTAAACTACCTGCTTTTATCAGGAAGAGAGCTATTAACAGATTCCTCTTTACCTAAGAAACTAATCTGCAAGATAGAGCAACCTTTGTTTTCCAAACATCTCCTTTCACCTTCTTGCTAATGGTCTTTCTCCCCTTTGTATTCTCAGACACTTACCCCTCTCCTTAGTTCATATGAGCATCATGTTGCCAGACTGCCTTCGGAACTTCCATTTCTGTGTGTATTCCTCATACAATTTTCTCCTGTTAAGCTGTCTCATGTCAATTTGATTCCAAGTCCAGCTAGAAGGACCTTGAAGGGCAGAGGAAATTCTTCCCCCAAAAAATCCCTCCCGGATTTTGTTAATATGGTTTACTACTTGAGACTTAACATCATTTTTGAACTTTATAAGCTGTGACATTAGACAAAAAATAAGCTTCTGTATCTGAAACATCTTCATATTTTTGCTAAGATTTCATGCTCATATCATATAAAGGAATAAGTTTATACAGGCATTTGGCACATAAAATGAATTCAATAAATGGTAACAAATATTATTTTTTTTCTTTATGGAACACTGAGAAGAACAACATGGACAAGCTAATGCTGAATAAAATTTTTCCTATCCGTGTTCATTACTAACTTTGATCCTATTCTGACTCCCATACCCACACTCCTCCCAATTCCACACTCCCAAGTAAATAAAAAAAAAAATAGATTTGCTTTTGGGGGAATAAAATTGGTTACTTATAAACTGAGTTATAAACTGTACATCCATCTGAAAACATACATAGCCATAGTGTTATTTTTCTCATCTTTAAGACACCTGTAAGCTAATAGATATTTGATGAGATATTGTGATCTATAATAAGAAATATATATTGGTATTTGTCTCTAGTTATGACACAAAACTCCTAAAAACCTTGGAATTTCCTAAGTGATGAGAGCAATAAAGGTGCTTTTTGTTATATAAGTGAGGTGATTTTTTCACCTAAGTATGGACTTTGGTTGCCGGGATAACCAGCCTTGTGATTTTTTTAAAGATTTTATTTATTTATTTAGAGAGAGGCCTTTTAGGTTGAGCCAGTTGCCAATGGCCAATGATTTAATCAATAATGTCTCTGTAATGAGTTCTCCACAAAAAAACAAAGGATGGGGTTTGGAGAGTGGTGGTGGAACCAGAATGATTCCACATGCCACCTCGCTACCCCAAACACCAGGAGGACAAAAGCTTCTTTGTTTGGGACCTTGCCTTATGTATCTCTTCATCTGGCCTTGATTTACATCCTTTAATATCTTTTGTAACAAACCAATAATCTAGTGAGTAAACAGTTTCCTGAGTTCTGTGAGCAGCTCTAACAAATTAATTCATCAAACTCAAGTTGGGGCCGTGGGAACCTCTGATCAGTTGGTCAGAGCACAGGTAATAATCTGGACTGGCAATTAGCATCTGAAATGGAGAGGGGTCTTGTGGGACTGAGTCCTTAACTTGTGGAATCTGATGCTGTCTCTGGGGAGATAGTGCCAGAATCAAGGTGAATTTTAGAGCATCAAGTTGATTTCATAGAATTGCATGGTGGCGTAGGAAAACCACACACACACACACACACACACTAGAAAGTGGTACCAGAATATCATACTCGCAATACTTGCTAATATAGTTTACAGGCAACTTCAGAGGATCATTTCCAATATACTATTTTGCTGAAATTCTTGAAGTTGGAGTTTAAAAAACCCCAAGGTACCCATGAGAAAAGCAGAAATGGAAAAGCTGAAGAAAAACAAAGGGCAAAAATTTGAAGCACACCAATGACAGTGAATAAAGCAATCTCTATCTCTTTCATATGCCCTTAATAAAAAATCCTGTTAACTACAGCTAATTTCAAGGTTCTTTTTTTTAAAGGACTTCTTTATTTATTTGAGAGAGAGAGAGAGAAAAAGCAGGGGGAGGGGCAGAGGAAGAGGGAGAGAATCTTAAGCAGACTCCCTGCTGAGCGTAGAGCCCGATGTGGAACTCAATCTCATGACCCTGAGATCATAACCTAAGCTGAAATCAAGAGTCAGATGCTTACCTGATGCTTAAGGGATGCTTAACCCAGGTGCCCCTCAAGATTCTTATTTAAGAGATCTCCAACTGGAGGATATCTGGGAAAAATATAGTTGTGGCTGGTAGATTCCCGAAGACCACATTAAAGTCAGCAATTCTTCTCTGTCCTACCAGAAAACAGCATTCCCTAGTGGTCAAAGAGATAAGATCCAAAATTCTATTGCAAAGTGGTTATTTAGAATTTAAAGATCATGTTCTCCTTGAATGATACTGCTATTCAGTATTGGAATCCACTCTCTTCTATATATTATACTCAACACTGAAGAAACAAAGATACATTACACAGAATTCTTACTCTCAAGGAATCCATGGTCTTTTCAGGGAGATGAAAACATCATCAGTTGGAGAAAATTGTATATACCAGAATCCCTGGGGTGAGGAGGAAGGCAGGCCAGCCTGTCAAGGCTACTGCCTTCCAAAGAGGTCAGAGTGGTAGAAGTAACTGCCCTTTTCCTCTCGTATCTGTCTACAACTGGGCAGGGCATATAATAGGAAGGTCAGCTGTGGAAGAAGTTGAGGCTGAGTACCACAGTATGATGTTGAAAAAGGCAAAAATACAGTCATACAAGCTATTCCTCTTTGGAGCCTCTTATATCTCAGAAACATTGCTAAACTTATGAAAAGCCAGATATACTTGGATCTCTACTGCAAGTCATGGATTTGTGGGCTAAACTTTGAACCAAGCCATGACCGAGGATAGAATGATGCAGTCTATAAAGGTCTCTGGAATAGAGATGGACCTACAATAGAATAATAGGATTCCATTGGTATGCAATGTGTTCATAGCACTGACAGAAGAAACTGGAAAATGTTAGTGGAGTTCAATAAAAATCAGGTAAGTTGGAAGGGGAAAGAAATCAAGGAAGGCTTCAGGGAGAAGGTAATGCCTGAGAGGAGTCTTAAGGATAAAACAGGAGTTTTTAAGGATAGATCAGGCATTCTAAGCAGAGAAGTAGGAAGGGGGAAAGAAATGGCCTATGGATATTAAGGTAGGTATGATGTGTTTCCAGTAGAGACAGTTGTGGAGATAAAAGTCAGATCATAAGAGGTCTTATGTCTATTGTTAGGGAA
>NC_138371.1:76636129-76658176 GCF_054177405.1 Leptonychotes weddellii | reverse complement strand
CTGGATCATATGATAGCTCTATTTTCAACTTTTTGAGGAACCTCCATACTGTTTTCCAGAGTGGCTGCACCAGCTTGCATTCCCACCAACAGTGTAGGAGGGTTCCCCTTTCTCCGCATCCCCGCCAACATCTGTCGTTTACACTGAAAGTTTTTAAACAAGGGATTGATATGTTTTTATAGTGGGGATGGGCTTACAGTTCAGCCTACAAAACTTGTGTAAGCCGTAGTATGCCTGAAGCCTAGGACTGCTGATGGTGCATCAATCAAGGGCAGCAAACAGACATCACGATTTCAACAAATCTCATCAACCCCCAGAGGCCTTAATAAGTTCCTGTCATCAGAGCCATTCCAGCAGCTGTGTTGTGTAAACAACGTGTCTATGGCAAAATGTTTTGGAGTTCAATAGCAATTTTCCCCACTCTGCAGTAGGATGGGGTATTTAAATGTACTGTTGTCCTTTCCCCCAATGTATTTTTGGTGGTGAAAATGGGAGTAGTTCCAGAAGCTTAATACATGGCTACACTCAGTCAAGGGCTAATGGATTCAGAAAGTTCCAAATAAGGGTCTTGGAAGCGAGTTGTGAGAAGTGGGCTTTTCTGTCAGTGACTCCCCTGCACATTCCAAAAAATGCCCTGATAGTCAAAAGATGAACTCTGTTCTCTCCTGTCTACTAGTGTTGCCTGAAGCATCTTCGTTGTTTTTTTCCCCCTAGGGTTACCTTTGTGCACATGTATATTTATATTTATTTTTACATGTTTCCTAGGAAAGCTGGGGACTTGACAAGGAGTTAAAAGCACATTATTTTTCTTTTTTTCATTTTCTATTTTCTCTCTTCTTACTTATAATTGGTTTTCTTAACATTACAACATTATATTCCAAAAGCTAACCACTGTGTGTGTATGGGAGGGGGGGGCGGGGCACAGAAGATGGAGTTTTAGTTTTCTGGTGGATAACAGGGCAGGGCCCCTGGAGAGAAATGGGGCTTGAGCAAAGGTGGTTGCTGACAAAGATGACTGGCTGGAGAGTGGCAGGATGAGTGAGGAGAAGTGGATGTGTTGACATGCCTCTCATTCAAACTTCCTTTTCAAGCTCCTTGTCAGGACACTTTTTCCAAGTGTTTTATCTATTTTGTTTTTGTATTCCCAGTTCTAGTATAGAGCTTATGGCATAGTTGCACTCAATAAATCAAAAATGATTGAAAAACCCTCCCTTTCACTATGATCTGAATGTTTGTGTTATCTCAAAATTCATATGTTAAAGTACTAACCTCAAAAATGATGGTATTAGGAGGTATGCCTGTGAGAATTGCTTAGGTCATGAGGCTGGAACCCTCACAAATGGGATTAGTGTTCTTTAAAAGAGACCCCAGAGATCCTTCCCCACCATGTGAAAGCACAAAAGGAAGGTGCCAACTATGGACCTGGAAGAGGGCTCTCAGCGAACACAGCCATGCTGGGGCCTTGATCTTAGATCTCCCAGCCTGTGGAACTGTGAGGAGTATATTTCTATTGCTTATAAGCTACGCAGATGGTGGTATATTTTTACAGCAGCCCAAACAGACCAAAACACCTTGCTTAGAAATGAAAAACAAATAGAAGGATGAGAGGGTCAAATGGAGAGAGTTCACAGGCAATAGTTGATTTAGGATCCATGAGAGGGCAGATGAGCTGGTGATTCTTCATTTCTGCCCCAGATCCCCTGTCTGCCTCCTTTTGGCCAGCTCTGTGACCTAGGAAACTAGCTTCTACAGACTGTATTGCCAGATTTATTGTTGTATTGTGACTGTTGTTGTTGTCGTTATTGTCATTCTGCACTTTCACTTGGTTATTATTGTAGTGCTGGGCTTTCAATTAAGGATGAATGGCAGAAATACAGGACTAAATATGAGGGATTGGAAGAGAGATGTTGGTTGTTTATTTCCCCACTGGATGTCTGGGACACATGGTTGTCCATGGTTCCATCTCTCATTGGACTCCAGTAATACTCTCCCCTCCCTTCTCTCCTTCAGACCTAGGATTAACAGTGGCTTCCTACTGTTCAAATGTAGCCAGCACCTCAAGCAGCTTAGCTGGTTCCCTTCATTCTGGTCTTTCTATTAAACTGTTCTCAGTTAAACTATTCTGAATGTACCATGTGTTTCTTGCTGGCATCCTGGTTGATAGATGAGGAAAAAGAGAAGGGATATGTGACCGATCTTCAAAAAAGGACCTCAAGCATAGGTAAAAAACCCTTCAAAAGGCCCACAGTAAAAAATCACCATAATTGAATATAATGAACTACTTTCTTAATGGATGACCAGCACATATCTTCAAGTTGGCCCATTTATACAAAATGAGTAGGAATATCTTCCCAGCTGTCTGACATTATGCCTCTATTTTTAATTCCATGACCCAAGGACGAGTAAAAGGAGTGCACCAGGTCTGGGGTGGGGGTGGGTCGAGTTAGTACTTTCCAGCAACTCAGCACAGGAGCCACCTCCAACCCTAACTCTGAAAGCTTAGTTATGAAGCACAGGACCTGAGGAAACACAATCAATACAAACAAATCCCAGATGAAAGTGAGTGCTTCCTGATGATTAGCAAACTTAAAGGGATAAAAGGAAGAAAAGAAAAGAAAAACTTTAATAGCTCAAAATTGGCTTAATGCAAAATATTAAGAGACCGCAAAATACATACTCTGATAGAACTGAAGCACTCTTTTTAAGCTTTCTGCACTTGGCTGCCAGTCAATGTCCAGTCCTCCCTGATACTTTATGATCATTAACATCCAGAGCAAATTCAAGACTTGATGCTCCCTTTAACCACTGAGGCACAGGGTCTAGCTTAAAACTTGGAAATCAGAAAGATTTTCCATTCATTCTGGATATAAACAAAGCAGATTAACTTGGTGAAAGATGTATATTCCTAATTTAATATTCATTTCTCATATACTTAGACTCTAGAAAACACTGCTATTTTTATTGAAAACCAGCCATATAGAGATTATCATTACTAATATCTGTAAAAAGACAAACTGAAGAATGATCTAACCCCATACATTTAAGACACATACCTGTAACCTTGTAGGTTGCTCACATACACGAGGTGGGGTATTATTTTATGTAAATTTTGGTTGTGATAATTTGAAATAGTAAATTAATAAAATATTAATGGATTCTCAATTTTGATGCAGAATTTGAAACAACACAAGTTTTATTTTTTGTTTATTCCTATGAGAAAAATAATTTTGAATTATATGGGTTTCAAATTATGTGAAGTCTTCAAGAATGCATTCTGTGCATAAAATATGACTGCACCGGTCTTCCTTTGCAGGACAATTTATATTATCTTTCATTAATAGTAGTGATAGGCAAGATGAATAAATTTAAAAAGCATTTATCAACAAATTCCAAAGTACAGGGCACCACAAGAAATATGGAAGCTACCCACATTCAAGTCACAGATTACAAGGGTTTCAATTCACTTAGTAAATTCACCTAAGCCATCCTGAATGGCTGGAATAAATTAGATTGATAATCTTAAGGAAACATCTTCAAAAACCTAAAGATTTTGTTCTGATTTGTAAAGATTTTGTTCAAGTCAAGTAAGACTAAATTGCTCACATGTGTGAAATGTGAGGCTACTGAGACAAGACTGTTAAACTTGTGTGCAGTTGGGTGGGACTATCAGTTGCCTCAAGGTGGGCAGTTTGTTCTCAGATCACAGCCTGTAGCATGGCTCCAGCCACACATCTTCATAGAACGTGCCTCTGTGTCAGGTCATTGAGTATTTGGGTAGCAGGTCAATCGCCAATTTGAGCAAGTTCTTAACTTACAATCAGTTTATTCCAGAATAGGATTTGTCAATTTTTGTCTTTAGAAATTAATTCTCATTTTCCCAAAGAAATATTGCTACAAATTTTGAGAAACCTTCACAGTGGTCTGCAGATGTCTATTTGACTTATAACAGGCCCGATATTAATTGCACTGTGATTCACATTCGTAAGGGCTCACTCTTGCACATGGGTGAATACTAATAAAGTTCCACTGAGAAAATTACCTTAGTATTCTCCAGTTTGCATCATCACCTATGTAGTACATGTATCAGGATGTGAAATTTGGAGTTTCTGTTGAGAAACCAAGACTCCATAAGTTGCTGTATTACAAAGGAGATTTTAGACCAGTGGCAGAATTTCAAAGTAGAAAACCTATAGCTAACTTAGGAACTGTCGCATCTACTAAGGGGTGAAAGGAGTTCAAGAGAATAGGTATTAGGGAAAATGTGTAGAGCATTTCTTTAGAGAAGAGCTGTTGTGACTTGAGCTCCATTCCATTACTCTCTGGGTATGTTGGTGGGGTGGTTCCTGCATCTCTGGATGCCCAGTAAGAGAGCCTTCAGGAAGACCACCAAGAGAGTAAGGACTATAAGCCTACAGTGAGACTCCCAGAAGATCAGTTCCTGATTTATTCTTAGGAAATAAAGCCTCTTGTGGCATAGAGAAGAAACAGTGAAGGAACTAGACTCCCATTCAAAAAGCAGGCAAAGTACATGAATCTCCAGGGAACTGATGGGAATCCCCATTGGGAATGTTGGCTTGAGGTTATTTTAAAAAATCATACTGTCTGATGGGGTAAGATACCAGGGAAAATAGGCCCAGACAAAAAGATGTTGTGAATTATATTGCTGGCATGCAGAAACTTGGCAGAGCTCAAGAGCAGCCGGTTTAAGGGGAGGCATTGTCCAAATCGAGGAAGCTGAATTTAGAGGCACACAGAAGGGAGTCTCTGAAGAATCAAGAAAGTGCACACAAAGGAACTAGCTCTAAGCATCTTCAGGCCTGTAGAGTGCAAACCATCTTTAAATGGCCGTCGTTAATAAGAACATCTGTCTACCCCTCACCTCTCTTCTCCCCAGTAGTAAATTTTGCCATAGGGCTCCAAGTTCCTATGATCCCTAAGTTGCAAATACTCATGGCCCTATTTTTTGTCTTCATTCCTAAGTCAAAAATCACACTACGGTAGTCCCATGTCTCTCAGATCCCCGGTCATCTTCTGCCTGCAGCTGTTTTCTTCTCAGGGCATAGGCACCAGTTCCTCAAACATGTATGATTCATATGTATAAGAACTCCGTGAGTAGGGAAAATAATAGACCTGCCGTTGGAAAAGCCTAAAGAGGTGATGGGTAGGAGAACAGGACTGAGCATTGTAGTTGACCAGAAACCATGAATTTGAACCTGGCCATTAGATTTTCAGCACCTCATAACAAAGTGGAGCACCTGTTATGGGTCAGATATTCTACTGGCATATTGTCACTAATTTAAACACTATCTCTGACATATAGGTTTTATTTTCCCTATTTTCAGATAAGAAAACTGAATTTAGAAAATACAAAATAGCTTACAAAAGTCTCCCAGCAAATAAAAACAAATACCCATACTCAAGATTTTTCAACCATCCACTTCTCTGAATCTGAGAACTGAGGTGTTTGGTGTGTGTTTATCTGCCCACATATGAATGCAACTGTGTGTTACTGTGTCTCTGATTGTGTCTGTCATATATTTCTATCTGTGGATCTAGTTATTCATCTATCTATATTTATACTAGCATAGTCTGGGTTTACGAGGTGAGAGAAACATCAAGAGTAAAAATGAAAAATTGAAAGCACATTGAATCAAGCCAAACTAGGGTTTAAAAAAAAACAAGAATTACTGAAAAATGGAATAGGGATGTACTGTTATTCTGAGAAGTAATATTTCTGACATAGAGGCCAGAGTTTGGTGTCTTTAAAACAAATGCAGGTTTCCAAGATGGGCATACCCAGTTACTTTTTTCTTTTTTGGCTTATTTTTTCAAATAAACTTTTAATTTTAGAATAGATTTATATCTACAGAAAAGTTGGAAAGATAGCACAACATGCCCATAAACCCCACACTCAGTTTCCCCAATTATTAATATCTTTGATTAGCATGGTACATTTGTCAGAATTAATGAATCAATATTGGTACATGATTATGGACTAAAACCCATACTTGATTCAAATTTCTTAGTTTTTGCCTAATGTCTTTTTCCTGATCCAGGACCTCAGCCAGGATATCATATTCTATTTAGTCATCACATTTCCTTAGGCTCTTCTTTGTTGGGACACTTTTTCAGACTTCTACTGTTTTTTTTTTTTTTTTTTTTTTTGTTTGTTCACTGTTCTTAATATTTTTTTTTTAGTTTTATTGAGAAATAACTGACATATATCACTATGTAAGTTTAAGGTATATAGCATAATGATTTGATTAACATATATTGTGAAATGGTTACCACATTAGGTTTAGTTAAAATCCATGATCTCAGTACAACAAAAAGAAAAGAAAAGAATTGTTTCTTGTGATGAGAACCTCTAGGATTTCCTCTCTTAACAACTTTCCTGCATTTCCTACAACAGTGTTAGTCACAGTTGCTGTGTTGCAAATTACACTTCTAGTATTTATTTATAAGTGGAAGTTTGTACCTTTGAGGAATACAGGTTAGGTCTTTTGTAGAATGGCCTCCAATTCATACTTGTTCTATGTTTGTTTGTTTGTTTGTTTTTTTATGAGTAGACTGGGGTTATAGGTTTGGAGGACTAAAGTTACTTTTTAAAGTAAATATACATTGGTGATAGAAGGAAGAGAGAAATTATATTGGTTTGAAGCTGGAAAACCTGAATGCTTCTTCCTTCTCTACCACCATTATTTGTACTACCCTGGGAAAATTATTTAGTCCCTGACAGTGTCAGGTCCCTAAATGGAATTGTAACTCATATGATTTCCTTTTTTTTTTCTTTTTTTAAGATATAACTTAATTTCTATTTTAAACCTCTAAACAGCCAAAGTTTGAGCAGAGTCATTTGTCTCTGAAGACACATGCTGAAAAATACACTGTCCCATCACTTCTTATCGCCATTAGTCCAACAGGCTACTGCTGATCTCTCCCTGTTTCTGCCCATTGGGCTCTTCAATCCTGCATTTCCTTCCATTACTCCAGAACCACACTTGGGGGTATGGGCAGATATCTGCTACTTGTGCCCATCATCAGGATAGTCATCTTTACCAGGCTCTGTCCTAAACGTCATAGCAACCATTGTGTCTCTGGAAGTCTGCTGCCTTCTGAAGGCTCTACCTAGAAGAAAATTTACAGGTCCTCTCAGTCTCTTTATAGTCTTGTCACCTTGCTGAGGGCTCTGCCCAGAAAATGGAACATAAGACACTTTTTTGAGGGGTTCACAACTATCACCAGTGGTCCATTACTTCCCATTCCATTACACTTTCCTCCAAAGCTGGGGGAATGTATTTTTCCTCTCCTCAGGAAATAGCTCCCTCTCTTTTTTTGCAGTTTCTATCTCCAAAACTCTCTTTAATGGTGCTATCTGCCTACAAATCACAAAGGATACACTTTTTTAAAGATTTTATTTATTTATTTGAGAGAGAGAGAGAGCGAGAGCAAGAGACCGAGCACAAGTAGGCAGAGCGGCAGGCGGAGGGACAGGAGAAGCAGGCTCCCCGCCGAGCAGGGAGCCCAATGCAGGGCTCCATCCCAGGACTCTGGGATCATGACCTGAGCTGAAGGCAGATGCTTAACTGACTGAGCCACCCAGGCACCCAACAAAGGATACATTTTTAAATTGGATTTATGTCTTCAAAGCCAGGAAGTTTTAAAATGTTTCTATTATTATTATTATTATTATTATTATTATTATTATTATTTTCTATAGTATAATATCACTTCTAAGGCAAAAATCCCAGGCCAATTATCTGCATGTATTTATTTAAAGGTGGAGATAGGAAGAACGAAGAGGAAAAGAAACCTAGGGGAAAAAATCTAAAAAATTATTTGAGTGCCTATTCATATATATGTTGTAAAGACAAAATAAATAAGTTGTATAAGTCACTTTGTATGTTAAGTATTCTTTTAAGGTAAATTGTAAATTACACATTGTATAACTTGCAAAAATCAGTGGTTTTAATGATTCAAACCTTTACAACAACTGCTACAGACTGGATAGAGGCATTATAATGTCAAAGTCCAATCCAGGTGAAAAAATAAATGCAAAGCAAAATGTCATCTTTAATTACCTGCTTAGTAAGTTAGTGTCAGAAGGCAGGTCCAAGGAAATGTAATAGATTTCTGTTTTTAAACAAGTACCAATCCTCAAATTCATCTCTTTCTCACAAATGACTTTAGGGGCTATTTTGACTAGATAATATTAGGTTATACCAGCTGTCAACTGAGGCTCAAATAGATGGATCTGTGAGACAAGACCATTCACATCTACAAAGCAAACACACTTAGGAAAAAACAAAAAACAAAACCTTCCAGCTGGGATGGTACAAATGGCTTTCTAAATTATGAAACCATGTCAATGAGGAAAATGTTATGATACACAGAAGCAAAGGAAGTGAAACCAGAGCCATGAGAACTAATGATATGGTCTGAGATCTAGAAGAGCGCAGATACTGTAAAACATACCCAGGAATCACTGGGTTGACCTGTGTCTGTTTTTTCATTCAGTCAATGTGTCTAGTGTTTAACCCCAAGGAAGTAGGACCCTTTGCCTGGACTAAACTTCTCCAGTCAGAAACTGGTTTTGGGAGTGGAGAAAGGACTATAGGAACATGAAGAAAACAAAAACTCCAAACATTCTACAGGTGATGGCTTTCTAAAGGACCAAGATATTCTGAGAAGTGCCAACTTTCATATGAGACAGTGGAGATCTGAGGCAGAGAGTGCTTCATGGAACAGGTGATCAAGCAAGGACTCTGAGTCTTTGGTTGGGGTCCCAGAAACAAACTCTGAGGTCAGTGGACAAGGTGTTTTGGAGAATACACTCAGGAACAAGAGCTATAAAGAGTGAAGGAAACAGAAATTGTGCAGGGGAGACATTGAATAGCAGTGTTATTAAACAAAAAGTCTCAGCTGAAGCCCCAGGGAGTCCTGCAGCTGGGGTGGCCCTTCCCATTTTATCTCGAATGGAGGCAAAGCTAGAGGTCTTTTGTATCCCTCAAGGAGTAGTCATTGGATGGGGCTGGTCCCACGGAGAAGACATAACTTTGGGGAAAGCAGTTCCTTCTCTGGGGGAGGATAAAGCTGTGAGTCTTTTGCAGCAAACACTCTGGTCATCTGAAGAAATGAGTGCTTTGTTCCTCAAAGGGGAATCTGGGTGTTTCACTACAAAGTCCATTTACTATGCATCTAATCACTGCTCATGGAAAGTTCTCCTCTCAGAACAACTCCTTGATTCTGTTTGTTCTTGTTTCTGGAAAAATCTGCAAGAGAAAGATTTTTTGAAAGAATTAGAGCACTCTGTATCTCTATCATTACTACAGTTGTTCTCAGGCTGCAACTGGTCATTTTCATCTTGTTCCTGTATTACCTACCTTGTCCTCACCCTTGGCTGACATCTGTGCTGCTCTAAGTAGCCTACTTGCTTAAGTGACTCTAAACATAATCTCTGAAAGTTCTGAGTCCATCTCACTACGCCTTCCCAGACCCTGGCTGTTGCACTTGTCCATATACTGTCAAAAATTGCCTAGGGAAAAAAAAAAATCGCCTATGGAAAAAACTGCCTAGGAAGTACCGAAAGACACTTTAGGGGATCATCTAGGTAATAATCCTATTCTTCCTTATGCCATTATATGTCAAAAACTCTTCCTCCTGCAAATGATTAGAATCAATTGATCTGATTACAGTCTGGTGATCTCTCTTCTGGCCTTTTCAGCGTGAGGACCTGAAAATGAGCAGCAGTCATAGATTAAATTTAAATGTTCAGTGGGATTCTTGCTGTGTTTTCTGGCCAAACCATTTCTGTCTGGGAATTAAGACCCTAGACTTGAGCTGTCCAATATTATAGCCAGCAGCAAGCATGTGGTTATACAAATTCACATTTCTATTAATTAAAATTAAATTAAATAGAAAATTAAGTTCCTCCGTCACACTAGCCACATTTAAAATGCTCAATAGCTACATGTGTTCTAGATAGCTTGGATATCGAACCTAACTATTATTGCAAAAGTTTCTATTGGATTTTGCTGCTTGAGTTTCTCAGAATCTAAATTTGCAGTGACTAAATGCAAAGATTCCCTAAGTGGGACCCTGGGGATGATGGTAAGTTGACCACTCTCCTATTTCCATCTCTTGTTTCTTGAACCCATGTATTTTAGCTATTGAGAACAATTTAGGCCATATAACATTTAGAAGTGTCCCATCCACAAGGGGCAACGTATTCAAGTCGGCCTTCAACTATATACCTTCAAAAGACTGACTTTTTATTTTATTAGGCTAGCAGATTCAGGCTAGCAGATTCTGGGTGGTATAGAATATGTTGTAGCCGTAGTCATATGCCCACTGCTGCACCTCCCTGGTATAAAGTGGACTCCTTAGTACAAAGCGATTTTATTCAGTATCCTCTATCATTGGGACTAAACTCTGTCTAAACCTTTGGCTAGTGGTGTTGGCTAAGGCAAGAAAGGAAAATCTATACCCCAAATATGTGCAATCCTTGTCAAAATTAATTATTAACTCCATTGCAGCATAAAAAGAGTTCAATATAATGCATTTGCAGCCAGTAGTAAGTTGGTCTCTCCAGGGAATGGGGGTGTAAAGGGGGCTCAGAGTTTCTCCCTTTTACTCCCTTTTGCTTGGTCTCCAAATCACCAAGTGTTTTTGTTTTTGTTTTTGGAGACCAAGTTTTGAGTCCATGCATTGTCTCTATTCCTACACTCTGTTTGTGAGCCCATTATTCTTGTCAGTGATAGAGACTGGCTAAGTCATTGTGCTTATGTGGTTAATTTTTGGTTTTCTCCCCTTGAATGCCTTCTGGTGAGCATTAATATGTAATACAAAGATTTTTAACTTTGTATTCACTTTCCTGCATCCATCCACATGCCTCTTTTTCAGATCTTGTCTCTAATCTTCCAATACTTCTTCTAGAGCCTTGACTAGCCAGCCAAAACATTCATCATTATTAATGATTCTACATGTACTCTTATCCCAAGCCACTTCTCCTTCCACACAAAGTAGATTATTAGATAGATCATGCAAAGCTCTGTCTACTGGAAAGGTGACCCTTCACCACATTGTTGCAGAGCTACTCTTGTGTGGATTGTGCTGTTGCCAGATTCCAAAAAAGGTCTACCTGGTAATGTGGTTCCTTCTTATGCTGGATAGTACAAGATACAGTCATTGGTCCTTTACTTTGGAGGTTATGAGCAGGCATACCCCAGTGAACTGAATTTCTGAAGCTTTAATCTTTGTAAGGCTTGTGTCCCACCTCTACAGTACATGTGTCACACCAAGGCCTCCAATATGTTTGCTGCTTCTTGTTATCCAGTTTGATTAACCTGATACCATTGATACAATAGACTAAGTATAGAGTTAGCTTAGCCCTGAAGCAAAGCTGAAAATGTACACTGCTGCTTGTCCCACACAAACGTACTTCTTTTGATCTTCCTTTCTCGTAGTAATGGAGATGAATGCCTAAGCCAGATCAATAAAAATCATACATTTTGTACACTAGTTGAGTCAATTGGTTCTAGCAATGATATCATATTCAGTGCAGCAGCTTCAAATGGGGTACTACTTTGTTGTTTGCAGTAGGGAACTTTCTTCTGCTAGTACTTTTTTTGTTTGTTTGTTGGTTAAGGAATAGGCTCGTTAAATAGCGATGTGATGTGGACTACCACTCCTATATTCTTTAAGTCCTTAAGACGCTATTAATCTCTAATTGTGCCTAAGATGAAACACTGTTTTGTTTTAATATGTTTGTTGAAGGTAGGTATCAGTTTCAGAGGCTTCCACTGTGCCCTCCCCTCTATGATAGCTCTTACCCCACAGGTCAAGCAGTTATTATCAATTTTAATTGTACATTCGCAGCTCAGGGAAATGATTACGGAATGGATCTGTGAACAAGTAGGCCCATTGCAAGCTGGACCTAGATTTATTACCTACTGTAACCTGGACATGGGTTTATTACCTGATCTTTTATGTGTCTACCCTAACATGGAAAGCATAGTGATACTCCAGGTCCTTGAGTATTTATGTCAACTTAGATTCCATGTCTAATAGTGCTTCTAATGTTTGAGTATTCCCCTTTCCAAACACACAATTACATAAGCAAATGGTCACGGATCCTTTAGAGAAGGATGGAAAAGTCATTGCTATACAAACTTGCCATGGTATAGCAGAGTCTTTCCTCATCGGGGATTTGATCTTTCCTTTAGTTAATCATCAAATAGTGAGTTTTGGTTTTATATGATATATCCATGTTAGCATTCCCACTTCTCTGAGTCTTTCAACTTCTTACTCACTGTTTGCCATGGCAGGCAGTATTTGCACTTCACTCTGGGTGGACCATTGCTTTATTCAACCTTCTAAGAGACATTCTAGTATATTAGTGTCATCTCTCTGAGTCCTTGCCAGGATGTCAAATGTTATATCATGGAAGAATGCTCTTATATGGATAAACTCTTTCTTATCCAACTTTGTACCTCAGCCCCCTTAATCCATCATTTTCAATACCCTGTCCCATATACTCTCTATGCTGTCTTCAGTGTCCTCATATTGGCTAGAACCTGTAGCTCCCAGCATTTTCCTGGATGGTATATTATTATTGGTATATTGGTCAGGAGGGGAGGTGGTGGTAGACATTGAAAAAAGTTTGTGTGGGAATACAAAACAGAGTTCTTTGCATTTTCTTCACCAAGAGAGGAAAGCTAGATTTTAATAGGAATCGTGATCTATAGAACCAGAATGTTCAGGAAGATCTGGCATTTTAAAATTCTTGAGTGCACCAACCCCAGATGTAATTATTCCAAGCCTCAGTGTCCCACACCTTCCAAATCAGTGTTCTAATCTTGATGTAGCAGATGTGGGGATTGAGAGTTTTACCTTCTCTAGAGATCCATTTTTAGTGGTGCTGGGCCTGACACTTCATTTCTTCTACCTTCTGGCTGCCAGGAATGACTATATCTTTATATGCTACCAAGGTACTTCTTTGACATTTATACTTTGTTTTGCATTGTCAATAATCATCTTCAGCCTATTATTTTATTTATCTAATACACTTACCAAAAACCCTTCCAACTTGAAAGCCTTTACAATTATTAATACTCTCTTTCTCTCAAACACCTGAGGTATTGCACTGGCCATTGCCTCCCTTCCATTGTTTTTTAGTACTTGTTCACAAACAAAGGAAACTTTAATAATTGACCCTATTACACATCAGGAACAATCAATACTCCACTTACCACTAGTGATGAAATTCTCAGGGCCAGTAAAACAAAGGATGACAAGTTTCCAAATCCCATTCCAGTATATTATTATCTTAGGTCAATTTTTTCTGGAAACATACTATGACATTGAGATATTTAAGCAGGAATTTTAGTAGGGATGCTCCCAGGAACACCTGTAAGGAACTGAGGGTGCCAGTATTCAGCAAAGGGAAAAGTTGAACTGTGGTAAGTTACAATAGAGGTATTAGCCAACGCCAATATCATGTGGAGTCCTAAATCTGGAAAAAAGTCTTCAAAACTGTCCCAAATTAATGCAAAATGTCTGGGTTTTTGTAGCCTCTCGTATGCTGTTCACTCCATGCAGGCTGCCTCTGGAAAGGCAATTCCCATAGAGAGATGCAGCTATGAACTGTCAGTAGCCAACACTCTTGGAAGCTGGTGGAATGAGTGCTTCCATTTGAAAGGGGGATATGAGTGGCACACCACACCATCCACTCCAGAGATACCACTCAAAGCATTAAATTCTGATGGGAAGCTTTATAGATTGGCTATGGCTAGGAGATTGATTATTGATAAATGAATCAGTGGAAGGTTCCCATCTCATACAATAAAGGAGGCATAGGGGTCACCAGGACAATGAAGGAAGATTTGTGAATGAATGAATGAATGAATGCCTGGTAAAAACATCTTGAAAACAGAAAGTGTATTGAGTAAAAGAAGGGAGAACAGTGACAAATTTCACAACATATCTAGAGCAAGCCTGGCCTTGAAATTTACATTTCACTAGTGTAAAACATGAAGCCACTAGTGACCTTTTATTTCAGTGGTGGAAATTCTTGACACACTTCTATAGTTCCATTTCTGTAGAATGTTTTGAATTTTTATTTCTGATACCTTACAGTATCAGCACGTCTGGCAAGCATAAATTTTGGTCATTTCATTGATTTTTCTTTAGAATGAAAGGATACCATGGAAAGATAATATAATTTATTTAAAAATAATTATGTTTAATTTACATTTGTATTTAATTTGCATTTGTTTCTCAACCTCAGTACTATTGACATTTTGGCCCAATGATTCTTCATTGTGAAAGTTGTCCAGTGCATTGTGGGATGTTTAGCAGCATCCCTGGCCTCTACCCACTAGATCCCAGTGGCACTCCCCTTCCCCCAAGTTGTGACAACAAAAAATGTCCCCAGACATTGCCAAATGACTTTGGTTGAGAACCACTAATTTAAAATCATGTTCAGGTGAGGTTTGGGTTCAAAATACTTGTACAGAAAATAATTTATTTCTAAAGCAAGCCAATCTTGTGTACATGACATTTAGGAACATAATTTATTTAATTGTAAAGTAAATACTGAAGGAATGAGGAGTTAAGAGAGATCATATTGAAAAGGGAGAGGCCAGATGATTTTTTTATTTATTTTTTATTTTTATTTTTTTTAAGATTTATTTATTTATTTATTTATTTATTTGAGAGAGAGAATGAGAGACAGAGAGCATGAGAGGGGGGAGGGTCAGAGGGAGAAGCAGACTCCCTGCCGAGCAGGGAGCCCGATGCGGGACTCGATCCCGGGACTCCAGGATCGTGACCTGAGCCGAAGGCAATTGCTTAACCAACTGAGCCACCCAGGCGCCCGCCAGATTTTTTTAAATAAGAGAAATTAATCACAATATTTAGTTTTTGTTCAGTAGGTAACATGATAGCATATTTTTTCTTGTTTTCTGTTTTGTCCATGAAGGATAAAAAAATTGACAAATTTTCATCCTAAGAAAGAAAATGAAAATTGCTGAGAGAAAAACCTAAAGTCTTGAGAATAGCAAAAAAATTGGCTTTTTAAAAGACTTGGAATACCTTTGTGAGGTTAACTACATGATTGGGTTTTTATTATTGGATAATATCCAGTAACATATGTTCTGAAATTAAATACATATGGCAGGCACTGTGTTAAGCAAATATAAGGATGAATAAGCCATGGCTCCTACCCTTAAGAATCTTACAGTTGAGAGCAGTAATTCTCAACTTGGCCATACATAAGAATCACTGGGAGAATTTTGAACACTACCAGTGCTCAGATATGACCCCAGATCAATTAAATCAGAATCTTGGGTTAGAGGGAGTCGAGGCATCAGTATTTGTAAAGCTTCCCAATTGCTTCCAGTTTGCAGCTAAGGTTGAAAGACAAATTTATGAACAAATAAAATTCAGCATAACTGTTACATAATAGAAGTATGTATCCAGTTATATTGAAGCACAGAGAAATAAACATCCAAATGTTAATTTATGGAAGTTTCATGAATTTGAGTATTATCCCTATCACAAAAGAGACAGAAATTCAAATACATAATTTATATTAAGATAAACAAAAGATAAGTAAACTTTAAGACCATTTTAAAGCATAGCTTTTGTCAAAGAGGAAAATATGAATAAATGCAAGAAATAGCTTTTGATGCCAAACTTCCTTGAAGTCCATAGATTCACATATACTATACCAGAAGATTGCTTTTTCCAGAAGATTTTTATTTTTGCATCAAAAATTCCAGATGAATTATTAAATAACCAAAAAGAAAATAAAAGTTAAAGAGTGATATTTGATTATAATTACCATATACTGTAGTCATTCAAATATTGGTCTGGGAATACATATTAATTAAATCCTTGTAGAACCATGCAAATGTTATATATTCCAATGTGTAGTAGTAATTAATTTAATGGCCAAGGTGGATAATCATACCTGCTCTCAATTTTTTTCTAGACAGATTAATTTAGTCTGTGCTCTATGATGTGGAAATCTAGCTTGCCAAGTGAGCATTTATTCAGTTAATCCAGCAGAGCCCATACTACTGATTAGGAAATATTTGAGTCAGTTTTGAATAGATTCTGTGATCTATCCCTGTACATATATAAGAATTTTTCCCTCTATTTTGAATAAACTATAATTTTGAAAGAGAATAAATACTGTGCTATGACACACAGTTTGCACAAAGAGTGGGAATTGTTAATGTTGTTAATACACATTTGTCGGGGCACCTGGGTGGCTCAGTCGGTTAAACATCTCCTCTCGGCTCTGGTTATGATCCCGGGGTCCTGGGATCGAGCCCCGCATCGGACTCCCTGTTCCTTGGGAGGCCTGCTTCTCCCTCTGCCTGCAGCTCCCCCTGCCTGTGTTCCCTATCTCGCTGTCTCTCTCAGCCAAATAAATAAATAAAATATTTTTTTAAAAATTAAAAAAAATACACATTTGTCTCCATACATTTATTACAGTTCAGTCTTGGGCTCCTGCAATCTTCCTGTTTGAAATATAACTTAGAGAATCTATATTTGAAAAAGGATGACTGAGACACTTGCTAACTAAACATTTATCTTCTAATTTCTAAGCTTTATGAAAAATCAATTTAGAACCAGAAATCCATATACCTGGACATCATTAACCTACTTCCTTAGAATAAAACATCCAAGTGAAATGATCACGTAAAATATGTCCTTGCATCTTCTGCAAAAGCACTTTTGAGGAAATCTCCCATCATGTTGTTCAATATGACTCGCATAAAGATTATTAAAAAATTACTTCTAGAATTCAGTTTTGAGAAAAATAATGTTTCTATTGTCACATTTATTTTAATATAAAAGACAATATTATAAATGTCAAATTACTCATCCACGTTCATATTTACAATACCATAGTCATCTATAACACTATGGGACATTTGGGGCTTTCTTTTTATTTTTTTTTTAATTTTTATTTCTAGAAAACTTTGAGCTAAATTTCATGTTCAATTACAGTAACTGTATTAGCCTAAGTTCTTGGAATATTTAATTTCTCCAAATTCTTGTCATTTACATTTTCTTTTTTTTAATTTTATGATTGCATTTTATGTGTACTTTATTTTAAATTGTATCAAAAATTTATCACAGTATGCAGGGTAGAAACCATGTTGAAAGAAAATATTTATAAGAGGTATTATGAGAAGTTCAATAACTATATGCATTATTTGGATTTACTCAGGTTCAACTTCTTCTTTGTCTTTTAAAATATAATATTTAAAAGTAATCCCACTTTCACTAAAGAATGCATTGCTAAGTGGTAAAGAATATCATTGGTTTTGTTTATATTATCCGTGAAATGTATGTCTGTTTGGAACATAAATTTAAAATCTAGGATCACAGAAGCTGTCTATTCTGTCTAACGACAAAACGCCTAGAAGTAGTGCCCAGACATATTTGCCTATTTGGTTAGGTTTAGTTAGGTTTACTTACTTGAACATCCAAAATGATGATGGATATCATAGGTAGATATAAAATGATAGCAAATTAACTGCTTTTCTGATTTGTCAATACTAACACATTTTATTGGTAACATTTGTAAGTTAACTTTCCAAAGTGTATTCACTTAATGACACCTGCTTTAAGAGGCTAATGAGATAATGTGCATATACTTCCAAAACTTAAATATTATCTAGTTCAATTTCAGTAATAATATGTTCTAAAATATCTAGTAAACATTTTTTCCCACCTGTGAAAACATCAGTTCTAGCAATACCAGGATTGTAGCTCATGCTTTTTTAAAAATCAATTTTATGTCATATTCTTTCCCAACACATTTTTGTTTTCATCATTTATGTGTCTTACGAAACTACAGGAAGTGAGACCTGTGCAGTAATAGAATGGATGCCAAGAAGTATTTCAGTCACTACTTTATCTGCATTTTTAAAATAGCTGTTTCTCTTGGATAAACAGTTCAAACTGATGACATAATATAAATATATGTACACATGTAATGATGTAGGGTTACATCATGTCACACTCTGTATGCCTAAATAATGAACAGTTATAATGCAAGCAGCCTAATTTTCATGGATCTAAATTTCATCACTGGTTCTTTCCAAGGAAATTCAGATTTATACAAATGGCATCCTGAAAAGATTTTTACTCTTGCACCATGTTCAGTATGTGAGGAAATGTACCAGTTAATGTATTTTCACATGTAATATAGAGATAGATTAGAAATGTCTATTAACTTCTGGCCCAGTTCAGGACATATGAGAAATTTCTTTAGATTTGCACTATCCAGTATGGGAGCCACTAGCACCATATGGTTCAAGTTGCATTTTAATTAAATTAAATTAAAAATTCAGTTCCTCAGTTGCACTAGACACATTTCAAGTGTTAAATAGTCTCTTGTGGCTAGTGGCTACCATACTGGACCATAAAGAACACTTCTTTAATGCAAAAATTTCTGCATGGTACATGGATAACCTAGAACCTCATCTCACCAACTGCATTCCAGTTGAAGAACCCTATTCTACATAATTAATGGAAAAATTGCATAAATATAAAATGTTTCCACCCTCATGTTGATATGAATTTGTTCTAGTATCATACAAATTTTCATCTCATATAATCTAAAGCTTTGTCATTAGGGAATAAGACATACCTTGTAACTTGGATTTAAATTTTACAACTACAGTAGGATAAAATTAGGAAATCTCCTGCAAGATACCTAGGAAACTGATAAATTGCTCTCTGGGAAGTTATGACCATGTTCCTCTTCTTAAATTTTGTAATCATTGACAATTATGTATAGCTTTATTTTTATAAAGGTTTTTATGAATTTTTCACAGCTTTATGCTTTTACACACAAATGTGCCTGTAAAATTATACTTTCTAAATTATTCTACAATCACTGGTTTCTCTTTTTACATAGTAATGTTTGATACACTAATATACTTGAAGAAATTAATATGTGATAAATTAATAGTTCTGGATAACGCAACGCTAACAGAAACATTTTTATTTCAACCATTGCTGACAAATTTCTTAAAATAACTAGTCTATTTTCTGCCTTAACATATCTAGTAACCTGAAAATAATACATCATTTTTTTTATAATTTCTACTCTTGCAGTACTTCTGTGTTCAAAATATGAAGTATATTTTGATAGGTAGCACTGTTGCCATTCACAGATGTAAGGCATAGGGGTGGATATTGAGCCATTTGATCTAATTCCTTTTATAATAACTTCCTGAATCATTATCCACCCAATGCTTGAAATTGTCCACTAATGTAGAACCCTGCAACTAATTTATATGGGCTTCATTCAATCAACCCATTCATTTATAGATTCTGGGAGAATGAATGCAAACTCATCATATTCCTTGCCCTCAAAAAACTAATAGTTTAGTGAAGGGTTCTGGTAAGTGAGCAAGCAATTATAATGAAGTATGAGAAGTACAACCATATGACTAATTATGGAGGTTAAGGAAGAAGTACAGAAAGTAATTAAAATAATTATTGAGCTTTTATTATGTGATAGACACTTTGACATGCTTGGTCACTTTCCATAAGGAGCTTCACCTGCCTCGCCTGCCGCCGGATGAGACCAGCAGAATGCTCAAAAATCTCCAGTGAATACTGAATTGTGGAGGAATTTGGAAAAAAGACAAGCTGAAGTTTCCATTCCATAGATACCGTAGGTGCACCTTTCCAGTTTGTGGATGTAGATGGGTACAGAGAGCTGGCCACTTGTGTGAAGATGAATTAAGTGCTTCTAATACTGCAATTGAAAAATTTATGGAAGACACTATTAAATCACTTTTTTTTTTATAATAAGGATGTCAGTGAAAAAGTGCTACTTTGGCAAGGAGATGTGACATTACCGACGTATACAACAATTGTGCATACCAGCAGTGAATGTCTCACAGATAAGAATCCTGTGGCAGAAAATATCTTCCTGTCTGTGGGTCCTGATTTGAAAGAGGAACTCCAAAAACTTAAAGGTTGCTGAACAGGTGAAACAAAATTGACAAAAGGATTTAATATAGCCACCCACATCATTTACACAGCAGGACCTAAATATAAGAGCTGCTATCAAATAGCAGCTGAGGGTTCCCTGCACAGCTGCTACAGAAATTGACTTCAGTTGGCAAAAGAGCAGTCAATGTCTTCTGTTGGATTCTGTGTCATCAGTTCTGCAAAACAAGTTATCCTTAGAGAATGCAACATACATAGCTCTTGTAAAGCAAATTCCTAGAGATTCATGAAGAGACCACCAAAAAAGGAACATTTGCAGTCTCTAAACTTGAAGAGGTGACTTACCAAGATCTGCCACCTCCATAGTTCTCAAGGTCATTAAAGGAGGAGAGTCGATCATGGCCATACCTGCCTGCAGATATTGGAAATGTAGAAAAGGGCTCTGTGGTACCTGAATGGCAGATTAGAGTAAGTGCAAAACCTGGTGAGCCAGAGGACAGGTGGCTTGAAGAAGACTTGAAGAAGGTGGGTCATGTGAAAATTGGTGGCACAGCATAGCAGGCAGGGGGAATGGTGGCACGAAGGCCCTAAGGCAGGAGAAGCACACCTAATATGTTAGAGGAACATGAGGACCAGAGGAGTCAAAGCGGTAATAGAATCCAGATCACTGAAGTCCTGGTAGAGCATTGTAAGTGCATCAGCTTTAGCCTGAGCAAGAAAGAAAGACATTTACGGGTTTTGAGCAGGGATGTTATGACTGGACTTCCATGTTTAGAGATTTAATAGTGACTGGCTCAGGGAGATTAGATCGTAGGGAAACAAGGATGAACTGTAAAATTTGTTAAGAAACTATGGCAGGAATTCTGGCCAGAGATGGTAGTGGCTATATCTGGGGTGGTGGTAGGAAGTCAAGTGGAAATGGTGACAAGTGGCCAGAAGCTGGATTTATTTTAAACGTCAAGCTAATAGGATTTCCTGAGGGACTGGATATTAAGTGTGAGGACAATACCCTTTTTGACCTGCCAGCAAAGAGAGTGGAGTTGTAATTAAATGAAATATGAAAAGGGAGCATGGAGCAGGCTTTAGGGGAGATTGGAAGTTTAGTTTGGGACATGTTAAGTTTGGAACATTTACTGAACATCCAAGCAGAGAGGGATATATGCATCTGGACTTTGGAAAGATGTCTGGACTAGAGACGTCATGTGATGGTCATCAGTGCTGAGATAATATTTAAAGCCATGAGATAGCCAAGGGGATGGGTGCAGATAGAGAAGAGAAGAGAGCTAAGGACCTAGCTGTGGGGAATGTCAACATTAAGAGATTAGGAGAAGAAAAGAAAACCCAAAGGAGATTGAATGACACCAGTGAGTGGGAGAAGAAAATAAGAGAAGCGTAGTGCCCTAAAAGGCAAGTGAGAGAGGATATCGATCAAATATGCGTACTCAATTATGTTAAATACTGCTGACAATTCCAGTAAGATAAGAAAACTTAGATATTGGTAGAGAGGATGTGTAAGAGAAGACAGAATCAAAGGAATGCTTGGACAACATGCTTGGGCAACTGAATGCATGATGTCTCAATTCGATGGGATTGAGAATTTAGGAGGAGCAGGACTGCGGGAAAGATAATGTGCCAAGCATTTGGCATACACCCCAGGGCACCACAAACACACACCTAGGGCGGTCTAGTCTTTCCAGTGCCCCACGGGAGTGGCCAGGTGTGGACCAAGGTCTAGACTGGCAGAAGCAAGGGCCAGAACAGCAGCCATAGCGGTGAGAGATGGTGGCAGGTGCTGTGGCTCCTTGAGAGAGGAGGGCTTTGAATGGGGCAGCACCAAGCCCACAAGTCTGTGCCTGTAGCATCTCACAGATAGCAAAGCCCTGGCCTGAACCCCCGTGCAGGCCAAGTTAGCTATCAGGCACTAAATGTTGTCTGGGCATTATCAGAAAATAAAAATGTCCACATAAACATTGCAGTAAAGGATGAAAGAAAGATAATAGAATTTTTCAGTTTACAATCTGCTGCCGTATTTCAAAGCACAGAGCCACAGATGTAATA
>NC_138371.1:76630721-76636029 GCF_054177405.1 Leptonychotes weddellii | reverse complement strand
GATACTGCCACTGCGCAAAGCTGTTTTCTTGTAATTGAGGTTATAGCTATAAAATACATGGACAAGTATGTTGAAATTTTGAATTATATACAAGTCATGAAGCCATTTTTGTCTCTTGTACAATAACCAGTAGTTACAGGAAATGTCAGTGAAAACATTAAAATGCTATCATATCAATTCACATTTAAAATATTAATTATATTAGATTTATATTATTAGTTATAACAGACATCTGAAACTGATTTATATGAAGGGTTAACTGTCTCTAAAAAAACTGTTTCTCAAGAATTATCAGCCTTAGACATACTAAAATTTATATTTCAAAATAATTTATCAGGAATGTATCCCAATGTTTTCAAAACCTATAAAATACTATGAAGAGTTCTAGTAACAGTTGCACCAGCAGGAAGTCTTCTCAAAATCAAAAATTATTTACAAACTTACATTTGCCAAGATTGACTAAAGTCACCTTCAATTATGTTGATTGAAAAGTTGTTAATGGCCAAATATACAAAATTTCTGAAATGTAAGCCAGAAAAATCTTATCACCAATCAAGATGTCACATTAATAAAGTATTATTATTTATTGTATTATATAAAATTATACCAAAATATTATTTTTTGCAATCTTGTTTTGCAAGTTTGTTGTTACTGATATATCCATTGTTAATAAGTATATAATAAAATATTTTTAAAAGAAAAAGGCTTATTTTAGTACTTTTTACTGTACTTTTTTCCTGATTCTTAAGCATAGGGGCTCCATCTTTATTTGACACAGGTCCCCACGTATTGTGTAGCCAACTCTGTTAAGAAGTTGATTTGCTGGGGTATGCTATTTCAGAGAATAGAAGGTTTTTGAAAAAGAGAAACAGAGGAAAAATAGTTAAAGTATGGAATGGTTTGGGAATGAGAATAAGGAAGAGGTTACATGAAGTGGGTGGGAGTGTTCATATATATTAGGCAGTGCCCAGAGATGTTCGGAGTGTTAGGATAGATTGGACAAGTTGAAAAACTGCCAATAGGATTAGTCCCAGCAGACCCCTAGTTGCCTGGAGTTGGGAGCAAGAAGGGAAAGGGGCTCAGGAATCAGACCTATCTCACCTGTATTATCTAAGTGCTGGTTACTTGCAATTTCCCTTTATGATGCTTTTCAACTAGCTGCCCTCCCCTGAAGAATTCCTCAGGGAAATCATGACCTTCATTCTGTGCACTGGTAAGCAGTTACCTCTTCTGAAGTATTAGTATGCAGTTCCCCATGAATGCAGCTCTACAGCAAACAGTACCTACACTGCTTGTGACTGTTGCTTGGAGGCTCATGTTTGAAATGGGTCTTTCAATTCTCAGTCCTGGCTTTGCTATTAAACAAGGCACATCTGTCCTTTCTCGTTACCTTTGGGTCTCTGAAAGGCAAATGGCCTCTCCTTTCAGGGTGCTTCCTCAAGGGTGTTTGTAAGAACATCATATTCTAAATGTTAACATACACCATTCCAATTGGGTGAGAAACAAAATCCTGATTCTGCAAAATGGCAAAAAAACTATTCAAAATTTTTTTGTGGGGGTGTGATACTGAGCATATCAGTTTGCTAGAGCTGCCATAACAAAATTTCACAAACTGGATGGCTTAAACGACGGAAGTTTATTTTCCTATAGTTCTGGAAGCTGGAAGTCCAAGATCAAGGTGTCGGTAGGTTGGTTTCCTTTGAGGCCTCTCTTTTTGGCTCGCAGATGGCTGCCCATTTGGTGCCCCTTTACCTGGTTGTGTCTCTCTGTGCATATCTGCCTGTGGTTTCTATGTGTGTCCAAATTTCCTCTTCTCATAAACACACCAATCAGATCAGATTATAGCCACCCTCATGGCCTCATTTTGATGTAATCACATTTATAAGGGCCCTATCTTTAAATATGATCACATTATAAGGTTCTGGAGCTTAGAGATACAATGTATGAATTTAGGAAGGGGGACACAATTGAGCCCATAACACTGATGAACGAGTAATGTTATTTATATAGAGCAAGGGTGACCAACAAAACTGCTTATAGAAATTAGAAAGAAAACACTGATGGGTAAAAAGGGCTAGGTAGAGGAAAACAGCAATATACAAGGAGGGTAGATCTTATAGAAGAAAAGCAATTTCTCTGACAGGATATTGGATCTTTTGATTGTGTTCAAGAGAAGCCAAAAATCTGGATGATTATGTTAATATAGTATGTATTTGTTTAGAATACACACGCACACACACACACACACGCACACAGACACTACAAGCCAAATAAAATCTCTGGTAGGCATGAACTAACCCAGAGGGAACCTATGTGCAATCTCTGATATGGGCAGTAAGTGCAGAGTTCTGTACATATGTGTTTCTGAAAAGTAGCAAGACACTCAGCAATGGGTAATTAAATCACTTTTTATTTTCATAAACAATCCAGGAGTTTAAATTATTTTCAGGTGGAGATCATGCCAATGCCATAATTTCTAAGAGAATTAGAGAAAGAAGAGACATATGGAGACTTAAATCAGGTAAAACAAACAAAAATTAAAGAACTTTTAGTAGAACTAATATGACTCTTAAATTTAAATCTACAGTTCCTTCCCCTCTCTGTAAAGATGTCCTTAATATGGTAATGAGTGTCAAAGGGTGGGGGAGAGAAGCAGCAATCATATTCAATATGAGATAAGAGGACTCTTTCTTTTCTGCATATAAAGCTTTAGTCCTGCATTTTATTTCAAGTTTGGTGAACAGCAATCAGTTCCCATTTGTGATTAGTCTCTGTCTTTGCACTGAAGAGAGGGTTGAGACAGAGTTTTAAAGGTTATTCTACACCAGACAAAAGGAATACATGAAAAATAAAAGGCTTTTCAAATGATCTAAAGTGCACTTGAATCTGCCACTTGGTATCATTAGCAAATTGTGATTGATTAAGTATCACAGTTAAATCTCTTCCAAGCTTTTTTGGACTAAAAGGGGGTATAGCAAATGTGGATATTCCCAGTATGTGGCATTATTTTCTAAATGTACAAGGGATATTTTTTTAGGTTTCATAATCCTATCTCTTACTCCTGAAATTATAATGTTAGATAGAATCCTGAGAGTAGTTGTTCCTGAATTGTTGTTCAAGCAGATGATTTGCTCAACATCTCAGACTGGAGATTAATAGGAACAGTTATGGGATGATGCTAACATTCCACTCCATTGATAATACAGAATGAGTCAAGCATAATTTATTTGATTGTTTTTATAAATCATTCTTTTAGTTAGAAACCTTTACTTGTCCTAAGGTTGGCCCATCCCAACTAAGCAGTTTAAGCAAATCTGTCTCCGGGGGGTGGGGGGGAGCAAAAATGATGCTTTTTCTTTTGAATATTGATTTTAAAAATATCCTCGCTGAAGGTCACCAAAGTTTTCTTAAACATAATAATAATTATATACCTATGAAACCAAAGTGGCTTGATATACAAGGTACCATTTAATCCATAGCTTTCTTCTTCTTTTTTTTTTTTAAGATTTTATTTATTTATTTGACAGAGAGAGACAGCGTGAGAGGGAACACAAGCAGGGGGAGTGGGAGAGGGAGAAGCAGGCTTCCCGCCGAGCAGGGAGCCCGATGCGGGGCTCGATCCCAGGACCCTGGGATCATGACCTGAGCCGAAGGCAGACGCTTAACGACTGAGCCACCCAGGCACCCCTCTAGCTTTCTTCTGATAATTTGTTGATGAGGAGAGTATTGAGAGATACAAAACAAAATTACAGACTGCCACAGGAATATGGAATTCACTGATCCCTTTTTTTTTTTTTAAGATTTTATTTATTTATTTATTTGAGAGAGAGAGAGAGAGAGAAACAGCATGAGAGGGGATAGGGTCAGAGGGAGAAGCAGGCTCCCCGCCGAGCCGGGAGCCCGATGCGGGACTCGATCCCAGGACTCTGGGATCATGACCTGAGCCGAAGGCAGTCGCTTAACCAACTGAGCCACCCAGGCGCCCCACTGATCCCTTTTTAAAGTATGTGAAAGTGGAAGCAGTAGGATATACTACTAAAACTATGAAAGGAAGATTTTGAAACTAAAACCTAGCTATACCGCTGCCAATGACTAGTTGTTTCACAATGGCCTTTTATTCCACTTCTCAAAGACTAAATTTCCTTCTCTGCTCTACTTTCTTAGTATCATTTTATTGATTAGGGCCCAGAATAAGATTTTTCACTCCCCTACTTCTGTGATCCATTCAAAGCTATCATTAGAACTGTTCAAAAATATTCTGTTTCTCCATGCAGGCATTTGGTAAGATCTCACTTTCCCATGTCTTTTGAAGTTGGGTAGAATACATGATTTTTTTGTAGTTAATGAAACAGGAGTGACAATGACAACCATCATCTCAAAAGAAGGTTTTGAGAATCAGTGAATGATTTCTCTGTGTTGTCATAATCATGGAAGGTCATGTCCAAACAGAGCATTTATCATCTGGGTACCTGAGTAAATAGAATGAGTCTGGATTCCCTGATGATCCACAATGGACATTAAGCATGAAGCAATAAATAAACCTCCATTATGAAACCCACTAAAACGTTGGGATTATGTATTATTTCAATACAACATCACTTATCCTGACTGATAGAATATGTTCATCCCAAAAGGAGTTTGTTACATGAAATAATACATGCACGTATATAACTATAATTATAGCATCACCAGAACTTTAAAAATACTTTAAATAAATTAAATTTTTAAAAAGATTTTAATTATTTATTTGAGAGAGAGAGTGAGAGAGCAAGAAAGAGAGAGCAGGAGCAAGATGAGGGGAGAGGGAGAAGCTGATTCCCTGTTGAGGAGGGAGCCTGATACAGGGTTTGATCCCTGGACTCCAGGATCATGACCTGAGACAAAGGCAGACGCTTTAACTTACTGAGCCATCCAGGCACCCCTAATTAAAATTATTAATAACAATTTATATTCAATCTTAATACAGTAACTCTTTGGCTTATTTTTTACCCACATGCAGCTATATTCTTGCTTACCAGTATTCTTTATCTCATTTGTGGTGACTACAGATATGTCGAGTCTTTTCACATGGGTTTCAATGTGATTGTAATTCACCCTCCTGATAGTTATGCTATAATCTCCATTAACTCTCAGTCTCCACAGACTACTCTATATTCTTGGAAGCCTTCCAACCATCTCTCCTTTCTGGATTCTATTTAGCTTATTTTCAAAAATGTTCACAACAACTCTATGCAGTTTAGTAAAGGAGAAGGCACTTGTTTCACTTAGAGTACCTAGGAAGGTCATTTTCCATCAATCATTCAGAGAC
>NC_138371.1:76623656-76630621 GCF_054177405.1 Leptonychotes weddellii | reverse complement strand
AAAAAAAAAAAAAAAGAGTGCCAGAACTTCAGACTGCACCAAAAATTTGATACCTATATAGTCATTCATTCATTTAAGACATTTTAATCAAATGCCTAGTAAATATGTGGTACTCTTTCAGATATAGGAGATTCAAGGGATTTGAGCCTGCATTTTGAAGGGGTTGTTTTCTGGTCAGGGACCCCACCAGTAGACAGGCAATTGCAAGATTGTTTGATGGGAGACTAAGTTACCATGAGAGCACATAACAGAGTATCCACACCCAGCTTTGCCTGGAGAAGGCTTCCTGGTTGTGATGTCTAACCTGAGAATGCATCAAAGTTTGTGAAGGGTTGCAAGAGAGGATGAAGGGCAGTAGAAAGGGGTCCAGACAGAGGAAATATCATTGTTTTTTTCCAAGAATCCACATAAGTTAGTGGGCCTGAGGAAAAATTCTTGATGAGGGGCAAATGGCAGACTAGCAAGATTATAAGAATCAGATTTGAAAGTAGACAACAATAGGCCTAATAATGAAAAATAATTTTGCTCTGTCCAAGAATATGTGTTCATCTTAAGGGCATTTCTCATCCAATGGAGGAATTTTTATATGACAGTGACGAGATCTATTTTGCCAGTTGACTTCAGCCACAGTGTGGAGACTCTCATAGATGCTGAAATGTCAATCAAGAGTTTATTGTATAAAAATAGATGAGAGATGAGGGCAGTCTGAATTAAGTAGTGATAAGATAGAGGAAAGAATTGGATGATTTGAGAAAGATTGGGAGTTTTAAAAAATGATTTGGCAGTTAATATGTAGATGCAAGAGAGTGAAGGGAGCTGTAAGGAAGGAGGTAAGGTTAGAAGGTGGGGTATCTTGGCAGACAGCAATTCTCTGGGATATGTATAGGAATCAGAAGACAGGGGAACCGAATTATGTACAAAGATACCTATTTCAGACAAAATGAGTTTAGCAGGACTATGAAATGGTCTTCCAAGTGAAAATGCTCTATGCTCAATTTTTTTTTTTTTTTTTTTTTTTATTTGAGAGAGAGAGAATGAGAGAGAGAGAACACATGAGAGGGGATAGGGTCAGAGGACGAAGCAGACTCCCTGCCGAGCAGGGAGCCCGATGCGGGACTCGATCCAGGGACTCCAGGATCATGACCTGAGCCGAAGGCAGTCACTTAACCAACTGAGCCACCCAGGCGCCCGCTCTATGCTCAATTGTATAAACTGCATTGAAATGTCTTAAAAGACTGGTCAGTTGTACCTTCCCTATTTTACCTCCTAAATCCCCTTTCCAGAATACCTAACATTCTTCTTATTCTTTTAAGTATTCCAAATCATGACACAATAGTGTTTCAATAACATGAAATACCTATCTCAAATTGCATTTGTTTTAAAAGTTCAACACTTTTAAACTTATAACACTTTGTAAGTCACCTTCAGATACTACCATCCATAAAATTTTGATTGAGGCAGGTGTTTTACTTTACATTTGACAGATGAAAAAAATTGATGCTGATTGCTGTGACCTGCTGTATTTTATCATGAGTAAGCAGAGGAGTCCTGACTCAAATCCACATCCTCTAATTTCTAGTTACTTATATCCTCCTCAGTTTTGTTTTGTTTTTAATGTGGAACATAAATAAAATAATGTTTAGAAATACTTCTGGCTCTTTTCTCTGCACATTATCTTAATAGTCATTCACAAGTGGTTTTGATACAGTTTTCAAGTAATAGTAGGCAGTTTTTCTGTAAATATTTTAATTGGTTAGAGTGTACATACATTAATGTGCATAAGTATTAAGTGTATAGCTCAATAAATGTTTACACAGTGAAGAACTCAGAAGCCTCAGTCATGTCATTCTCAAGAAAGAAACATCCAAACTTAAGCCAATATTCTGACTTTTGTTATAGAGATCATGCCTGTTCCTTTCATTTTTTTTTTTAACACTTTAAACAAATGTAATCATAGGGTGTGTACTTTATAATATCTGGCTTCTTTTGCTTGAAATTATATCTGTATGTTGTCTGTGGCTGTAATTCTTTTTTTTCTAAATTTTTTTTTGTCTCTATGATACTTTATATATAAATACACTGTTGGTTGCTTGTTTATTCTTCTGTTGATGGGCATTTGTGTGTAATGAACAAAGCTGCTATGAATATTCTTCTGCCTGTGTTGTGGTGCCTGTTTATGCATATGTGTAGCTAGGGATGGAATTGCTGAGTCACAGGATTCTGTGTATGCCTATATCCATAGTACGGCCAGGTATTTTTACAAACTGAAAGAATTAATTTTAGTTCTGTAGTCTAGACTATCAAGTGTAATGTATGAGAATTCCAGTTGCATCACACTTCTGCCATCATTTGATATTTTCAATCTTTTTTTCATTTTAGCCATTCTAGTGAATGTGTAGTATATTCCATTTTTTGTTTTAATTTTAATTTCTTTGATGAATAATGAAATCTGGCAACTTTTCATGTGCTTATTAACCAGTTGGACAAATTTCTTTGATAAAATAGTATTCAAATCTTTTGACAATTTTTTGATTGGGCTGTCTTTTTTTTTAAGATTTATTTATTTATTTTGGAGAGAATGCACATGAGTGGGGGGGAGCAGAGGAAGAGAGATAATCCTCAAGCTGACTCCCCACTGAGCACGAGCCCCAGTGCTGGGCTCCAGTGAGTCCCATGTGGGGTTCAACCCCAGGACCCTGAGATCATGACTGGAGCCAAAATTAAGAGCTGGCTGCTCAACCAGTTGAGTCACCCAGGCACCCTGGGTTGACTTTTTATGCAGTCTACCTAAGAGTCCATTGTATATATGCATTGTAGATTTCTTCTCCTACTCCGTGGCCTGTCTTTTCACTCTCTTAATATTGTCTTATGATAAACAGAATTTTTAAATTTTAATATGGTCCAAATTATAAATCTTTTCTTTAATGGTCAGTGCTTTTCTGTTCTACTTAAAAAACCTTTGCCTGTTTCAAATTCATGAAGCCCTACTTCTTTGTGTCTTTAATGTATTACCTTTCAAATTTAGATGATGATCCATCTGGAATTTGTCTTTGAATATGCTGTGAAATATAGGCCAAAGCTCCTTTGTTTTTTTTTCTATTTGAATACTCAATTGACCTAACACTATTTATTGAATTTTTTTCCTCCCTAAATTGCAGTGCTACCTTCAACATGTAACAAGTGACAGTACATGACTCCTGTATTTTGTTTCATTTGCATATTTTTTGACCTATATGTTTCAAATTATCTAGATTTATTATGTCTTATTATGTGTTCCATATAATTTCTCTAATTTTATTTTTTTCTTCAAGGTAGTTTATGCTAATCTTGGTCTATTAAATTTTGAATCAGTTTAAAATCATTTTTAGAACTGTGCCAATCAGTAATGATTACATAATCAAAAGAAATATTGCACTAGTAGCTACTCCTTTTAGTTTGTTTTGACCATGTTTTAAAGATTTAGGGAAATTACAAAAACCACCACAAATAGTATATCACTACTATCTTGACACTTGTCAAAATATTCGGTTTCTGATTCTTTTTCTCCTTATGTACATAATATGTACACTGTTTTATTATTTAAGGTATGAAATTACTTGTGACACTGAAATATTTTTTCCAATTACTGTCTTGCATACTCAGCATCAGACCTACTCTTATCTCTCCAACTCTTATTTCTCATATTCCTTTGTTTCTACCATTTTTACATACCCTGTTGGAACATTTTTTATCTACTTTCTGAAAAAAAATTAGTCTTTTAAAAATTCAAATACACTGTGTCACACCCCAGATAGCTAAGATCAAGTATACTTATCTCTCCTTCATCTCTACTAAGTACAACTATAAATGCTGGAGATAATGCAACAGGCAGGCAAAGGAAGACCTTGAAAAGTGGAAAGAAGAAGGAAATCTGGCTAGAAATTCTAGGACTATACGAACACAAAGTGGCAGGACATCTTATAACCCACTACCCAAAAGAAAAAATGACCCATTCACTTCATTTCTTAACTACCAACCTAACAATAAAAGTGGCATGGGCAGGCTCATTTCTCCTCTGGATTGTCCTGCTCACAACTCGAAGCTAGCCAGGAGCACTATCAAGGTGGATTGACCAGGAACCTTGTGGACAGTAAGAGGTCAGCTGAAGCATCCTCTCTCTCTATTGAATCGGAAACTCCCCTTCCCCACCAAGAGACAACATGTGGCTGGGTGGCACAAGCAAGATGTATCCTACCACAAGTGACCTGCTATAGGAAATTGCTTTGTCTCTGTGGGCCATAGAACCCCTTCCCTGGCCAAGAGACACACATGACGGCCAAGACTATAGAATCTCCTTCCTCTCACTTAGGCTACATGAACAGGGACTAGTGGGGTCTCAGTCTCAACAGATAAACCAGGTTGACCAAAATACCATCACAAACACTTTGTGAATTAAATTTCAATTTGAACCAAGGTCCTCAAATATAGAACAGGATCTGTACGCTAAACCTAAAGAGATGACTGCCTGGTAAAATAAAATATTTAAGCAGGTCCCACAGTATTCTAAAGTAATAGTCAAAATGTCCAAAATACAATAAGAAAATCACACATCATACCAGGGACCAGGAAAATCATAACTTAGATGAGAAAAGACAATCAACTGATGTCAAATCCAGGGTGAACCAAACTTTTTAATTATCTGACGAGGGCTTTAAAGCAACCATCATAAAAATGTGTCCGCAAGCAATATCAAACTCTCTTAAAACAAAGAAAAAATAGAAAGTCTCAAGAAAAATTTGAGTTACAAAATCAAAATTAAATAACTTAAAAATACAGTAACCAAAATAAAATCTTGCTTAATGTATTCAATAGTAGAATATAAATAGCAGAAAATAGAATCACTGAGAAATCAATAGAATTTATAATTTGATCAAAAGAAAGAAAATAGACCCTCTAAAAAATTAACTCAGTCTCAGAGACTTGTGACACAATAACATAAGATCCAACATTTGTATCATTGGAATTCCAGAAGGATAGACAAAAGAGCATGGGACTGATGGAGTATTTGAAGAAATAAGGCTGAAAATGACCCAGATTTGGTGGAAGACATAAACATAAGATTCAAGAGCCTAGGAAAGTTCCAAATAAGGTAAATTTATAGAAATCTACAGCAAGACACATCGTAATTAAACTTCTGAAAATTAAAGACAAAGAAAAAAAAATGAAAGCAGCTTGAGAAAAATACCACATTACCTAGGGGGAATGCCATTTCAAAATTACAGCAAGTTTCTCACCTGAAAATGCAAAGGCCAAGATGAAGTGACACATTGCACAAATACTGAAAGAAAGGAGCTGTTAACTGTAAATTCTCTACCCAGAAAAACTCTTCCATGAGAAAGGGGAAATAAAGACATTCTCAGACAAAGTAACTAAAAAAATTGTAACTAGCAGACTTACACTTAAAGAATGGCTGAAAGATGTTCTTCAAACAGAAAAAAAAAATGTGGTAAAAGAAGGAATCCTGCAGCATCAGGAAGGACAAACAACAGAAAGAGCGAAAATACGGGTATATAAGACAGACTGTTCTTCTCTTCATGAGTTTTATAAATCATATTTGATGATGATATAAAAATTATAACACTATGTAATACTCACAAGGATCATATTTAAAAGTGGGGAAGCTTGGGCGCCTGGGTGGCTCAGTCGTTAAGCGTCTGCCTTCGGCTCAGGTCATGATCCCGGGATCCTGGGATCGAGTCCCACATCGGGCTCTCTGTTAGGCAGGAAGCCTGCTTCTCCCTCTCCCACTCCCCCTCCTTGTGTTCCTGCTCTTGCTATCTCTCTCTCTGTCAAATAAATAAATAAAATCTTTAAAAAAATTAAATTAAAATTAAAAGTGGGGAAGCTAAAGAGACATAAATGAAACTAAGATTTAGACAATTTGCTGAAAGCAGTAAAATACTGATACCACTAGAGTGTGATAAGTCATATATGTGTGTGTGTATATATATATATAGTATATATATATATATAGTAATATCTAGAGCACCCACTAAGAAAACTAAACAAAGAGATATACTCAATAAATAAATCAAGATGGAATCCTTAAAAATATTCAAAATCCCACAGGGAGTGAAAAAAAAAATGAAACAGAGGAACAAGAAAACAGAATTGAATGGCAGACTTATGCTCTCAAATATCAATAATTACCTTAAATATAAGTAGTCTAAGCACACCAATTAAAAGAGATCAGGAGAGTCAATAAGAAAATATGACTGTATTATATGCTATTTAAGAGAAACTCATTTCAAATGTAACAACATGTATAGTTGAAAATAAATGGATAGAAAAAAAATACCCATGCAAATATTAACTTTAAAAAAAAAAACAGGAATGGCTATACTTCTATTATATAAGTAGACTTCAGAGCAAAGAAAATTAACTAGTGAGAAAGAAGGGTGTTACAAAATGATAAAACGATCTACCAAGAGGATCTAATGTTTTAAATGTACATGCAAGAATCACAATAAACTGAACCAAAATCTGATAAACCTAAAGAAAGAAATATACAAATTCTTAATTATAGTTGGGGACTTAAAAATTCCCCTCTCAGCAACTGATAGAACTGCTACACAGAAAATCAGGAAGGATATGGTAGATCTGAACAATACAATCAATGAACAGGATCTAATTTATGTCTATCAATCAATCAATCTATCTATCTATCTATCTATCATCTATCATCTGTATCACTCCAGCCAACAACAGAATATACATTTTTTCAAGCATCCATATCCTAGATTATAAAACAAGCCTCAACACATTTAAAATAATTGAATTCATATAGAGTATGCTCTCTGAGTATAATAGAATCGTACAAGAATTCAATAAAAGAAAGGAAAAACTGTTGACACTTGGCATAATAGCCAAAACTTGGGGAGGGGCAGATGTCCTTCAAAACAGATGACTGGCTAAACAAACAGTGG
>NC_138371.1:76569667-76623556 GCF_054177405.1 Leptonychotes weddellii | reverse complement strand
ATGGTGGTGGATACTTGAACATATAAATATAACAAAATTGTATGGAACTAAATACACTCACACATAAAAATGAGTGAGTACAAGTAAAACTGAGGATATCTGAAAATGATCAGTGGATGGTTTCAATGTTAATATCTTACTTGTGAAATGGTATTCTAGTTATACAAATCATGACCACTGGAAAACTAGGTAAATGGTACACAGGATCATCTGCACTATTTCTCAAAACTGCATGTGAATCTACAATTATCCCAAAATAAAAAGTTTAAATAATACATGTTGTACTTTAATGTATTAGCAATCCCTTGATATAAACATCAAGAATATTATCCACTTTTGAACATAGTTCAATTTACATATAAAATGTTTTAAAGTATACTTTTAATTGGATTAAACATAAAACCCTTTTAAAGAACAAACTAATGTGAAAGTTGAACAACAATATACTAACAGTCCTCTCATTTTTCCATATGGTATAATTTTCTTCTGATAACTCCTTTATCCACATAAAACTATCCTTTTAACATTGCAGAAGCAAATCTTGAACTTCTTCAGAAAAACCTTGCTTTACTATAATGGAACTTTTAAATGTAACTACTGTACAAAATTTTGTCTTCTTACTTATTCAATTCCCATCACAAGAAGGCACTTCTTTTAAACTTATTTTAAGGAGAGTAATAATGCTGCCTATGTTTATGTTTTTGAATTTTAAGGCGCTGGTTGGAGATGACTACTCCATTTCAAAATTAAACTATTATCTGCTTATGACTTAATAAGCACCTCATCTCAAATTTTAACTGTATATAAATTTGGTGTATATGCACTTAACAAGTATATAGACATTTATTTAGTTAAGTATATTTAAAGTTAGCTATCTCTCTTTTTTCAAATTCATAAACAGGCAGAATAGGTTTATCAGATTGAGAGTAAAAACAAAGCAGTGTGGTATTGTTGTAATATTGAAATTTTGTTTTAAAATTCTTTGCTAGTAGAATGAAGGTGTAAGAATTGGCAGCTTCAACTCTTGTAGTATGTTATCACCATACTGTCAGAAAAAGTGCATGCATGCCAACTCTGACAAAACTGGGTGTGTTATAAATCAAGCATGAGCCATGGGTTTCTTATGCCAACAACGCATTTCAACTCTTACCTTATTTCCACATTTCTTGGACGCTACAGGATAATATCTTTTAAGCTTTTTACTGCTCGTGTGTGAAATCTCAAATAATCTAGCGAAATGCAGTGAAAGTTCAGGCTGTTCCATGTCATTGGTTTACTGAATACTGATCTTTGGAAATTTGAATGTACAAATCCTTATCTATCAATGGGATCAATTAGATCTCACCCATCACCTTGACAAAGCATTTTTTCATTGTGTAGATTGTTTTTAAGAGGTTCACTAAAACATGCCCTGTCACATCAAGATCTCTTTCTTTCAAATATCCTCTGTAAACCCTGAGTTCGCGTGAGCTATTTTGCATGGAATGTGAAAGCATTATATTGAAATAAAATATATCTCAATTTTGGAAGTTATGTTTTCTTTAAGGAAATTAAACAGAAAGCAAACTTAATGATATTAGGGAAAAAAAACGCTAAGGTGTATTTACAATACAAGTTTGTTACAAGAGCCTGGCCTAAGTAAAAAAGCACAGTAAAAATTTCTGTAGGGAGGAGTAAGGTCAACCATCTTATGATAAGTAGATAGTGTATGACAAGAGGAACATATGTCAAAAACATACTTTATTTACCTTTCATTAGAATGTCGTCCTGTGGGAAGTTTAAATACTCCAGGAGAGGGATAGGATCTTTTTCATGTTAACTAATCCAGACAAAAGTGAATAGAGATTTGCTTTCTTCAGCATTTATTGATATTAATTGCTTTATTGAACTAGCTGTGGGAACAGGGATTTCCCAATGCCAGCATAAAAGATCATTATTTATAAGCGAACTGATCCCACAAATTCTACACTTAGCTCAACATTTCCGTTGGAAATACTGAAAGAATCTTTTAAAAAATGTTGTTATATTTCAGCCTTCATACTGTATGCTAAATTACATAAGCTAAATGATAAAACATTTTCCAGGAAAGGAGAATTTTAAAGTCTCACATACTAGGCTTCAAATCAAGTTCTGAAGCTATTATTATTACATTTTTCTTCCATTTATTTTTAATTCTTCCCCTTTGGCTCTGTCTTACAGGTGTCCCTAGTTACAACCATCAGTAAAAACAAAACACATGTGTAGGCTATAAATCTGTATTTGTGCTAATTCTTAGGAGAAAAATATCTTCAGTTCTTCCTTCCAATTTCCTTTCCTTTTACCACTTAGAAGCTCTCTATAGGGCTCTGAGCTTATGATTACAGAAACCAAATTCTGTCCCACGTGATAGGTTAACAGGAAAGTTTCTGCATGTCATTTCGCATTGCAACTAAAGAAGTCAAGGTGGAAATCCCCAGGTTAATTTGGAACATAAAAGGATTTAGAAAGGGAAGCAATATTTGGTAAAAGGAGGGAGCTGCCAATTTAGCCTTTTTGTAGGAAATACACAAAGTTCAGTCAATCAGACCAGTATCAAGTATTAGCTCTAAATTTTTACATCGGGAAGTCCTAGCTTTGAATGTCAAATCGTTAATAAGTTTCCCAGGCACCAAAAGGGAGGCTCTTATAATTTTGTTCAGATATTCATATTATAAATGTGCCAGAGGCAATGCTAAAGCCAAGATAGAATTGGTTATTTGCTTGTAAAGTTTAATTTGAGTGTTTAATATATCAGCTGTTTTAAATCACATCACGTTGAAATGTGATATGCAAATTGTCAGCTTAGAGTGTTTTTCTTCCTTCTTCACTTTTATTTTGATAAAATAATGATTGAGTCTCCACCATGGTTCCTTAGTCTTGAAATAACAATACCAACAGCTAGAAACAAGCATCAGGCTGTTGTGTGTTACAATTTGATAAATCACTGTTTTGTGTTTATATTTTATTTTCAAATCATTTCTTTATCCAGTGATAGAGCAATACAGTCTTTTGTGAGGGAAAAGTTTTTTTTATGAATACAAGTATGTATCTGAATAGTCATCTAAAAATTGGAGACATGAATTTATATAGTGCTTGCAGGGTGTCTTAGATTTGATTATGAGGTTGTTCCATGAGTGGGTCTTACCAAGGCTATCACAGAATCAATGGACTGGACTTATTAGGTCATCATCCCTTACTAACAGTATAGAGTTCTCAAAAGCTTTATTAGGTGCAATTGTAAGTGGCTCAGACAAGAGGTTTCAATCATTTCTTTTAGAGATGATTCCACAGCTTCAGAAATTTCATTGGCAAGAACTGATTCCTGATGCCTAGTTGGATGTGTCATTTTTCTCTTAGAACACTTGCAATCAATCCTGCCCCTTACCTCCTACCAACCACATAGTCTTTGCCTGTATTGTTCTTCTTATTCTTTTTTTTTTTTTTAGTTTCCACACTCTTTCACCCAGTAAATTTTGCCCACATGATCTAATACCCACATAAGAAAAAAAAAAAAAAAAGTTAAAATTGGACCAGTTTGCATGAAGAGGGATTAGAATGAGTTGAAGTAAACCGTGCAAAGAGAATATTTAGTTTGGCTTAAATCATAGCTATAATCACTTAAACATGAACAATAACCCATTTGGAAAATATCAGAAACTGTTTTATATCACAGACATATCATTAGGCCCCCATAACATTCCAGGAACCTGCCCTTTTCAACCCCAGCCTACCCCCAGAGAGACTGTCTATTTCAATAATAGCATTCTCAAAAGAGATTTTTAACATTATTTTATTTTTAACTCACAAAGATAAGACAGCATGGTAAGGGTATTGTCTTGAGCTCCTTCTCTTTCTAAAATGGAGGCTTTAAGAAGCTATTGCAAGCCAATAGGGAGGCTCTCCACAGTGCGTAGGAAAAGCTCCTTGCGAGCCAGGAGCCCCACAGTGGGCCTTTTTTCAGCCTATAAACAATACAGCTATGAGTTTCAGTGGGTTAAACATCAGGCTGGAAATTTGTAATAACATGAGTTCTGATTCCAGAGCTATAATTTACTGGCTTGTTGAGTGACAATGGGCACATAACTTGACTGATATGTCTTTTCTAAAGTTTAGTCTTGAAATTTGTATTAGTTACATATTTGGTCATAGTAAAATATATCATCCTGAGAAAAAAAAACAAATCTATAAAGAAAAAAAATACTAATTTAAAACAAAAAGGCTAAGGAGATGCTCTATAAACATAAAAAATGTATGCTTTAATTGAATACAATAAGCCACTCATGGCACCTCTAAAAAAAAAAAGAGCTGGCAGGCTCTTAAGCTATAAAATATTTAAATGTATTGTTTAACTTAAATATTTAAAAGTGTGTATTGCTGTAAAATTAATAAACAAATCAAGATATCAGAATGTAGTTCAGAAAAAAATCAAAACAAAAGAATTGGAATACGACTAAGTTGACATCAAGACTCAATGGTTTCTTGCATTGATTCTTATTAAATGATGCTAAAACATTAGTTAAAATTTTCTACATAACAAATCTTTGCCTTTTTCAATGCTAAGATTATTTCCCTTTTGCCTAAAATGTTAAATTAAAATATTAAATAGAACCATTTTAGAAGAATATGCAATCTGTGATTATATAGAATTTTTTTTAAATTTCTAAATAATGGAGAAATTTACAAATGAGAATCAATAGATTTTATAACATCAAATGGAATTTTAAATGGCAAAGCCATATATTAAAGTTTGAAAGTAAACAAAAACTAAGGAAAATTTTATACTTCATCTAATAGACATGTGGTGTTATTCTTAAATTTATAAAGAACTTGTTGAGTCCAATAAAAAAGACCATTATCCAATAAAATACTGAGCAAAATACATGAACAGGCAATTTATAAAGTAAGAAATAGGGTTAACCAAGTTATTATTAAAAAATGTATTCTCATCAGCAATGCAATAAGTTTAAATCAAACATACTTTTTTGGCCAAAAAATGTATTTTTTCTGGGATAGGCCACTTGTAATCTAATGGAAGGCATATTAGTTTTCATAGCTTTATGGAAAGGTAGAAATAGTTGGAAATGTTTATTAAATATTTAAAATATGTTATGAATAAATTTTTTTATCTTTTTTTGCATTGTTTCCACTCCCAGAAATTTATCTTAAAAAATTGTCAAAAACTCAAAGATTTAAGCATGAACTTTTTCAGTGCAGGATTATTTCTAGTAGTAAACCACTGGAAAACCAAATGCTCTTCTATAAACAGGGTGATTGGTTGAATTTAGGCCCATGCACAGTGTTCCATAATAGAATAGTATGAATTCAACTGAAAATATGCTAAAATGAAAAAGAAATATTATGTAAAATGGTTAAATTAGAAAATAGCCTGATAAAATTTTATTTACTCCCTAATATGCTTTGTGCTTAAACAGTTACATAGGTATATATATACATATATATATATCTTGAAAAATTATATATATATATCTTGAAAAAATTATATATATATATATAAAATATATATATCTTGAAAAAATAAATCACATTATCAGTAGTGTTTTTCCCAAGAGTAGGATTATGGTTTATTCTTTTTTTTTTTTTTCGAAAAGCCTATAATTAGAATCCAGTACTTTTATAATCAGAGAAGAAAAACATGTCTTAGGCATGGTTTTTAAGGAGTCCTTAAATTTATGGTCACATCATATCAAAGTGAATAGAAATAAAGCATATATACACCCACAGACACAGAGTACGCTCTTAAGGGGTTTTAATTAATAAAACATCTTTTCCTCACACAAGTGAAATTTTGGATTTGTTTCTTGTCAACATCATGTTTTCCAGTTTAAACAAATGTATCTCTTTAAGAAAAAAGAAGCAAAAATGTTAAATGGCCATGGTTTATAATGGCTAATCCATGCTTGGATACCTAGATGATTCTGGGGAAAAAAATGTCTTCCTTCGAAAATAATACCACTGATGGATACCTCCTTGCCAACGGGGATGTTTAGTTAGGACACCTTCTAATTACTCTCTCAGTCTGTGATGGCCTTGAATTCTTTAAGATCTCCACCTTTTTCTCTGAGGAGCAAAAGAAAAAAAAAATGGAGAAGGAAAGAAAGTGTAGTTGATTTTAAAGGGGTAAGTGATGAGAATTGAGTCGACACGGACAGATATGGAGGAAGAGGCATTTTTTTGATCAACCTCAGTTTATTATTTCTCCACCCAAGGACCAGAGTATAAGCTAAACCATGTGTGAAAAGGCAACTGGGCCCCAAAGCAGAAGCAACTGCTTCACTTCAGATGACTTAACTGGTCTTTGCAAACTGTTCAACTTGGTTCCTGACCAAGAAAAGACTCTTTTTCTCCTACTCCCACACGACGTGCTGCACAAACACCCAGTTCTATGACTTTATTGTTTCCTGCACAGTGACTTTTCATGCCTGCCTACCTTATTCACAATCTCGTGATTCCACCCCCAGGCCTCCTCCACTTCCTTTGTAGATGCCAATTCCTGCGCCATGGGTTCAGGGACAGACCTCACTCACCCTGCCTAGAAAGGACAGCCCTAGGACTTATCGCTGCACTGCTTCTGGTTGTACGTCCTTAATGTAAGACTAAAGAACAGTGAAATTATACCATTTTTTCAAGTCAAAGGTGTAAAGTGAGCTCCATAATCATTTAATGAGGTTTTCCAAAGAAAACTTCCAAGTAGGGCTTTGGATGGTCACAGAACTGGGCTGAGGCTATCCTATGGGAAAAGTGAAACTTGACTTTGTGGCCATTTACCTTCATTTTCTACCAAGTCTGTCCCCTCTCTGTAGCAATATCTGGTGCTCTATCATCACAGGGTCTCCTTACCCTGAGGTTAGATCATCCTGAGAACATATTAGCTGACAAAATTTAATAATGTCCCTGGGTATTTATTATATTTAAAGAAAGTCTTCTTGACACCAACATGGATTTAAGAAGGAAAATAATGAAGTTAAAATGCTGGAATGATAAGCAGTGCTTCAGGACAAGCTCACTGCTAATAATTTTGCTCAACTAATCATCAAGTGTTTATTTAGGACCTAATATACTCTTCCTCCTGCCCTGGTTTCCAAGAGAACATGGTCACCCCCGACTTTCCAGGCTTTTGTAAATTGAGTTTCTCCACCCACCTCAAAATAGAGAACTCAGTGTAGGGCTGTAACACATCTTAATGCATGATGGATGACTGAATGAATACATGCGTATGTGTGTGTGTGTTTGTATATATGTAACTATATACATGTATAAATACATATGTAAATAAGGTGTATGTGTGTGTGTATATACATAAAATGAACAGACATCTCATGGAGATAATAGATTTTTTTATCCCACGATTACTTTGTTGAAGGGTTATTACATGGTATATATAAACAATTATATTAAAATAAAAACTGATGGTCTGGAAAATATTTCATCAATGAGTTCATGTGTGCTTTTGCAAAAGTAAGCTGATCTCAACTTCCTGTTTCTACCTCTAGCATCTTTTTAAAAAGTAGGAAAAGGCACAAAGCCACGAAAAGTTACTGATCTGAGTGTGTTTCATGAACTACATTTAAGTCAAATTCAAGGTGACACTATTAAGGGCAATCATGCTTTCTTATTTCAGTTGGACACTCTAGTATGCCTAGTCTGGCCTTGGGCCATTGAATGCCTTTCAGAGGAAAGTGACCTAGGGCAGGGCATAGCCTCCAGATACGATCATGATCCTCTTTGAATGCATTGAGCAGGGAATATGCTCAGGAAGTGATTCTTTCTGCATCTAATCTCCTGCTTTGATATAGAGAAAAAGTGGAGCTGGGGGTTGGTTGTTAATCATGGGGTTTCTATCTAGGTCTGCTACTAACAAGCTATTTGACAAACACCTCAATGCCTTTGGTTTAAATCTTTCTTTTAAATTATTTTTATATACTCCTGAATCTGTCAGTGTCCCAAAATGAAACATATGCCATATTCAAAACTTGATGTTTCCAGAAGGGTTTCTTTATAGATAAATCATTTACAAAAGTTCAGTGTAGGGGAAGCAGGAAAAATTGTCCAGGCTGGTGGTAGTATCAGGCTTATGCTGATGGTAATTAAAGAAACCCATGAGGAAGAGTCCTGTAGTGTCTGCAAACAATCCTAATGACTATTTTGAATACCAAGAATTTTCCACTTCAATAACTATTTTCCCTAAGTAGAAAACTGATTAAGTCACTCCCGATGTCTCAAATCGATTTTAGAAAGTAGCTCTCTACCATTGAATGAGAATGAATATAAACTGAAATCAGAACAGGGTGTCACTGCAAGTACTCTGGTTAAAATTAAAACAACAGGTAACTATTTGCATTTCTTCTCTATCTGGAACGTGTCACACTGGGTTCTAGAATACACAGTATAATATTGCATTTGTTCCAAATTATTGCTTAAATCTCTTTTGATACTTTAGGCAAAATTCCTTTGGAGTGAGCTTTATTTTAAATCTAGGAACGATGAATTAATAAACTACATAAATTTCAAAATTTTAAAAATTGTATTAATACTTATTTGGTATAAAGATGGGGGGTCCTTCTTATATCATGGAGGTATTGAAACTAGAATACAATCATTGTTGCATTTCCTTTGTTCAATAGGTTTAAAAGTGGGAATGGATACAGTTACATAATGGGTTAGTCTCGCCTTTTAAAAAAGATGGGCATTTCTAACAGTAATAATTGATTAAATTGTTTTAAAAACTTATAATATATTTTAAACACTTCCAGGCTCATTTTAACAGGAAACCTTATAGAATGACTAAAAATTCACTGGTGCTCACAAGCTTAATTTGCTTTCATTCTGCTGCCAATAACTACTTTCCAAAATTTTGGTGCTTAATCTTATCTGGGATTTTTTGCTTTCGGCTTCAAAAGAGCTGCAACACCAGTTTTTATGTGCAAAGCGTTTCAGGACACTTTAGTCACCAAGTCCTGACGGAAGCATAATATGTAAGGACACAGCCATTGACTGCCTAGACAGGGGAACCAAGGAACTAAATGATCTTTAAGATTCATTCATCCCTAAAATTGCAGCACCCTCCTGATTTTTTTTTCCCCTCTGTCGGGCCATCTGTCCATTTTTCTCCCCCCCTCCACTTTTTTTAATTCTTTACTACAGTATAAACAGAATCCCCAAATAGGGTGAAGATAGGAAAATGAGGACCTTGAGTGACTGAAGTTCATGTCTAGATGAGATATTCTATTGAGACTGTGTGTGATAGAGAAAAGGACCACTTAATGCTTGCTTTCTCTACCCTAAGAACAGAATAAGCGGCTCTGTAAACTAGGAATCTTTTAAATCGGTGCTTCTCAAACTTCGACAGGAATACAAATCCCCACAGGATCCTGTGAAACAGCAGATTAGGATTTAGTAGGACTGGCAGGAGGCAAGGCCTGACATTCTGCATTTCTAACAAGCTTCCAGGTGATCCTGCCAGTCCAAGGAGCAGACTTTGAGTAACATGGTTCTAAACTATTCTCCTCCTATCTTTGTATCTAAATTTAAAGAGATCTTGGCTTTCTAAATATGAATCATGTCTCCGTATATTCTTCCAGTTCCTGATTTCTAAAAATAAAATTGGACCAAGAACTGGAAGGGGTATTTTAGATTCCCAAAAGTTAGATTAAATTAAGATCAGGAAAACTCTTTACAAATGCAGTTCAGAAGGCCCTTAATCCCAGATCACTTTCCAAACCATCCCATCCCAAACTAAAGTCGACTCCTTTATGGAATGATCTCTTGTGTTTGCCTCTCTTCTCCCCCTTACTAACTGTACCTCTTTTCTACAATCTGCCAAAATTCTGCATCCTCTCATTTCTGGGTCTCTTCCCCGGCTTATGTATATCCCACAGAGGTGCCCTTTCACATATGTAGACACAATGGGCGAATTGTACGTTAAATAGGAAAGAATCTTTATCATTCACAGTAACAGGAAATCCCCGACTCGGGGCAATATGTATGTGATATCTGAATACACAATCAGACCCTTTGAATAGCATTACATTGTAGGAGCAACAAACACAGCAAAGAGCCCACAAAAGCTGTCTTTTTCCAAGTATTCACAATGCAAATGAGCCATGATGAAGGAGAAAATCTGGTTAAAATCACCCACTAACTGGATACACATATCCACCTTTTATCTTCTATTTCGATTTTCCAATTTAATGGTTGGCATCTGTTAGAAAAGAAAATGTAATGGTCAATGCTGTGGAATTAAATCCGTACCCCCTAAATTTATTAGAGGATTTCCCCTCCACCCCCCAAAATCTGATACACTGATTAAAATGCCTAGCTTTGCTTTTAAACAGAGTCTGGGAATACAACTTAGGAAAGATTATCTCTGAAGTCTCTATATTGCTCTAGAAATTTCTGAAGATCTGAAAATGATCTCTATTTTGGGGTTATTTACTAATGAAAACAGCTTTGTACTGCTTATAGAAAATACTACCACCACCTACTGGCATACATTGTGTATAAAATTGAAAAAGCTTCTAAATCATTTGAACAGTACCAAATAGGACTATGGAGAAAGGAAATAATTATTGTCATTTAGCTTCAACTTTAATTTCAAATTTAGTCAAATAATTTCGTTATCCTTTTGATAATATAACATTGACTTTTACTGTCTGAATATGTGAACTAAAAGAAAGAAGGGGCAAAAACAAGGCATAGACTATTTAAACAAAGAAATAAGGTGTATCTATATTGTTGAAATGAAAAATGCTTTTGTTTTCACCTGTTGCTAAGTTCATTTTTGTTTTTATTCGAAATTTATTTTATTAAACTCAGAAGGAAAAGGGAAGTTTATGGCAATTCAAAAAGCCATTTGAACACATAGCCATGCAATATTCTTTTTTTTTTTTTTTTAAGATTTTATTTATTTGACAGAGAGAGACACAGCGAGAGAGGGAACACAAGCAGGGGGAGTGGGAGAGGGAGAAGCAGATTCCCCACTGAGCAAGGAGCCCGACGCGGGACTCGATCCCAGGGCCCTGGGATCATGACCTGAGCCGAAGGCAGACGCTTAATGACTGAGCCACCCAGGCACCCCGACCATGCAAAATTCTTTACAATCAACAAAAAGTATTTGAAGCAGAATATAAAGATATATACAAATCCCCTCACAATTTCAGCTGTGATTTTGATAAAGAAAAGCAGCTAAAAGATTACAAGTACACTAAGCTTTTTGAAATTTTTATTCCACAGTTAACTCTCATTATCTTTTAGATTAGCATTAAATTATTTGCTCTTCTTTACAATTTCCCTTGGGAAAGAATTAAGTCCTCATGTTATTTTTTCAGTGGTTATTTTGAACTTTATCCTCAGACAATCTAGTTTTTAGTACTACAAATTTCCTACCACTAAAGAAACTACTTCTTTCATAGAAGCTATTTTCTTGTTCAATGGTTTAGTATTTTGCATCAATGAGCTAGATTCATGAAAAGGATATGGGATGAAAAGCATGGGTCTTCTTCCCAAAACTTCACTGTGACACCCTTATTTGTTACAGTCACAGAATGGACAACTTACCACTTTAATGGTATTTATTATGACATCTGTATGTATGTATATAGAGAGATAGAAGGAAAAATTTAGATAGATAAATCTAAAGAAGACATATTTATATATTGCCAATATATTAAAGAAACCTTTTTTTTGGAGGATAAACATAAATTTTCAAGAGAAAAAAACTTTTAACATTTAATTGCAGTTATATATTGAAAGTAGATAGTATCTTTGTTTTTTTTCCCCCATGGACATGAAAATGTTTGTAGACAATATGGTAATTGATTCCCTATCATCTTATTTAAATTATAATCGGCTTCCTACCAGCTTAGTTGATTATTCAGTGCCCTTTTGAAAAAAAATGTTATTGTTCCCCAAAATACTGTTTACAGTACATTGATAATTAAGATTTATTGTGATATATTGAATTACTGGCTTTGTTGGATTTTTCTTTGACAGCCGCATTTTTGCTTACTTGCCTACCGTTTCACTTTTTAATATCTGACACTATTTTTCCTCCACTTATTTGATAAAGAAAGAGTCATTGAATCCCTACAATGTGCCCAGCATTGTGTTGGAACAGCTGATTCAGTGGTGATTGTGTGAGACAGACAAGCTCTTTGCCCTGTTGGTATTTAAAATGGAGTGAAGGAGAAATGCAATAAACAAGTAGGGCAACAAAGAAAATAAAAGGACATGCCTGTAAGTGCAGTGGGATTGTGAGAGCAAGTAGGTAAGCATCTTAGAATGTGGCCAGGAAAGGTCTCCTCAGCAGCGTGATCACTGAGCTAAAAGACAGACAGGAGCCCAACCACACAGAGTTTAAGTTTATGTGATTGTTGAAGACTACCTGTTTGAGGTTACTATACTAGCTATTAAAGGATATTAAAATATGCATATATCTCTTCTATTTTATGCAATATACTCATGATAAAACTATTATATTTCCACAATTTATTTCAACAAGGGATGGGTATTTTCAATAAGAGCTGAGTTGGTGTTTTCACACACAAAAAAATTGAAGGATAGTGTCATGGCAGAATTGTATCCCCCTGCAATTTGTATGTCGAAACCCTAACCCCAGTACTTTCAGAATGTGATTGTATTTGCAACTGGTAGATAAATAAGTCCTGGAGATCTAGTAGCATAACATCATGATTGTAATCTGTAGGCAAACACTTTATTATAAACTTCAAAGTTGCTAAGAAACTAGATCGTAATTTTTCTTACCACACACACACAGAAATGATAATTATGTGACAGTGATAGCGGTGTTAGCTAATGCTATGATGGTAATCATATTGCAATATATAAATGTATCGAAAAAACATAAGAGTACATCTTAAACCTATACAATATTGTATGTCAATCATATCTCAATAATATTTTTAAAAAATTAAAAATAACGTGTCTGTATTTGTAGATAGGGCCTTTAAACAGATAATCAAAGCAAAATGAGGTCATATGGAGAGGTCCTAATCCAATATGACTGGTGTCCTTATATGAAGAAGAGATTAGGACACACACACACACACAGAGTGAAGACCCTTCACACATACATGTGAAGACACTGAAGAAAGATGGCCATCTGCAAGAAAAGGAGAGAAGCCTTAGAAGAAATCAGCTCTGCCACCACCTTGATCTTGGACTTCTAGCCTCCAGAACTGTGATGAAAATTTCTATTAAGTCCCCAGTCAGTGGTACTTTGCCAGGCAGCACTAGCAAACTATACAGATTGGATTTGCAAAGTGTCGATAGTGGAATAAAAGGGTTTAGTTAACAGGAGGGTATGGTCTGTGTAGAAAGGATGGGGTGAGAAAGTCATGGAAGGAAAAAAAAGTCATACATCAAAATAATTATGACCAGTGAGATTGGCTTGGAAGTGCAAAGTGAATGGAAAAGAATAGGGGAGATAAATTTTGAAAACCAGACTGGCATTATATGAAAGAAGATCTTAATTACCAAGCAAAGAACGTGGTTTTAGCCTTTTTTCTGAACATGAAGAAACCTATTATTTTCCCCCAAATCAAATCTTGCAGGGTTCTCTGATATAAAAACAGATAAAAGCAGAGCTACTGTGGGGGAGATGGGTGCTGAGAACCTCGCCCCTCTCAATTTCCCTTGTCAGCATCACAGCATGTCCGAGGAACCTCGGAGATCAAGACGATATTTTGAAAACCATTGGAATAAAGAGTTGAATTTATTTTTTGAAGAGTTGAAGTTTATTAGCGTACAGTTTGAACTACTAAGGTGGGTTGTGATAGGTTGTAATATTGCATGCAAGTTCTTGCTCCCACCTTATCCTGTAAAGGGATCATAACCTTCATCTACAACCAGGTGACATGTTGCACCCTGTCAAAGGGAGGAGTACACACCCTTACCACGGCATGTAATGTACAGAGTGAGGTCTGGTTTCCCTCTTCCTCAGTCCCCACAATACCGCCCTGTAGATTTAAGTGGCTACCCACTCCCTTTTTATTTGAGCTCATTTGAGAAGAATTCCTTGCCTTGGATACAAAACAGAAAATGTTAATTTTTTTGTTTTAGAACACCCAAGCAAATATAGCGGTGGCCCAGGGTAGAGTCCTGATATTAAAAAGGAAAAAGAGCAGAGGGATGGCTTTGGACTCTTAGAATCAGTGTGTAGAACTGGTTGTGTCTATGGGGTGATGAAAGGTAGAAAAGGTCTCTCTGTGCTTCCATATTTAGCGGCAATAATATAGACGAGCAGCTAGGAAAGAGATGCAGAAGATAATGTTAGTCTGGGGACATCCCGAATGTGAGAGACTGGGACATTTTGTTGGAGATGTCTACTAATCACTTGCAAAGGAAGGACATCGATGCCAAAAAAGCGAATAATCAGTTAGCACGTATTTGCCACAGTCTGGTACTACATGAAACACAAAAATAGAACCCCAAAACTTACTTCTTTGAATGTTTCTCTTTTTATAGGTTTGATTGTTTTTGCAAAAGCTGTCTTATTCCTTTGCCTGAACTAAGTGATTATTATCGTATTCTTAGGAATTTATGAGGGGCTGACTAATGATTGAAAAGTACATTGAACACCCCTGAAACTAATAATACACTATATATTAACTAAACTGAGTTTAAATAAGAAATGTAAAAAAAAAAGAAAAGCACATTGATCTATTTTAGGGAAAAAAAAGAAAAAAAAACCTCTGGACTTTCTGAAGTTTTTTGATGAATTCCTTGTTTAACTCATAATCTCCAAAAAGTGGTATGGCAAAAGGAAAAATTTATAAACTAATTTTGATAACTCCTCAGTGTTCAAAATTGGATTCATAGCAGCCTCTGAAGATTCAGTATGACCAGATGAATACCCTAAAATTAGGTAAAGGAATTAAGGCAGAGCTTAATAGAGAGAGTTGATGCCAGTAATACAGTTAAGATACCGGAGAGTCAATGAAACCCTATACATTTCTTAGAAGTAGACCATAAATATGGTTCTGAGAGTTTTGGTATCCAATACAAAAAGGAAAATGCAATTAGTGTTGGCTGGGTAAAACACAACTATATCCCCCAAGCAAAGAGAAATGTCCTCCATGGCTACTAAATAGAGATGACTGTGTGATATATATAGCAGATGGCAAATACAGCTTCAAGTTTTATAATACCTTTTAAAGATTCCCTCAAAATAAGTGGAGAGAGTATCAACAAATGTATGTCTACTAGGAAACCAACTGATTTAATGTTGCCAGGTACACAACTTTCCAAAGGGCAAGCCTAATACCTAAATAAATTGTAAAACATTGAAATTATATTCCTATGTTCTCCATAAATACTTCCACATATTGTTACTCTAAAATTCCTTTTGATAATCAGTGAATTTAAGATTTTTCTCCCTGACAACAGTGTTGCCCTGCTCTGTGTTCATCAGTACAGAGCCATATGCTTTCTAGATGGCACTAGAGAATCACATGTTCTAGGCCATTCCACTCTGTTTGCTATAGGACAGACATTTTACTGATGTTTTTTCTTACTAAATAATTTGGAAACGATGGGTGATAGTTGTCTTACATTTTTATTCTAAGAAGAAACCATGAGAATTTTAGCCTGGAAAATGGTTCAAGCACTGATGGCCAACAAGATCAGAGAGTCCGAATCAAGTCCTTTGAGAATGTCTGACTTGGAACAGTGCAACTTCCTGTTATATTCTCAACCAGATGTAAAATGGAAACCTAGAATATTGAAATGAATGAAATGCTTTTTGGATTTATTAACTGAATGTTGAGACATGTCAACTAAAAATAATGACTCAGGCTTTGGAATAGTTAATCTGTAGCCCTTTTTGCTGGCCATAATTAGATAGCAGGGTTGGTTGATGTGGCAATTTAAGAAATACATTCATTTGTTAAAATGGTTCTGAGCTAAAATCGTTTCAGATTGTCTCTCTTTAAGCATTCTACACAGAGGCCTATCACAGCTTTGTCTTCATAATAATCATTAAATTCAGTTCAAATACTAGTCATGGGAATTGTTATTTGACATTTATTTATTTTGCAATTTATCTCAAACTGATTTTACTAGGGGAAAAATGCACTAAGGAAGTCGATTTGCTGTCTCAGCACTTATTTGTTTACAGAAAATTTAAGTGTAGGTGACCCTGTTCTGGTCAGAAACTTTACGATTAGAGCTCTTTCTGCCTCAGTGAAGAGTACATGTACTTTTCGTTTTTCTTTCAGCAATCACCAGACTTTTGAGGGAAACGAATAAAAGCAACAAGCACCTATTAAAGGGCCAGACAGGAGACATACTTGGATTACTAAAGTATCCAATAATTTTAAAATAGAAACTGATTCCTACGCGATAACTTGCCATTAGATATGCTAGCATGGCACCTTTTTTTCCAAATAAAATGAGCACAATTTGGAAAATTGTAGGTAGAGATTAAATACAGATAGGCTAATAGCAATCCTTATGTTTTTATCATAAATATAAAATGCATTGAGTTTGGTGCATATATTCAAAATAATAAGAATATTCTTGGAAAAAAGAATGTTTTTGGATATGCTTTGCTTAAAAAAAATGGAACTCTGACATTATATGTTAACTATACTTCAAAAAAAAAAAAAAACAGAACTCTACAGGTTTGTATACACACATGTATATGCATTCTCTCAGAAAAAAACACAAGATTTCCTCACTATTTTTGTGTCTTCTCCAAAATGGTGTTTGTTCCCTATGACCATTTTCTACACAATCCCATTTTATTGTACTTCAATCTTTTTGGAACCAAAGTTAGAGTATCGGAAAGTACCTAAAGAAGGACACAGTTATCAGAGATTTCCTTCTTTATGAGACAAAAATCTACCTATATCTATCACTTTCTTTTGCTCAACTTTCAGAGGATTCTTTAGAAAATAACCTTTTTGTACATAAATATAAATTTATTATTTTGTTAGTTCATTTAGATTTAATGATAAATTTTTCCATAATGATTTCTGATGCATAGATTTCGATCCATCTCAAAAACAAACCAAAACAAAATCATAAAATAAATAGAAAAGTACTGATGACCTATGAAGTCATTAGAGTGTGAGCACATACATCACAGATGTATACATTCAAAAGGTATTAATGAATAAAGAGAAAGTTATTAAAATAATTTAAATTTAATCAATGCACTTGAAACATAGAAACGGATTAATATAACAAGATCAAATTTTCTTTTTCTAATTTTTTACTTTTTCAACAGTTTTGCCACTTTTATGAAGGCATCAAGACTTAGTTGGTATGAAGATGCAGGATTAGAGCACAGTCTTAAACAAATGGATTGGCCAAATCTGGTTTAAAAAAATGTTTTGTTTGACCCTCACAGGCTTGTATTTATTTTAAATTTGAACATGATGCAAACATTTAACAATTAAGGTATTTGATATTATAAAAAATCCATAATTGTGACAGCCATCTGCTAGAGCTGCACACTGCCCGCCCATTTTAGCAGGGCACCGCTTCCCAGGTGGCCAGAGTCCCATTTCCTTCGTTTCCCACACATGCCTGCTCCCACAAGATTTTTGTTTCTGCCTCCTAGGATAGCCTACCATCCAAACGATAGTTACTTCTCCCAGCAAAAGATAGAATCCTCATATTTTCTTATTTCCTTCCTGGCAAGCTTCCCACCCACTCCCCAATGATAATAATATAATGTGGAAAGTACAACAAGCCAAAGTGTAAAACAATCTATTGGGAGATAAACTGGCCACAGTCCCTCCCACCCACTCAGAGCACATCTTCCCTATGCTTGATAGTTCGGCTTGAAATGAAAATCAATGAAAAGACCAACTGTCTTCATGTCTTTCTTAACCTAGGCTTCCACGAGATCTTTAAAAGATACACTTCCGAAATGCTGACAGCATCTCAGTTTGTGCAAACCTGCAGGCAAAGCTACAGATGGTGCCATTTAGCAATGGCCAAATTGCCAGTTATGACCCTTTGAAAAATGCAGGGTTTATCATAGAAACTCTGACAGTCGCCGGGATATCATGTCTCTTTGGGGCATTGTTTTAGCAAATGCATTTGAAAGAAAAATGTTCTCGGTTAACTACAGTTCCCAGAATACCTTGTAGAACATTCTATCTCTATTGATCATAAACTGGCCGAGCCACTATGCCTCCTCTGGCAGAACTCAGGGGAAAGTGAGAAAGTGCATTATACCATGCGACAAAGTTTAAATTATGAAAACACTAGCGTGCAGTTTCATTGGTATTTGCATTCCCTTAGCACAAGATAGATCTGAAATCTATTTTTATCCAAAGGATCTTATTAAACTGAGATTGTTACTACATGTAGTTGTTTCAAGCAGTAGTGCCTGATGGTACTTTTTATAAACAATAGAATAAATCCAAACAAGCTAAAAAATGTTTATTGCAAAATACTGTAGTTCAAGAAAAACTACATCTGCATGGACTGCGTATTTTGGATGCAATTTATGGTGCAGTTTCTCTTCATTAACCACATCTCAGAGAATTTTCAAAGCATCAGCTTGCTTATTATTAACATGTACTTAAAATAACAATATAGGAAGCTTCAGAATTAAAATAAAAGGTTAAGCATAAAATCTAAGGTGTTTTCAGTGAGTCTGTATACATGCAATTCCTTAGAAAATCAGCTTTTTAATTAAAGTGAACTAGACCTTACCTAGACCAGCTAGATTAATAAGCATCTCATTCTATATAACTATTCTCCTTAATAAAAGCAGATGGACTCCATTTTGCAAGAAAAAATATAGTATTAACCATCACTGCTTCTTTTATATAGTTAAACACATGTAATTATTCTGCAGCATTTTTCATGCAAAGGAACAGTGACAAAAAGGCAATTACAGCATTTGAACTCAATGGAAATTTTTCTCCAGTTACTCTACAGTATAGATATGTGAGGTGTTAGATTGTTTTTGCTTATTTTTTGCACTTATATACATTCTCAAGTATTTTACAGCTTGAGATTCTAAAAAAAAATCTGTATCATCCATTGCATTTACAAACACATACAGCGTTTGTAACCATTGAAAAGCTAAATGTAAAAAGAATTAGTAAATGAGTTTCAGGAAATTTCAAAATTACTATTCACATATCCTGTCTATCATTCATACTCAGATCCTTGAGGGCACTTTCTCGAAGTTCGTAGAAGAGGATGGATTCTAATCTATTACTTAAATGTACAATTTCTGTATGGAGGATAGGGAAAGGCCATAGCCCTTGCCATTCAGAACTGGGTTTGAATCTGGCTCATAATTCCTCAGTTATGTAATGCTGAGCAAGTCAATTAATTTGTCCGAGCTTCAGTTTTCTCATTAGAAAAACAGGGATAACAATGTCCACTTGACAGAACTGAGCAAAGCACATATCACAGCACCCAGCACACAGTAGGCACTCGGAAAAAGTAGAGATGGTTATTATTATTTCATCTCTAAATCTAAATCTACCTAACAGCAGTCCAAATCAGCCTGAATTTGGTAAGACGCTATTTTGATGGACATTGGGGAGGGTATGTACTATGGTGAGTACTGTGAATTGTGTAAGACTGATGAATCACAGACCTGTACCCCTGAAACAAATAATACATTATATGTTAATAATTTTTTTTAAATAAAAATAAAATACAAAAAAAAAATTGAGATTGATGGGGGCGCTTGGGTGGTTCAGTCAGTTAGGATCATACTCTTGGTTTCTGTTCAGGTCGTGATCTCACCGTCAAAAGATAGAGCAGCCTCACACTCCTCGCTCAGCAGGGAGTCTGCTGGAGATTCTCTCTCTCCCTCTCCCTCTGCCCCTCCCCACGGCTCATGCACTCTCTGTCTCTAAAATAAATAAAGAAATAAAGAAATAAAGAAATAGAATCAAGGTAGACATTTTCTTTTTTTTTTTTTTATTTTATTATGTTATGTTAATCACCGTACATTACATCATTAGCTTTTGATGTAGTGTTCCAAGGTAGACATTTTCAATTTAGACTGTTAACATGATTATTTCCAAACTCCCTGGGTTGCGGCACCCCAGGTCTCTCTTACTAAGCCTCCAGCTTCATGAGGGGAGAGCTAACTCTGAGTGGCCCGTGCCCTCTCAGATCTCCAGGCTCCCTTTGTTACATGTGCTTCCAGGATTCATCACTGCAGTGGATTCCTACTTATCCTTCAACAATACCTTCTTTGATGCAACAAGATGGCAATCATCACTCAGAGCTTCTCCCTTTTTGCAGCCTCGAACTCTTCTTGGTGCGTCTGTTGATAGTTGCTCCCTCCACTCTCAGCTACTGGAACTGTACCACTGTGTTTCCCGAGCACTGCTATGTTGCTGGCAAGTGGCTAGAGAGAAGCAGCCAAATTTTCAGAAAATATACTATGAGAAAGAAAGAAGAATTTTATTAGGCAAATGGAAGTTAAGAAAACATTGTCAAAAGCAAGTGACATGGTATAAAACCAACTTTTAGAGGGGAAGAGGTACAGTTTGTGGTCATCTTCCCCATCCCTGGTTTTCCCATCAGAAAGCCCTGGTGTGTGCTGCTGGTCCATCCTGCCAAGGCCCATGTCTTGGAGTGCCACCATAGCTACGGCAATGGCCTGGGGTTGGGGCTCTGCTTCCGCTCCTCTGCGTGGAGTGGAGGCCTCATGCGATCTTACCCACCACTGCACAGACCCAGGTAATTCAAGCACAGCAAGGACGCAATTCCAGCCATCTAGACAATGTTTAAAGATAATACGACTGATAGCAAAATGTCAGTGGAGATGTGAAAACGGCATTTGATATTCACTATTTTTTTCCATTTATTGTTGACATAAAAACAAATATTTTGTCTCAGTAGTTCCAAAATGTTAACCGATGTTGCTTTGCTATTTTCTTGCCAATACCTATTCATCCAATGCCATTTGGCCTTGCCACTCCACTGACTTGCAGGCTAAAAATACTGCAGAAAATCAGTCACCATGTGCTCCCTGGAGATTTTGGTGACTGAATTTTATTTTGGGTGGTGGGAAATGAAGTTATAAATCAGGATGCTTTTAAAGCAGCTAAATCCGATGTAATGCTTCTAGAATTTCCAAATGAAAAATAAACTTGAAGGGAATTTAAAATGGAAGAGTTTGTAAGTCTTTGTGAATATTTTGAATGTTGTACCATATTTGTGTCTTTCTAGGCAAAAAAAAATGAATCATTTAAAAATAAATTAACACAGAAGAGTCTTGTAACCGTAGGTTTGAACTCACATAAATGCAGAGACTTAATTCTTTACTTTTTTCTGCGTTCTATTCTGTGATTTATTCACAAACCAAACCAGAGCAATCTCACTGATCTTCTCTTTCAAATTAGATAATCTGATATATTTCTCAATGCATTTTTATTTGATCAGTTCCCTCTAACAGGAACCCAAGCGTTCTTAACTCTTTTTGCTCTCCTTCTTCATAGAGCCCTCAGGCTTCAAAATGACATTGTTCCCCCTCAGTGGAATTATAAATAACCACACAACTCACTTTTTAGCCTTGTAATATGTGCCATAATAAGGACACAGAGACGAAAAATTCCCACTTGTTTTATTTGCTAGCTAGCGCTCCAATCTTTAAGACCCATGACTACCCCCAAAATTCTAGCTCTGAAGTTAAATCAGGCCACCCCCCGGGGTGGAGGGTAACCACAGCAACTTCATTTTTAAAATACATTTGATTTTCTTTTCCTAATCTTCCAGCCTTCCTTTCTTTTCGTTTTTTTCCTCTTACACTGCTGCATGCTTTAATTTTGCTTTCAGTCAGTAGTTTAAAAACTTTAGCTCCTAGTAACTGGAAAAAATGGTTATTTAAAGATAACTGCAACTTGCTTAACATGCCAGGCTATCATATGCTCAGTGCTTTGAAGCTGCAAATTAATGACGAGCAGGAACAGTGACTATCTTTCAGAGGAAACTGACCTCTTTCTCATGGCACATCGCTAATGTCATCTGTCTACTGCATCTCATTATGTGAATTTCATGGAGTTTAAAAAAAAAAGTATCTTAAGGCTGTGCACAAATAAAAAGGACCTTCTAGTATTAAGCACTTCGAAAATTTTTGATCTCTCAAAATACCTTCCTTAGATACTGCTTCCCCCTTTTGTGCATGGCACGCTGCTTATGTCATCTATTCTCTGTGACTAATTATGTTAATTTTGTGCCATAAAAGTAACTGAAGGCTGTTAAGAAATAAAAGCTTTTGAGTGGCCTTATTTCATAAACACCCCTTTTGAACAAGGCACATTTAGTCATATTTGCAGTAACAGAAAGAGTCTTGTGCTAAAAATACAACAAAGGCTCTTGAATATGGCCATTTATTCCCACTTTATTAGGTAATTTATGAAAAAGTATGAAGGGAAGCCTTTTTGTTACTATAATTTGCATAAAGCTGGTGCCCCATTAATGAGATAACTTCCTGCCTTTTGTGTATCACCAGCTGGAAATAGAAATGGAGGAACTTTTCTGTAGCCCAATTACTTAACCTGCTGAGTTCAGAGCTGGAAAGTAAACGGGATTCCTATCTGCCAAAGAACTTTATTTTGGTTCCTCTAACCTGATTTTAACTAGACTTACTGTGGTGCTCACTTTGTAGTACATACAAGTCTCGAATTATTATGTCGTACACCTGAAATGAATATAATGTTATATACCAATTTCACCGTAATAAAAAATTATTATAATATTTAGAAGAAGGATGAGCGCCAAATGCAAAAACTAACTAAATGTCAGCAAGGCTATATGGTAGAATGCATATCTACTTCTGGAGAATATTACTTATTTAATAATCATTTTTTTTCCCCATTGGAGCATAATTGTGGTATACCTTTCATTGGGTCAAGTGAGTAACATTTGATCATGTTTTTGAACATATGGAATGATACATAAGACAAAAAGAAAAACTGTGAACTAATTTTAGTTTTGGGGGGCACTGGTAGGGGGCAATGGATTGTTTTGCAATTATGAAATGCAGTCTTTCAGTGAAAGATATTAACAATATTCTATAATCATAATAATCATTCATTGCTACCTAAAGATACCTCGGTAAATTAAAGAACTACTTATTAAGGTCCAAAATATGCCATGAAGAGTACATGATTTTGCCACGAGGGGTGGGAATTCTACACATACAGTACAAGCATGGAAGAATAAAATAGGGTCAAAAGAAAAAGGGTGTTTTGGAAGTTATAACTTGTATGTACATATGTGCGCACCCCTATACAAGCTTAGATAAAGCTTTGTCAAACCCCAGAAACATAAGAGTCTGTGGAAAGGGAAATTCTGCTTATCAATATATGACTAAGTGATTTAACCTAACCTTTGAAAATTATAGTTTAGTGAAGTTAAACTGTTACACTTTTTCTCTCCACTTCCTAATGCCAGCTATATAAATGTAGCGCTAGATGACACATTGCTAAACATTGCTCAGTGATACCTCAACATGGAAAATAAAATGAGAGTAAGAACAGAGGAGGCAAAACCACCACCTTTGCTTAAATTTAACAAATAAACTGGAAAAGTGAATGGTTAGCCCCACGGTATCAGCATCTTTTTCTTTTTTTTTTAATGTTACGTTAATCACCATACATTACATCATTAGTTTTTGATGTAGTGGTCCATGATTCGTTGTTTGCGTATAACACCCAGTGCTCCATGCAGAACGTGCCCTCTTTAATACCCATCACCAGGCTAACTCATACCCCCCCTCCCCTCCAGAACCCTCAGTTTGTTTCTCAGAGTCCATAGTCTCTCCTGGTTCGTCTCCCCCTCCGATTTCCCCCCTTTATTCTTCTCTTCCTGCTATCTTCTTCTTTTTTTTAACATATAATGTATTATTTGTTTCAGAGGTACAGGTCTGTGATTCAACAGTCTTGCACAATTCACAGCGCTCACCATAGCACATACCCTCCCCAATGTGTATCTATCAGCATCTTTTAAAATAAGGTGTTGAACACTTTTAAATTACAGTGAAAAACTGTCTTATGATTAGGGCAGAATTTGTTTTTCTATACACTTCTTATACTATCTTGGGTAAATTGCATTTCCTGAATTAGTAGTAGCTACAAAGGCCATGACACCTCTGGAAAGCTTTCAAATGCTTTGACAATTTCACCATGAGAATGTGGCTGTATTTTAACTTGTAGGGGGAAGCATGATTGTGTAGGCATTCCACTTACATTCTGCATACTTATTCTCTGGACAATCTTCTCTACAGTTGGATCAAAAGCCTGGTTCCCAGTGTGTGAGACATCTCCTTCTCTTTGGGAAACTCCTTGTATCTTGCATCCTGAACAGGAATCTATTAGGCATTTTCACCCAGCCCATCAATTGTACCAGGGCAGCATTTCCCAAACATAATAATACACAAGACAGTTTTTGCATGATATGTCTACCTTCTTAGGTACCAAAGAACACAATGGGAGAGAAGCTCTTCTAGGGGACTAACTTTCTTATCTATAGTTCACTGCTGGGGAATTCTTTGTAGTGGGTTTTATGGTCTAAATTGTTTGATTTAAGGGAGTTAAAAACAGGTAGGGACTTCGGCTCAGGTCATGATCCTGGAGTCCCGGGATCGAGTCCCACATCGGGCTCCCTGCTCCGCAGGGAGTCTGCTTCTCCCTCTGACCCTCCCCCCTCTCATGTGCTCTCTCTCTCTCATTCTCTCTCTCAAATAAATAAATAAAATCTTAAAAAAAAAAAAAAACAGGCAGGGAAAATAAGTGCTATTCATCCAATCGATGCAACTTATCTTTTTTTTTTTTAATTTTTACATAGATTTATGGTAAAGAGCATAGATACAAGGCTATCAGGAACACCCAGAAATTCCAAACAGTAGTCTCTAAGAAGTTATCAAGAATGGGTTGGTCTGAATAGGCACTTCCTAATCCACTTTCTTCTCATTATCACCTGGGAGAGAAATGGATCCCACAAATTGTCATAGTTTTCCATTTGTTTGTAACTGGAATGGTGACAAATCTATAATTTAAATTTTCATGAGGGTTACTCGTTTGAACCACTGGAACATAGAGGAAGAATATAGTGTAATGAGTAATACTTTAAGGAAAAAAAACGAGAGAGAGAGCAAGAGAGACTAGAGCAACCTAATTAAACTCAGGGGAGAAAGTAGCCAAAATGACAAAGCAAAACACATAACTGTAATATTTTTGTTTTAATGTTTTTGAACCTCAAGATTTCACATTCTAGCTACTCTATGAAAATGCTACATTCTAACTCTTACCCTTCTATATTTGACTCAAACTTTTCTGACATAGACCTGAAAATTAGTTGATCTTCCAAAGTTTCACAGTTAAATGAAGAATTTAAGCAAGGTCTACATAGTGAAGTAATATACAGTATTGAGCTTTAGAATATTAATTAAGCAATAACTTGGGGATATATGCCACAGGTCCATTTAATTATCATCTTACATGGGGACGACCTTATGAATATATCAAGATAGCTCTTTCTCTCCTTAGCACTTGCCGAAAATTTCTATGAACTGTCACAAAATAGCTCAAAAAAAAAAAAAAAAGAAAGAAAAGAAAAAGAAAAGAAAAGACATCAACAACCAGCATAAAGTTAATCCACTGTTAAAGCTATGTAACAGTATTGAGAAAGCTAAGGGGGAAAGTTTGAATCAACAAATATTTTCTACATTCCTACCGGTAACTCCAAGGCCTTTTTTTTCCCCTTCTGTCCTTTTCCCCCCTCCTTGTCTGTTACAAGTTATGATGTGTGGATGAAGGCTTTTTCCCATGCAGTAATGACTGTATACTGAGATTTCAAGGGGCTGTTCATGACAATCCCATTTTCTGTGTAATTTCATGGTTGTCTTCTTGAATGAAGATATTGGCTGCTCTGAAGCAGGGGGTCAGCCACTCCTGCTCCCTTTCAGTATTGTTCCGGAGTATGTTTCCTTTCAGCTGATGAAAAGTAATTCATCATTTACACCCCTGAATTCTGCCAGCATTTTTTGAACAACTTTTCTTTCCCTGTGGTACCTTAGGCCCATGAAAGAGATAAATAGGTTCAATACAACACGAGGCCCCAGATCCTGGGAGCAGGTTAGGCCTCTGAGGCCCCGAGCTGCCCCTTTCTCATGATAGAGTTTGTCACCTTTCTACCTCTAGAAGTCAAATCCTGTCGACTCAGCCATCTTTCAGGCTCTCTGAAGTGGCTTTGGCACCCACTGGGGCATGTGAGCTTAAAATTGATTTTTTTTAAGATCTGTCAAGTTCCCTTAAGGGACGGAGTTGACAGCCAGCAGGCCTCAACTATCACAAAGCATTCAATGTGTAAAAGACACCTAAGGAACTTCCTTTGAGGGGCCAAAGGGCTTCAGACTTTGTGACACATTGAGTGGGTGCTGTTGCTAAGAAACTGGCTTTTGGTGGTAGGCTTTTTCCTGCAACTCGGTTACTTTGGGAAGTACTTTAAGCCACCTCTCTTCTTATGGCAGAAGACAACACAGACTATTCTAAAAGCAAGAAACAAACAAACAAACAGAAAATATGTTACACGGAATCCTTCTGTGATTCTTCGGATTCCAATAGCCTACTTCTTCTGCAGTTTGGGGAATTACTTAACTCTAGTATTTACACCAGCTTTCAGAAAAATAAAGCCCTGGGGCAATTGAAACTCAAATAATAGCTGGTAATAGCTGGTATTTGTTTTTAAAGTGAAGGATATCAACTCTTTAGAAATCTGGACATTACAGAAAATAATGCAAAAATAGATTGCTCTTTCTCAACTTTAACGGTGATTGGCTTAAGAACCTCAGTAATAGCATGATGCTAGAGTTTACCTCCCATTTCTTGAAAAATAATGCCAGAACAATTACAACCAGCCAGCGGTTCTGACCTGGGTCTACCAGATCAAGAGGCTGTTTAATTCAGCCTCTGAGTTAGCCATTTCTCCCTATTTCGTATGTTCTCTTAGAAGTCAAAATAATAGGGGCAGGGTTTTGCTATATTGTTTTAAAGGCTAAGGAAGTTTTCTCTTCTTTCTGATACTGTTTTTGAACAGCTTCAAGCTGGCAAGTAATTTTTTTGTTGTTGTTCTAAATAAAGAAGAAAACAACTTTGCCTCGTAGCCACAGCTTAACCACTTTCTCCAGCCAAACCATTTGTACAGAGCGAGCACAGCATCCTTTGGAAGATTAGTGACTCCTCAAAAGAAGTCAGGAGACAGGATTTCAAATTCAATTCCAACCTGTGTGGTTTGAAGGCCGTGAAACTTTCAACAACGACATAAATACTGCATGTGTCTCTCTCTCCAGAGGCTGGATTTTACCGACTGGTACGTGAAAGGCCAATTGTATAAGCAGGTGTAGGTCTGAGTTGAAAGGACTTGATGGCATTAATCTCCCTTTAAGAGGTCTTGTTTTCATGGGCTGTTGTCAAGCATAACTGGGTTGTTCTGTGACTACAACTGCAGTTATATTTCCCTTGTTATAGAAAAGTGCCCCAGCTTTTCAAGGAATTTCTTCATGACTTTCCCAGAGACAGTTTCAGTGTTCTCTGTTTAGGGAGATAGACGGTAAGGGAGAAGAGTTTAGGCTTTCGTATCAGACATAACTTGGCTTTGAATTTTGGCTTGTGTGAGCTGTGTTGCCTCAGTAAATTTGTGAAACTTCTCTGAGACACAGCTTCCTTGTGCATAAAATTAGGGCAACCATATCTGGGGATTAGATGAGGTTATGCATGGAAAATACCCAGCATAGTCATTGGAATGGAAGTGTAATAAATGATAATCATTATAACCCCGATTGGCCAAATATAATCCACTATTTCATGGTCTTCATCACTGATGCTCAAGTCACCATAAATATTAAGAATTATGGACTTTAAAATGCAATTTTCCTCCTGAATCCAAACACTGAACATGTTAAACTCTACACTAGAAAGATTATTACCTAGAGCTAAGTCAAGATGTGGCTATGATCATTTTGAACAGATAACCTGGTCAAAATATAAAAGGAAATACTGTGATATTTTCTGAACCAAGGTTACTAACAAAAGTTCTTGAACAGAAAAGAAACAGGTAAGAATAGATGTTGATACCCCTTTCTGTTATTTCATGGACTTAATTAGCTTTGCCATTATTGACTGGCTAGGTCTTGCAACCTATAATGTGAAGAGATTGCTCTTAGTGGAGGGCACATGTGGTCCTTCTATATGTTGGTCCATTCAAGTCATTCCGTCAGCTCTCTGTTCCCTGGTTAAATAAGTGTTAGATGGGACATCAGTATTTTCTGAAAAGTTTTCCAGGTGATTCCAAAGTCCAGTCTGAGCTGAACATCACTGCTTTAGATATAAAAATGTAATAGCTTTTCATTTGCCCACAAAATGTGCTATGTGTCAGTAGCCAAAACTTACTTTTTTTTTTTTTAAAGATTTTATTTATTTATTCATTAGAGACAGAGAGAGGCAGAGGGAGAAACAGGCTCCCAAGGAGTAGGGAGCCCGAAGCGGGACTCAATCCCAGGACCCCGAGATCATGACCTGAGCCGAAGGCAGACGCTTAACCGACTGAGCCACCCAGGCGCCCATCCAAAACTTACTTTGCAGGAGAAATATCATTGCAAATAGGCAGTCACTGAGTGGTTGGAGGCAAAATAGTTGAAATTTAAAAGAAAAGGAAAGGGAGTCTTGAGTGTTAAAAAAAATTACATCGTTATTCCACTGTGTCCTCTTTTTTTTTTTTTTTTAAAGATTTTATTTATTTATTTGACAGAGAGAGACACAGTGAGAGCAGGATCACAAGCAGGGGGAGAGGGAGAGGGAGAAACAGGCTTCCTGCGGAGCAGGGAGCCTGATGCGGGGCTCGATCCCAGGACTCTGGGATCATGACCTGAGCCGAAGGCAGACGCTTAATGACTGAGCCACCCAGGCGCCCCTCACTGTGTCCTCTTGACAATTGGTTACACAGACAACAGTCTCACCCAACAAACTGTGTGATTATACAACTCTCCATGTGTTACAAGGATAGTTCCATGTGGACACACTAAGGGATAGAGATGGGACCTTGGACCTCTTTTTCCCAGTGTCCACTAAGGCTTTATATTATCCAGTTCTTTTTCTAGGAAATCTTCCCCACCCCCTGATAGTAAATTAGATGCACCTGTACCGTGTCTGTCTAGTGTTCTCCAGTACGCCCATTACATCAAGGGAGAGACTGAATGAAGGCACTGGACACAATGAGGCGACTTCCCCAATGGCTTGCAGGCCATAGGAGAAAGTATCATGTCTGCTGGGATCACCCTTGTTTCCTCAGTGCCCACTTTAGTGTTGGTTGAATCCAGGCACTTAACACACATTTGCTGAGTGTGTGAAAAATAAATGAGCTATTCCCATCAAGACTTCTCCAAAACCAACAACACCCCCCACACTAAAGGCTTAACATGGCTAGAGTTTTTGCCCAAGAATCGAACTATTGTTCTACTATGTAATTTTTTCATATTCCCCTGAGAGAAGTTGGCAAAAATACTACGGCTAACAAACTCACAATTCACCAAAAAAAAAAAAAAAAAAAAAGATGGATTTGTCTCTCCTGGAAAGAGAATACTCTAGAATTTATTTGATAAGGTAGAAATGAGGTAAAGTGGGCTCATCCTATTTCCATATTGGGAATAAGTTCACCAGTAGCCTGGGAAGAAATAAGTAGGTTGTCTATTTTGGACATTCTTGAAGCTATACCATCACTGATAAAGAAAAACTACAAAAGTTTCAGTGATACACTTTGATGCATCTATGTGTTCACAGGGTCATCATATTACAGTCATTATGGCCGTAAACGTACTTCCCTCCCTGGTCTATTATAACTGGCCGTAATGTACCATAGAGGCTCAAGATGTTCTCTTCTTGACTGAGTCTGGAGAGTATCTATTTCACAGTGTATTCCCCTTAAAGGGAGAGTCTACAAATGGCAATAGACGAGGCACTTATCTGTATATAAGCATCGAAGATAGAATGGGAGTAAATGATGCACTTCATGGGGTTGCATTACTTCTCCAGCACAATTTGCTGTGCTTAAAAAAAAAAAAAAAACAGAGAGAGAGAGAGGGGGAAAGAGAGAAAAGTAATTTGGTAAATGGACTCTAGTGGCCTGAAAGAGTTAATGTGCTTCTTTCTGCTAGAAACAGTGAGCCATTTATATGTAGGCAATTCCTTCGCTTCTCCTGAGTTACATCAATGCTGCAGGAGACATTTTAAAATGGATCTTCACAGACTCCAGGGATGGCGGAAGAAGCTTTTTTTCATTGTCAGTAGTAACTAGAAATGAGTTTGTAATTTTTCTTCTCACTTTTTTTTTTTTTCTCCTCTGTGGTGTCACTCTGAGAAGATGATTTGAAAGACTTGCTTTCTTACATTTGTTATAGGGAGGTTACCTCCTTGGTGTTCTTAGTCCAACCACACAATAACTTGAGGGGTTAACAAGTATTTTCCATAATAAAAATCAAGAACAACAGAAAGAGCTGATATGTCCTTCAAGCATTTTGATAGATATCTATTTGTTAGTTTCTCTCTTTCTACTACATATTACCAACTCAAGTCTCGTTTTTTAAATATCTGTTTCTGGATATTTTCAACATATTTTTGCTTAGGTTGTTCTTTTTAAAATTATATCAGCTTTCTCTTTACTCATAATTTAAATGAATATTAAATGCATCACAACCTTTTTTAATTATAATTTTCTCTCACAAATTCATCATGCGTTATAAGATTCTGATAAATATGCTTTTGTGGTTTTTGCATTCTTTCCAAAATATCTTTTCCCAGGGCAACCTCTTTTGGATTCCTTTATTTTCACAATATGTATACGTCTAAGTGTTTCAACAGTATTTTTCAAACATTAAGCATTTGTTCACTTGTTTTTCAAATTCTAGGGTATGAATTTCACAAATCTTTTCCTTTAGCTGAGCACAAATGTGAGATGTACTTTTGCCACCCACCCCACCCCACCCCCTCCTCCGCCCGGCAACAAGTTTCAACTGTGCAAAGGAAATTTTATCTAGAAGAAAAATATTTGATACTTTATTTTCTCTTCATGCCCTAGAGGTGTATTTCAACATTCACAGAATACCTGACTATCCTTATTTTCCCTAATGTCTATCCAGGCAGGATCTGCTGTGTCAGCTAAAACACTCACAGCTTTTCTCTTCCTGGGCTATCATATCTATGTAATATTGAAGCTTCCCCCTCCTTATTTTGTTTCTAGTTTCAGTAAACCTTATCTAGCATTTTAAATCCCCAGTCATTTCCCTGACTCAACCATATCACTAGTATTTCAATAATATCATGCTTATCCCTGATACTCACATTCATACTTATCATTGATAAAGCTTTGATGTAATAAATCCTTGATATAATATCGTACTTATCCATGCTATGAGATATAATCAAAAATGAAAGCAGAAATTTAAGATACAGAGAAAATATATTACTTGCCAATTTTCCACAGTAACTTTTCATCATTACTCCAAAATTACTTTTTAATGCAAAGAGTAGTTTCAATCACATTGAGGCCCGCATGATTCAGATACTATCATAATCACAATTAGATTACATTACGGCAATCAGGAATGGAGATCATTAAGAGAAAGAATATAAATTGCTTTAGTTTTACAAGTACTGAGCTAGCAAAATTATAATTAATCTCCATTTATAATCTTTTCTTTCATAGAACTGCAAAGCATGCTACTTTTTTTAGGCCATCAATACAAATTAGAACTAAGTAATAAAACCTTAACTACTACTACTGTGCTGCTCACAATTGAAGAAACTTTCACATTATGTGTAGAAGGCTTTTGATACCAACAGTGCCCTTAGAGTAGATTGTTTCAATGCAATAAGCCCAACTCTTACAAGGTGCTGTATAAAAAACAGAATGCTGCAGAATCTCTCCTTTCAGAATAATCAGTTTGTGCATTCCATTTCTTAAATGAGATGGTGCTACTCATGTGAGATTAAGAAATATTGAATTTGCAGTCACTGTGAACACATCATCCTGGGCATCCCAAATTTTAAATATAGTCTTTTAAAAGTATAAGAAATAATAATATAAAAATAAATAAATTCAAAATACTGAGACACTCAAAATGCAATCAATTCTAATTCTCGTAATTGTTTTATATTTTTAAAATGGATTAAGTTGGGGCGCCTGGGTGGCTCAGTTGGTTAAGCGACTGCCTTCGGCTCAGGTCATGATCCTGGAGTCCCGGGATCGAGTCCCGCATCGGGCTCCCTGCTCGGCAGGGAGTCTGCTTCTCCCTCTGACCCTCCCCCCTCTCATGTGCTCGCTCTCTCTAGCTCATTCTGTCTCTCAAATAAATAAATAAAATCTTTAAAAAAATAAATAAATAAATAAATAAAATGGATTAAGTTATGTATTCTGGTATTCTAAGTCCTTCCATAGTCCTTTATATACCTTGTGGTTATTAGTCCTTAAAATTCGCCTCAAAATACGCTAGAGTAAATATTATAGATGATAATAAATATAGGTTACCTAATATTATACAGATTCACAAAACTTTTCCCACAATTTGGAAATTGAAACAGTTATAAAAATCAGACGATTTTTTGGAACTCATTTGGTGGCTAATTGAACCCACATGAAGCCAAGCTGACATGAACTTATGTGACATCAAGATCTCTGTGAATATTCCTCCGACACAGCTCCAGACCCCAATAAATAATTAAATAATATATGGCATACATACACCACATTACCTTTTCTAAATGGGAAAAACAGTTTTCTAAAAGGCATCTTGAAAGGTTTTTAGATAAGGATTTATGGCCTCAGTAGCTGCATACGGGGGGCACACATAGCTGAGACAAAACTACCAGTAACACTTGTCTCCTTTGCCTGTTGCCTCTCTATGCCTAGTCTCTGCCTTTGGCACAATCTTGCTCTCACTTCTGAGTCAGCTTTTCACCATCTTGCTGGGAAATGGGTAGTAGATGGGCCATGATTCTGATCCACCCAGCCCTTGAGGCATCTGATAGGAGTTTGGGTAGCTGGAGCCCTGGTTGGACACCACCAGCTTTGAATCTACACATCCATTTACCCAAGTAACCAGTGGTCCCAGTGGGCTCCACAGATATTATTGATTTGTATGTGTGCCATGACTTGGAAGATGTTGGGAAGCATTGTTTTGGGTATCCAGTTTCTTCTCACCTCATAATTTTCATGAACCAGGTACAAGCTGTTGATAACAGTGCCTGACATAATAGACAATGATTATTTGCTGAATGTTGAATGTATAAAATGCTATTTTTATTATTACAATGTTTGCACTTTTTAATAGACACATGAAATGTTATTTTCAGGAAGCCAAGTATGAGATCAGGCTATGGGTGATTTATGCTGAGTCATTCCAATGTAGGCTAAAGTATTTCAAAGGCTGATCCTGAAGGCAGTCCATTTAAGTATAGGAAAGAAAAATAGGTCTAAATATTCTGTATTTGTATCAAATCCTCTATTAATGGTGGAAAAAAATATGGCAGCATAGGTTTTTTGTTTGTTGTTGTTGTTGCTTTTTTTTTTGCAGCATAGATTTTAGAAGTGATAACATATAAAACACCCTGACAGTTGATAAACCTCTCAAATTCCAGAAATTTGTAATGATCCTTTGCAAAAATAAGAATGGGAAAAAATAATGATAAGAGAAATACTTAGGCATATTATTTTTACTAAAAAAAACAGAATAAAAAGTTTTACTTATAAATAATTGTTTTAGTTTAAATTGTTAAAAGAATGGACTTTGGATGGCTCTGCACTGAATCTAATTTAATTAAACAACATGCACACCGCTGCCCAAATCGTATTTTTACTGTATATGTGAAATAGTAATAATTTAAAAAAACAAAATTACTATACTTATAGGCAATGAAATTAGTTTTTAGTGCTAATAAACTCATGCGTTGCAGCTATAAGATTCTATGGCTCTATGCTAGGAATTTTTCACAAAATCAAAGCTTTCCAGAAATTTTCCTTGTCTGAAGGGATGGTATGCAAAGTTTAATTCAGAAAAAAAATCAAGACGGAAAAAGAAGTATGATCTCACCTCATCAATAATTATTGGATAAATTATACGTATTTTCTAAGATACCCTAAAAATGAGATAATAAGGCATCAAACAAATTATATTTGTAAAGAGTAAATCATCTCTCTTATCTACAGTTTTAAGCAATTATAATACATCAGTAGTGTATTTTCCCTCCCATCATTAATTATTTAATTAATCCATCTGAATCAGATGCTTGTAGGATACTGATATGAAAAGACATTGTGTTTGCCATTAAAGAGACACAAAATAAAACCATTGCAAAATACTATAAAAGAACAAGAAAATGCTATTACAGTTAATAGGAGGGAATTTGCTTCTGACAGCAGTCAATAGAGAATATTCTGTGTGTGTGTGTGTGTTTATGATGGTCTTTGAAGTCTAAATTTCTTAAACAAATATTTAAGCTTCTCTAATATTTAGTCTCAATCTGCGTTTATATTCATATAGCATAAGTTCTAACTAAATTAGTTTTCTTGCCAAGTGTGCTTGGAGAAAAGCACGAAGGCTAACTGTGTTAGGCCATGAATAGTATTTGTCTTAGGAACTTTGGAGAAAATTCTTTTGTTAGCAGTTGGAATGAATTGGATGGTGAATAACTGAAGGGGGAGAAACAAAGTTTAAGCATAGAAGCGAGAAAAATAAAGACTTTGAAGTGGGAAAAGAAAGGAAAGGATAAGGGAGGATAAAGGATAATATTTTGAAGAAAGGACTCACACCACCCAGGGAATAAGGGAGAGGGGCAAGTTGGAAAACGAACAGCAACGTCCTGTATTGTTTTAAGTCTGTGAACAGTTAGAGATATAGTTCTATTACAGAATTAGGTAAGTGGTCATAGGAACTTTCCTTGAAATATAGGAGAATAAAAGGGTTTTACTCTTTTTCTCCCTTTCTTTAAACTTTCCTATTTTTCTTGATATAACATAATAAAAACAAAAAATGTAATAGGAAAAACCCCAAAACCAAACCAAAATTTTGTGATATTCCTGCTAGATATAATTAAATATGGAACAAAATGATAGTAAACATTGGGGACTATGCATATCTCCTAAGACTTTATCAGAGAATTGAGTTCTCAGAATGGAAATGCTGCAGTGTAGGTCTATCCCAATGACTTTTTCTTCAGAGTCAGGAAAACCAGGGATTTGACTAACTGCTCTCTGTAGAGATCCAGGTTGACAGTATAGGATTTCAGCAGAGAAACTGCTGAGGGAGAAATTATGATTCCTGAACCATATCTGAGAAGCATGAGGGTCATGAAAGACATGGACGATGGTGCAGAGGGTGTGTTCACATGTGTGTGATTATTAGAACAAAATGAGAACAACTAGTGACTTAAATGGTATTTCTATGCATCCTACCTGCATCTTGAGGACAAAATTGAGCAGAAATACGCTCCTAATAGAAAGGAAGTAATAGCCCTCATGAGTGCAGAATAAGAAAAACAAACATATTAAAATTGGAGACTACATAACCTAGCTCCCCCCAACCCAAACTCAACTATACAACAGTCATTAATGTTGCTGTCCAAAGATTGCTGGCACAGAATACAATCGTACTTCTCAACTCCTTCTAGTAACTTGGAGCCATGTGACCTGTTCTGGTTGATGAGTTATGAACATCAGTCATGAAAGTTTATTTAATTGCCCCAGAGATTACTTGTAGGGATCACTTTTTCTCTTCCATAGTACTGGGTAATATTCTAAATGGCTTTCCATCTATCTTGATCATAGAGTGAGGAGGGTAACAATATAAAAATGAACTGCAGATGAGCTGAAATTGTTATAGATCATAAAATTAAGAACTTTTGTTGTGTAATTTGGGTATTCCTTTTTACTACTTCCTAATTTAGCCTCTCCTGCCTGGCATACCACCTATTCCTCCAAATTCAAATATGTGTAATAATCAGAGAAAAGTAAGCATAGTGACAAGAGAGGAGAAAAAAAGAAAAAGAACAAAAGCAACAAAAGCAAATAAATGGCACATCTCATAAAAGGAAAAGCCCAAGGAAACTGAAGAAAAGTGACAAGAAGTAATTCCTAATTCCACATATACCTAAAAGAAGTAGAGATAATATGCTTTCTCGAAATCTTATTTAAATGCAAACAATAAATAAATTCAGACTGATATTATAAGCCAGCCAAAGGAGATAAAATTGAAAAAGATATAAAATATTTTAGAAATAAAAAACATCACACAAAAGAGTCCAGTGAATCAGAATATTTGAAAGCAGGAGTTGAAAAATGTTTTCAGTGAAAGGCGAGAAATTGTCACTCTTTTAAATATAACCATTCTAGAAGATATGAGCGTTATCACATTATAGTATTAATTTGTATTTTCATGTTCAATAAATATGTGGAGCATTACTTCAGAGAAAAGTTGAACTTGTATATATATCTACTTTTGTGAATTTTATATTAAAATACTTGCCCAGTATTCACTGGGCTCTGTTATTAGTGTTATTATTTTATATATTATTATTACTCAATAAATCCTTTGTCATATATTCATATATATAATATTTATTCCTAGTGTGTGACTGGCTTTCTCATTTTTTTTACTTTTAAATAGTGCTTTGAAGAGGGCGCCTGGGTGGCTCAGATGGTTAAGCGTCTGCCTTCGGCTCAGGTCATGATCCCAGGGTCCTGGGATGGAGTCCCACATCAGGCTCCCTGCTCCTTGGGAGCCTGCTTCTCCCTCTGCCTCTCTCTCTCTCTGTCTCTCATGAATAAATAAATAAAATCTTTAAAAAAAAAAATAGTGCTTTGAAGAGTAACTTTTAAGTTCATGACATCCAATGCATCCTTTTTCCCTTTTATGTGTTATTTTATGTCCTATTTCAGAAGTGATGGCCTCTTTCTAATGCTCATAGTCTTTTTTTATATTTTCCTCTAGAAGTTTTATTGGTTTAGATTTTATTTTAGACCTATGATCCATTTTCTTTTGTTCATTTGTTTTCATTTTTTAAGACTTTATTTTTTAGAGCAGCTTTAGTTTCACAGCAAAGTTCAGCAGCAAGTGTAAATAGTCCCACATACCCACAGCCTCCTCATATGCACAGCCTCCCCACTATCAAAACCCAGCACCAGAGTGGTACATTTGTTACAACCAATGAACCAATCAATGAATTTATGATATATCATTATCACCTGAGATCCATAGTTTACTTTAGAGTTTAATCTTAGTACACTTCATGGGTTTACAAACCTATATGTATGTATAATGACATACATCAACCATGATATTGCCATACAGAGTAATTTCGCTCCCTAAAAATCCTCTGCTTTATTTATCTTTCTTTGACTCCTAACCCCTTTTAAATACTGATCTTTTTACTTTGTCCATAGTTTCACCTTTTCTAGAACCTCATATTGTTGGAATCATACACTATGTAGCCTTGCCAGATTGGCTTCTTTCACTTAGTAATATACATTTTAAGTTTCCTCCATGTAGTTTCATGGCTTAATAGCTCATTTCTTTTTAGTGCACTGTCTGGATATAGTTTGTTTATGTCCTATTTCAGAAATGGTGGCCTCCTTCTAATGCTCATAGTCTTTTTTATATTTTCCTCTAGAAGTTTTATTGTTGCTTACAAATTTTGGCAACTATGGGACTAAAACTGCTGGAAATATTTGTGTGCAGGTTTTCTGTGTGGTAATTGCCAACTTATCTGGGTAAATACCAAGGAGTGCAAATTACTGGATCTTATGGTCACTTTCATTTTTTCCACAACTTTACAGTGGTGTGATTTATTTTTTTTTTAATATTTTATTTATTTATTTAACAGAGAGAGAGAGAGAGAAAGCACAAGCAGGTGGAGTGGCAGGTAGAGGGAGAGGGAGAAATAGGCTCCCTGCTGAGCAGGGAGCCCCATGTAGGGCTCAATCCCAGGGTCCTGGGATCATGACCTGAGCCAAAGGCAGACGCTTAACCAACTGAACCACCCAGGCACCCTCAGTGATATGATTTAAATATCATAAAATTTGCCCTTTGTAGTGTGTATCACATTGATTGATTTGAGGATGTTGAACTGCACTTGCAGCCCAGGAATAAATCCTACTTGGTCGTGGTGAATAATCCTTTTAATGTACTGGTGGATCTTATTGGCTAGTATCTTGGTGAGAATTTTTGCATCCATGTTCATCAGGGATATTGGTCTGTAATTCTCCTTTTTGGTGGGGAATCAAGGTAATGCTGGCCTCAAAGAAAGAGTTTGGAAGTTTTCCTTCAAATACACAACCTAACCTTACATCTAATGGAGCTGGAGAAAGAAGAGCAAATAAAACCTAAACCCAGCAGGAGAAGAGAATTAATATAGATTGAGCAGAAATCAATGAAATAGAAACCAAAAGAACAGTAGAACAGATCAATGAAACTAGGAGCTGTTTTGTTGAAAGAATTAATAAGATCAATAAACCCTGGTTGGACTTATCAAATACAAAAGAGAAAGGACCTGAATAAATAAAATCATGAATGAAAGGGGAGAGATTACAATCAACATCAAAGAAATACAAATAATTTTAAGAACATATTATGAGAAACTATATGCCAACAAATTAGGCAATTTGAAAGAAATGGATGCATTCCTAGAGATGTATAAACTACCAAAACTGAACCAGGAAGAAATAGAAAGCCTGAACAGACCCATAACCAGCAAGGAAATTGAAGCAATAATCAAAAATCTCCCAACAAATGAGAGTCCAGGGCCAGATGGCTTCCCAGAGGAATTCTATCAAACATTTAAAGAAGAATTAATACCAACACAAATAATGAATCATGGAACACTACATCAAAAACTAATGATGTAATGTATGGTGATTAACATAACATAATAAAATAAAATTAAAAAAAAAGAAAATGTCTACCTTGATTCTATTTCTTTATTTCTTTATTTCTTTATTTATTTTAGAGACAGAGAGTGCACGAGCCGTGGGGAGGGGCAGAGGGAGAGGGAGAGAGAGAATCTCCAGCAGACTCCCTGCTGAGCGAGGAGTGTGAGGCTGCTCTATCTTTTGATAAAATAAAAACATGAAAACTTAAAAAAAAAAAAGGAAGAATTAATACCTATTCTTCTGAAGCTGATTTAAAAAATAGGGGTAGAGAGTCTTAAGCAGACTCTGCACTGATCATGGAGCCCAGCTCAGGGCTGGATCTTACCACTCTGAGATCACGACTTGAGCTGAAACCCAGAGTCGGGTGCTTAACCAACTGAGCCACCTAGGTGGCCCTATTGTGTTTGAGGCCCATTTATGTTATAGGAAATTTAAGTAACTCATTCCTTTTCATTGCTATTATTCCGTGGTATGGATATGCCACACTTTGTTTATCCATTTACTAATTGATAAACACTGTATTGTTTTATCTTGGGACTATTATGAATAATGCTGTTACTAACGTGCACACACTCATAAATGAATATTCTCAATTCTCTTGAATATATAACCCATTTTCAGTATATTTTTGTGCATAGTATGAAGTGTCATAGTGTATTTTCTTTCCTCTGCATATCAGTTCGTCCAGCACCATTTTTGTGAAGCTATTCTTTCCAAACTGAATTAATTTGTTCTCTTTGTCACAATATTATCACAATTGTTTGTACTTATTTAAGTATTTATGGACTTCCTATTCTGTACCATCCATATATAGGTCTATATTATTCCAATGACACAGTTTATTAATTACTATAGTTTTATGATATATCTTGGTATTAGGTATATAAGTACTTCAATTGTACTCTTCTTCTGTAAAATAGATTTAGCTCTTCTAGATTAATTTCATTTTCACAAATATTACAATTTAAGCTTGTAAATTTCTACTAAAAAGAAAAAGTTGCTGAGATTTTAATTGGAATTCTTTGGAATAAAATGTTCAATTTGGCGGGAATTAACATCTTCATAGTATTGAGTCTTTCCAGTCCATAAGTGTAGTATATCTCTCAATTAGTTATTTTCTCCCAGCAGTGTTTTATAGTATCATTGTATAAATCTTATACATATTTTCCCTAATCTATTCCTCACTATTTGGGGTTTTGGATGTATTTTAATGGTACTTTTATTTCAATGTCCAATTGTTAGCTCATAGATAGAAATTTTTTGATTTTTGAATATTGACCTTGTATTATTACCTTTAGTATATTGAAATTAGTTTTAACCTTGTATTATTGCCTTTAGTACATTGAATTATTAGTTTTAACAGCTGTATGGTAGATTCCTTAGAATTTTCTATGCAGTTATGTTCTATGTGAAAAAGTCAGTTTTGTTTATTCTTTTCCAGTCTGATGGGATTTTATTTCTTTGTCCTGCCATACTACAAAGGCTAGGAACTATAGTGAAAGGTTTAACAGAAGTGCTGATCTGAGGGGAAAAGCTTTCAGAATTTTATCATTAGGTATGACATAAACTCATTTTGTAAAACTTAATAAAAAGTTGAAGTTCCCTTCTATTCCTATTTTGCTGAGTATTTATATTATAAATGAATATTAAATTTTATTCAATGTTTTGACTGGATATATTGAGATAGTAATTTTTTCTGTTTTATTCTCCTAATGTGTTAAATTACATTGTTTAACTGTTACAATAAACTAACTTTTCCTGTTAGAATAGGTTTAGATTTTACCAAAAATCTCTAAAGGTAGATAGTACAGAGATATTTTATATACTCCATACCCAGTTTCCTCTATTATTAATATATTATCTTGGTATAAAGCATTTGTCTTGATTAAGGAGCCAATATTGATACACTCTTATCTATTAAGGGCTACATTTTATTCAAATTTCTTTCTTATTAGCTAATATTCTTTTTCTGTTCTAAGATTCTATCCAGAATACCACATTACATATAATCCTCGTATTCCCTTAAATCCTCTTGGCTGTGACAATTTCTCGAACTTTCCTTATTTGATGAAATTTACAGTTTGAGGAGTACTGGCAAGGTATTTTGGAGAATATTCCTCAACTGGGATTTATTTATGTTTTTCTCATGTTACATGGAGTTATGGACTTTTGGATGGAATCCACAGAGGCAAAATGCCATTTCATCACGTAATATCAAAGATATATACTATCAACATGACTGACACTGTTGATTTGAAGCTTGACCACCTGACTGAAGTACTGTTTGTCAGGTTTCTCCAGTATGAATTTACTATTTTTTCTCCATTTCCATGTTTTACTTTTTGAAAGGAAGTCACAATACATGGCTATCTCCTTTAAGGTGGTGTGACTATATAAATCAAATGGACTATTTTTTTAAAAGATTTTATTATTTATTTATTTATTTATTTATTTATTTAGAGAGTGTGCATGTATGCATGTGCACAAACAGGGGGAAGGGCAGAAGGAGAGGGAGAGAGAATCCCAAGCAGACTCCACTCAGCGCTGAGCTTGAGCCAGACAGTGATCCCACAACCCCCAGCCTACAACCCTGCTGAAATCAAGAGTCCGAGGCCCCCCTGGATTCTTTTGTATAGGAGATTTATTTTTTCCACAATTACTTAATTAATACCAGGATGTACTCATTGATATTTATCTTATACTATTTTTCATCAACGATTTGTAATTTTTCACATACAGATCCTATATTTATTGCTAATGATTTCATTTTTATTTCTCCATTGTAAACTGTATTTTTTTTTTAAATTTCAAATTCAAATGGCTCATTGGTGGTATATATGAAAGCACTGATTATTGTATATTGATCTTGTGTCCTATGTCCTTGCTATACTCATTTATTGTTTCAGGATACTATTATTATTAGATTTGGGGGACCCACTAGGGGAGAGTAAGGTCATCTGTGAATAAAGTCTGTTTTCCTTATTCTTTCCAATGAGTATAAATTCTATTTCTTTTTCTTGTTTCATTATACTACTCAGGACTTCTAAAAGTGGTGAAAGAGATCATCCATAACTTCATTCTTACCTTAAGGAGGTGTCCAGTCTCTCACTCCTAAGTAGATTTTCTGTTGTTGTTCTTTTTCATGTTGAGAAAATTCTCTATTCCTAGTTTGTTGAGAGTTTTTACTATGTATAGGTGTTGTATGGTTAAATACTTATTCTGTATCAATTTATATGATTATAAGATTTTTCTTCTTTAACCTATTGTTGGTGTTATGATTTTAAGTTATTGAACTCTTCCCATTTTTTTGCATTTTGTAGACTTTTATGTATTTTTGTGCAACCTGAAAAAATTAATTTGGTTGTTGTTTAAATATGTTTGTACATGGTTGTATTCAATTTGCTAATATTTGGTTGGAGGTTATTACATCAATATTTATAAGAGAAACTGGTCTGTAGTTTTCTTTTCTTGTAATGTCTTTATATGCTTCTTTAATTAGGCATATGCTGTCATAAATGAGTAAAGAAGTGTGTCCTTTGTTTCTATTTTCTGAGAGAGTTTGGGGGGTGGAATGAACATTACTTTTTCCTTAAGTGTTTGATAGAAATGTATATTCATATGTATATATGAAAACATACATACATATATTGCTGAATTCAATTTACTAATTTGTTTGGGCAATGCTGGCCTTATTAGGATAATTCTGAATTCATAAAATAAGTTATTCCTCTTTTTCTGTTTTTTAAAATACTTTGTGTAAGATCATTATTATACCTTTTTTTCAATATTTGATTGATTATATCAATGAAGTTATTTGGATCTAGAGTTTTTATAATTACATATTCAGTTTCTTTATATGTTATAGGGATATTCATAATTTTTATTGCTTTCTGTGTCTGTCTTTATAATTTGAGTCTTAAAAACTTGTCCATTTCTTCAGTTATTAAATATATTTATATAAATGTTTTTTAATGTTCCTTTGACATACTTTAAATATATGTAAGATCTGTAGTGATGTGCACCTTTTCTTTTCTGATATTGGAGATTTTAATCTACTTTCTACTTTCTTTTTTTCTTTATTATATTAGCTAGAAGTTTGGTAATATTATTGATGCATTTGAAAAGCATTTTGAATCATTCTTTGGCTTCATTATTCTTTATTTTTGTTTCAATTTCTATCTCATTGATTTTCTATTTATTATTTTCTTCATTTTATTTAATTGGGGCTTAATTTGCTCTTACTTTACTATATTTTTAAGGGGAAGCTTAGATAATCGACTTTATAATTTATTTTTTCTCATTAAACTTGAAGTATTTATTTTCCTATGAGCATTGCTTTAGCTACAAACCACAAATTTTGATATATATTTTTTTAATTTTATTTATGTATTTGACAGAGAGAGACAGAGAGCACAAGCAGCAGTAGAAGCAGGCAGAGGGAGAAGCAAGCTCCTGGCTGAGCAGGGAGTCCGATGAGGACTCGATCCCAGAACACTGGCATCATGACGTGAGCTGAAGGCAGACACTTAACTGACTGAGCCACCCAGGCGCCCAAATTTTGATATATTCTATTTTAATTTTCATTCAGATCAATATGTGTTCTGATTTATCTGTGATTTTTTCATTGTTCCATGTACTATTAGGAAATTTGTTTTTAATTTCCAAATATTTTGATATTTCCAGATATCTTTCTGTAATTAATTTTGATTTTCTTTGCTTTATAGTTAGAGAATATTCTCTACATTATTTAAATATTTATAGGGGCGCCTGGGTGGCTCAGTAGGTTAAGCGTCTGCCTTCAGCTCAGGTCATGATCTCAGGGTCCTGAGATCGAGTTCTGCATGGTGCTCTGCTCAGCAGGGAGTCTGCTTCTCCCTCTCACTCTCCCTCTGTGCTCTCTCTCTCTCAAATAAATAAATAAAATCTTTAAAAAATTTATAAATTTATGAAGACATTTTTATGATCTAATAGTCTATTTTAGGGAATATTTCAGGTGCACTAGAAAAGAATTGCTGCTCTGAAATTCTATAAATGCCAATTAGATCAAGCTGCTTGAGCGTGTTGTTAATATCTTCTATATGTTTATCAATTTTCTCTTTTCTTGGTTACTTCTAGATTAGCCTTACTCCGAGGATAGCTTGCCCCACTCCTATGTATAATCCTGGTATCAATTCAATAGACTATTATTCAACAAGATCTCTTTACTCTGACTGGTAAGAACTTAAATTTTCCTGGTGGTTTTGAGTTCAGAAAACTGTTTCGCCTACAGCTCCCAGTTAGTTGTATTCCTTAAAAGTTTTTCTTTACTTTTCTTTACACAGCCTTACAGAGTTTTGTCCTATGCATGCACATAGATTCATCTTCAACCAATGCTACATATTTTTGGAGCTTTTCTTTACATTGCTTTCTCTGCATCAGCATTGAGCCCTGAAAATTATATACACACAGCCTCTTGGATGTCTGTCTGACTTCTGCCCTCTCATCTCAACCAGAATGATGGTCTCTATTAAGTTATTCCCAAACAGCACTGTAGTTTGAAATCAACTCCTTGCAGGAAGCCATTGCAATTAAAAGGCTTCTACCATTTGTTTTCCTTTCTCTCAATGATCATAGTCCTGTGTTGCTTGTAATTCAGTGTCTAAAACAGTTATTTTTAATATTTTGTTCAGTTTTATAATTGTTTGAAAATAGGGAGTAAGTTTGCTCTTATTACTCTCTCCTATCTGAAAGAAGTTCTGTAACTGCTCCTGTTGAATGAAATATATACAACATTTATCTTCCATGCTAACCTGATGCCATTTATAAACCTTATACATTTAATTATATTTTTCCACTTTGATACTTTGATATCTCTACCTAATAATTTTTAAGATCCAGTTGATTGCTTAATTAATTGTTAAATTATGTTAGAAAACAATTCTAAACTAATTACACAAAGTGTAAATAACGGTACTAATATTGGATGTTCTCTTGAATATGTTTCATAATTTTGCTAAAACAAGAGAAAAAATTACATGCTAGATATGGTGGTTACAAGCAGAGATTTTTAATTTTTATTTAATTGAGGGTTTAAATAGAAGTTTGAGGCAACTTCTTGTTCTATGATTGGGCATTGATATTGTCTATAAATTAGCTCATAAAGGCAGAGATTTTAAAACATGATATTTGAATCATTAAAACAACTGAGCAGTCATTCCAGGGCACAGAGGAAGAAAAGAGAGGGGGGTAAGGAGTGTATTATGTAGTGGTATGTAATAAACTATGGCTATTCAGTCAAGAAGTCTCAAGTTTTTTTTCTCTTTCTTTCTTTTTTATTTTAGCTTCAATTGTAGTATTAATTTGGAGAAAACAAGAATTAATACCATTAACTAAAAGACACTTTGAGGGGTGCATGGGTGGCTCAGTTGTTAAGCGTCTGCCTTCGGCTCAGGTCATGGTCCCGGGGTCCTGGGATCGAGCCCCGCATCAGACTCCCTGCTCCGCAGGAAGCCTGCTTCTCCCTCTCCCACTCCGCCTGCTTGTGTTCCCACTCTCGCTGTCTCTCTCTCTGTCAGATAAATAAATAAAATCTTTAAAAAGTAAAAATTTAAAAAAAAGACACTTTGACATTTTAAAGAGAAAGTGAGATTAGAGAAATTACCCAATAACTGCATTATTTTGAAGGTCTCAGTGACTTCTCTAAGAAATCCTCATTCTGGGAAGCCAGAAAGGGTTGAACACGTATACCAAAATTGTTTCCATGTAATCTAAGTAGATGAACAAAATTAAAAGTAATACCCAAGTATATCTCTAAATAGCCACAAAGAACCATGTGATATTGATATTTTCCCCACCATAAACCCTTGCCCTTCCCTTAAACATTCTCTAAGTATAAAGCGTCAGTGTTCAGATAAGGAGATCATTTATTTTTCTTTGCATAGTTAATTGATTTCATGATAGCTGACTCAGCTTTTTTGGCCATAGTTCGTTATTATACTAATTTTGATAAAAAACTTTGAGAATGTAAATAATACATTATATATATCTTGACTTTTCTTGTTTGATGATTTAATAAAATGATAAACAGGTTTAAAAGTATCTAATAGCATCTAAGTAGCTAAGAGTTTGGATACTGAGTATGGTATAGATTTTATTTTATTTATTTATTTATTTATTTTTTAAAGATTTTATTTATTTAACTGAGAGAGACAATGAGCTAGAGCATTAGAGGGGGGAGGGTCAGAGGGAGAAGCAGACTCCCCGCTGAGCAGGGAGCCCGATGCAGGACTCGATTCCAGGACTCCAGGATCATGACCTGAGCCGAAGGCAGTCGCTTAACCAACTGAGCCACCCAGGCACCCCTAGATTTTATTTTTTTTTGTTTGTTTGTTTTTTATGGTATAGATTTTAATTTGCTCATTTCCCCCAATTGAATCTAAATCTATAATGCCTCTTCAGCTGTTTAAATTATATTTTTCTCCTTTTTTATATATTCCATAGACTATACTATAACTATTCATTTATTTATTACAAAGATTGCACTGATTTATGTCTATATAAACTCTGAAGTTCTCAAGACAGCAATTCTGTCTTAACAATAGTTTTTCCTTAGGTAATTAACAATGTGACTGACAGAGAGTTGTTTTTAAGTGAGAATTTGTTGGATTAATGAATGCATCTATGAATGAATTAATAAATGAATTCATAAACATATTTTTATAGAGTGCTTTCAATATGCCAGACATTTAATCAAATTCAATTCAATATTGTTGAGAATGTTTTATGCTACAGATGTTGTGCTAAGTGTTGTGGCAGGAAACATTCTGGTAACCAAAAGAGGTGAAATAATTTCAAGATCTATATTCAAATAAAGAAGGGTCATTTCATCCAACAAACCAAAGTATGTTCTTACTAGATTAAAGAAATATAGAAAAGTAATTCAAATGGAAAAAATTAATGAAATATTATCAAATTTCTAGAGGCAAAAATATCTTAAGCTTAAATAAAATAGAATTCTTCAAGGGAAAAGCAAGTTGATTTGAAAACAAAATATGATTTCAAAAATGTACATTAAAAAATAAAACAAACAAAAGACTAGGGCAAATTTACAGCCAGTAGCATAAAGATCTCATCATTGATAATTGATCAGGTCATACAAATTGAGTGAAATCTATTAAAATATGGAGAGACACATTTTCAAATGGCACAGATATGAAGTTAAGCAAAATGCAACCCGTAAATAAACTAGTGGAAATTTTTCAACCTAAAATCAGATATGTAAATTAAAACAATAATGTTATTTTTAACACTAGCAAAATTTTGGAGGAAAAAAGCTCTTAAATGTCCAATGCTGCCAAAGGTGTGAAAAATCTGCGACATTTGCAATGCATTTTGTATGATAAATTATTATGGTTTACAGAGGAATTTTGCATTTTGAGCAAAAAAAAAGATATACATCACATGATTCTCTGACATTACTTATGGGGATTTTACTAGAAAATGAATTATACTTTATAATTTATTATAAATTTATCATTTATAATTATTTCTAATTATAATAAGTTAGAAAAGCTCATATGATTGGGAAGATTAGAATGATTAAAGAAATCATGTTACATCCACATGAGGAACTATTTATTGGCTCATATATCACAGTGTTAAGAACTTGAGCTTCAGCATCAGATTCTCCTCATTTGAATCACAAATGAAACATAACTATCAGTCTGACTTTATATATTTCTTGAACATGTGCTTCAGTTTATTCTATTGTGAAATTTGGATACAAACAGTTGTATACATATTTGTTTGTGTGTATGTATACACACATATATAACTGTACATATATTTGCCCATATAGTTATGTAAATTCTAGGATTGCAAGGTGGAATCTCTCTGAATGAACTCTCATAACATTTTGATCAATAAACACCTTTTATGCTTTTACTCTATGCCAGATGCTCAGGATTCAAAGATGAGTAAGAGACTGTCCTTTTCCTTAAGGGAAAGATTATCTGACAGCATATATTCAGTGAAAAGCCATATTTCTATCAAGGGGATTTGGTGGAGGAAAAGGGAGGGAGGGGTCAATTTTACCTGAGATATTGTTATTCTTCTATCATCGTGGAGGCTTTTTTTTTTTTTTTCGTTAACTTATATAAAACTTAATTTTCAAATCTTGTTAAAAAGAATATCTATTCTTAATTAGTTTAGGAGTTATGGTAGATTATCCACTGAAAGATTAATTACATGCTTTCCAGTGAAGTATTATAAGCCATAAGTTGAAAGTTGGACCAGATGCATTTCAGCCCTGAAAACTCATTAACCATCTGACCATGTTGCACATATGGTAACAAAGTGAAGAATGTACCCAGTCAAACACACATAAACACTTCTTCATCATCATAGGACAACTGCCTCTTAATGTATGCCAGTAATCTTTTGATTTCTCATACCTACAAATATCTAGTTTAGGAACAGAGAAGCTAGCAAGAGAGAGGTTTCAAATGGATTTGTAAACCGATACTAAGTATGTAGAAGTTGAGACTGCTGGTCTCTACTCCACTTTTGTTACAAAATTTGGCATTCATCTCTCTAAATCTCAAACTTAAAATGAGTTTTGGACTGGAAATGTGAAACTCCATGTTGGGAGTGGACAACTTCTCTGTTGGGGAAATCACCTGCATTGATTTCATTGGCTAAAATATTTTAATACCTAAATGATCTAGCTATTAGTTTATCTGAGAGGGACGGTCCTCTCCTCTACCTCTTGGGTGGGTACCAAACTTCAGGCATATCCCAAATCTTCACAGTTCCTGCCCTCAACACAGGACAACCACTGGCAAGGTAAACATTCTTTGCAGCTCTTCCCTAGTCACAAGATGGCAACCAGCCTCACCAGCCTGAACCACATAATAAATGAGGTGGCTTCAAAGGGAAGTATTTGACAGTTCCATGTGTAAAGCCAGAATATGTCTGCCATAAATATACCAGTGTAAGTAGTTTACTTTTTGTTCTTTTAATTGATTTTCTTTTTTGCCAAAATGTCTTAATTTGATAGGTATTTACACATGTGTAACAAACACTAGCATTATGCTTGATCTATATTTTGATGAAACTTACTAATCAAAAAAAAGTTTACGAGAAAACAATCTGTTCATCTTTCTTTGAATGTGGATAATCCTTTTGAATTCCTTAACAATACAAAGCTTACAATGTTATAATGCTGCAATATGTCTACATTGGCAAAGGAGGATTCTACTTATAATATGAATCTTGAAATGTGTCTATTTCTTCATTAAATTTTCGGTTTTAATGAAAAGTGATGGTGGGGGAACTTTTAGTTTGAGTAGACAGTTTAGTATGTGTTCACAGGTACAGATGGGCCTACAACAATGATCAAGATCTGTCAAACAGTAAACTTATTATTTTCTTCTCTATGAATATGAAAACATAAATGGTAATTTAACTTATCATTTCTTCTACTTTTGAAATGTAATGAATAGAACTGATGATAATTACCAAATTTCTAAATATATACACTAAGTTGCTTGTATGATTTTAAAAAACAACCTGAGTTATTATCTTTTTTACGGGTATTTTTAGAATAACTTATTTATTTGCTGATTGTGGGTGTTTATTTTCATGCAAAAACTTTAAAGAATATGCAAGCACTGTTATTAGAATAAAATGTTGGAGAGAAAGGGGACGATATAGTCTGCTATAAAATGCACAGGGAAAGCCACAAACTTTGTTCATTAAATATGGTATTATTTCTTTTTCTTTGTATTCATTTTCATTGTTTTCTGTCCTTATTAAGATAGTGATAAAAGGTTGAAGTTTACCAAAGGTTCATACACTGAAGGAAAACAGTGATAGGGTTTGGGTGAGGCATGTAGCATCATTTAATTTAATCATTAAATTATTTTAAGGACATTTTAAGCAGATATTACCTTCATGTTACCGACAATATACTTAAAGGCTCGTATCACAAACACTTGATCACATACATGAATGTGTATCACATACATGAATCTTGTTTGTGCAGTTAGCACAAATTAAAGATTAAATAGAAAAAGAAGAAATGGTGATTAGAGAAGTAAATAAATAAAGGAAAGAAAGGAAATCATTTTGGCTCAATTTGTACTGAGGTTATACAAAAACAGCAGGAGCCCACAATTTGATGTTTCTATTTTAAATTTTGGTACAGAAGTTCAAATATATCTACTGACCAAAGTGTTCATTTTTATCTCTATCTCATTCTTTAATAATATTACATACCAACCATCAATTATAAAATATGTAAATAAAAATGGAAGAAAGAAAAAACAAGTGTAGAGGAAAATTAAAATAAAACCACAGTGAGTTAAGTACCATAACACATTCAATAATATTCCATATATTTAGGCTGAGGGCTATAAATCTGGCCACAGGGGAAAACATAGTCACTTATTTCACCAATTTTTTTTTTTGAAGAAACCAAAACAATTTCTCAGCACAACATTTTAAAGAGACATAAGTTGTGGAAAATTGGGATGAGAAATAATAAATCCATGAATGAAATCTCACCCATCACCAGATTCTGTTTACAATAATGGATATTCTTAACATTTTAACACAATAACTTATTCTAGAGGAAAGAAAACTACTCAAACCTTAATAGAGGATAATAAAATGTCTCCTAAAAATTTAACCCTGAATCTTGACTACTATTATTATCTGATTTTAGCCCTTTAAAGCCTTATAGACTTGGTACCTTTAGTGCATTTTGTATAAAAAATTTTTTAAATTAACTAAGATATTTACAATGAATATTCATCTTGTATTCTGAGATGTTGGCATATTATCTGGTATTTTATCTTTCAATATAAATTTCTGCACTAACATAAATAAAGTATATATACCATAGAAAAGTCATCATTTGTTTCTAATGTACAATATTATTTTTTAAAAGATTTTATTTATTTATTTATTTGACAGAGAGAGAGAGCACAAGCAGGGGGAATGACAGAGCCAGAGGGAGAAGCAGGTTCTCTGCTGAGCAGGGAGCCCGATGTGGGACTCGATCCCAGGACCCTGGGATCATGACCTGAGCCGAAGGCAGATGCTTAACAGACTGAGCCACCCAGGTGCCCCTAATGTACAATATTATATTATACTGAAGTAATATCTTTAAGAGCTTTGTTGGAGGTCTTCATGCCAGAAGCTGCAAATTAGGGTTCTTTTGATGTTGAAATGGAAAAGTAGGTATAAACCAGAACTTAAGTATGGAAGACTAGTAAAAACCATGGAACATCTATTATGTATTTGACAGTGTGCTAGGTAAGTTCATTTTGATTTTTTCATTTAACTCTTCAAGACAAATCTAAAAATTTGTTATTTTCTCCCCACTGTTTCTATATAAGGACACTAGATCCAGTGGATTGATTTTCTTACCAAATGTTATACAACATAGACCAGGTGTCAAAACCCAGGTCTTTTAAGCTCTAAAGCTTTTCTTGTACTACATCATGCTACCAAGTAAGCAAACATGTTCTTTTATGTTTTCTATTTTCCATTTCAAGCCTAGACAACTTATTTTGTTGACTGTAATTCTCTCAGCATCTCATGTTGAATCCTGTTCAACTTCCCATTCTGGTATCCCCTTCTGGTTGTATCCCCTGTTCCTCAACACCTCTCCTTTCACATCTGCAACTTTAAAAAAATCCACACCTGTATTTCAGTAGGATCACATTCTTACCTGCAATTCCTCAAAAACTGAGGTAAGAAAAAAAAAATTGAGGTAAGAAACTTAGCAATTCAGATGTATATCTATGTAGATATAGATGTAGATCTCATAAATATTGGATAGAAGGCTAACTCAACACATACTAATGCTTGCTCACCTTAGTTTAGATAAATTATATGAATGCCAAGATCTCTATGATTTGGTTATTTATTTACATAATACCTATTTAGCATCAGAAATATATGTGCCTCGTGAAAATGTGGAGAAATTGGAACTTTTGTGCACCATTGATGAGATTGTATAATGGTGCAACTGCTATAAAAAACAGTATGGCTGTTCCTCAAAAGAATTAGAAATAGAACTCCCATATGATGTAGCAATCTCACTTCTGGGTGTATATCAGAGTATAAATAAGGAGGATAGGATCTCAAAGAATTGAAAGCAGGGTCTTAAAGAAATATATGCACACCTATGTTCATAGAAGCATCGTTCATAATAGCCTAGAGGTAGAAGTAACCCAAACAAAGTCCACTGACAAATGAAGTTAAAGAAAATGTCGTCTGAACATTAAATGGAATATTATTCAAATTTAAGAAGGGAAGAAATTCTGTCACATGCCACGACATGAGAAGCAATTCTGTTACCCACGACAACAATAACCTTGAAGGCATTACACTAAGTGAAAGAAGCCAGTCAGTAAAAGACAAATCCTGTATGATTTCTGATAGATACGGTATCTATACTAGTCAAATTCATAGAAAAAAGATTTGATTTAATTTTATTGAATTGAAATATACTAATTGCTTAATGTTACTTTAGAGATATATATATCTATGTAGGTCTTTTATCCATGTTTCTAAACGTCCTCATTCCTTTAAAATTCTATTCAATTTTATTTGCACAAAAGATGCTTTTCTTTTTCTGTTTAATTGTTTTTCAGTTTTTATCCTTTTTAACAATAATTCCTTAGTGAATTTTTGTTTTGAGTAGTTTATTGTTATGGGTGATTCATAATGTGAAATATCTTACATTAATCATAGGCAATGTTTCTTCAGTTTTAACCTTCTTACCTAATCAGCTTAACCTCTTTTCAGGAATGAAACTCAGTTTGGGATCTTCCTATATATATTGTTAATTGCTTTCAAAAATTTATGGTTATCTAAAATCACCAAGCGTATTCATTTCCCTTTGCTTTCAAAATGGCATCATCTGGATAATTACCCTTAGCTAAGCAGTTATTATTCTGTATATAATTAATATTGTAAAATAGGCAAGTAGTATTAAATTTGATTCTCCAAGTATGTTTTTTTATACTTTAAGAAGTTCATTTTAGATACCTTTGACATTTACAACATAGTATAACTTTTAAGTAGATCACTCAAATTCTTTGATGAATTGTTACATTTTTTTTCCTAATATGGGAGTGACTACTTAATCACATAAAGGTGAAAAGGTAACCCTTTTCAGCATACATCCTGTGTTTCAAGACAGTTGCATGATTTAAACATTTCCCAATATTATCATCACTTAGCCCTTTTACAAGCTGCCTTAAATTCTCTAGGTATATATTTCCATCAGTAAGATTTTATAGGTTTATCACATTACTAATAAGTCTATTTAAAAAGTAAACTAATTATCATTTGATTTGAATTTTTGTATCTTTTTACCATCACTTTGATTAAAATAGAGAAATCTAAAATATAATTTTCTAAAGAAAAACAAAAATTAAACTAAGAAAATTTAGCAACAAATGCTTCAAGATCTTCTTCACTTTGTATATATGCTTGCTTTATTAATTCTGTGGTGCTTGAAAATACATCTTTTAAAAAATCCTACAACCTTGAAAGAGCAAAACACAAAGAAAGCACCAAGAAAGAAAAGAGAGAAACCTAAATACACACAGTAGTCATTAAAGTTATTTCCCCAGTGATCCCCTAAATTAATGGTGCAGCATTCACACAGCTGAGTTCCTATTTCTTTCTCTTGTCTTCTATTTCTCAATGACACTTGGTACCATTCTTGCATGGCTTTTTTATTCTTTAACTATTTTTATAGACTTCTCATTGCCAGGGGGGCGCCTGGCTGGCTCAGTGGGTAACACATGCAACTCTTGATCTTAGGGTCATGTGTTCAAGCCCCATGTTGGGCGTGGAGCCTACTTAAAAACAAAAACAAAAAAACTTTTCATTGCCAGTTTTCTTATCTACTTCAATTACCCTGTATTT
>NC_138371.1:76540241-76569167 GCF_054177405.1 Leptonychotes weddellii | reverse complement strand
GTGACTCATAAAGTTACTTGAAATATCTGAACACATTTCTCTACCTGCAAAATGGAAAGGATAGTACCTTTTTATTAGTGTTTCTTAGATGCCAAAGGAAAAAGAATGTGAATACACTATGAACTCTACAAAAGTACAGAATATACAAAGTCTGAAAAATGAGAATTCTCCTGTCTCAAATATGCCTATCCATTAATTTTTTTAAATTTCCTACATTTTAAATAGCTTTATTGAGGAATAATTAGCATACAATAAACTGCACATCAAGTTTGATAAATTTTGACATATGTATACACTTCTAAAAACATCACTACAATCAAGATAAGGAGCTTATCATCATCCCCAAATGTTCCTCATGCCCTTTGGTTATTCCTTCTTCCTACCATGCCCCCTCCCCCCAGACTCTGATCCACTCTATATCACTATAAGTTAGTTTCCATTTTCTAGATCCCTATATAAATCTTATAGTATAGAATCTTATAGCATGAACTTTGTTTTTTGTTATTGTTCTGGCTTCTTTCACTCACTGTAATTATTTTGAGATTCAGCCATGTTTTAGCATGTATCAATAGTCCATTACTTTTTACTGCTAAGTATATCCTATTATATGTATATACCACAATTTGTTTATATATTTAAACGTTTATGGCTACTTGGGTTATTTGTATTTGAGAAATAAACAAACAGCTACAACTATCGTGTACAAGTTTTTTGGGTTTTTTTTGTGGACATGGGTTAGTTCACAGACATATGTTCTTTTGGGTAAGTACCTGGAGTGGAATTCTGAACAATATGGTAGGTGTTTGCTTACCTTTTAAGAGGTGACTACGGTTGGGCGCCTGGGTGGCTCAATTGGTTGGGCGACTGCCTTCAGCTCAGGTCATGATCCCAGGGTCCTGGGATCGAGTCCCGCATCGGGCTCCCTGCTCAGCGGGGAGTCTGCTCCCCCCCTCTCGTGCTCACTCTCTCTCTCAAATAAATAAATAAAATCTTTAAAAAAAAAAAAAAAGAGGTGACTACTGTTTTCAAAGTAGTTGCATCGTTTTACATTTCCACCAGAAATGTATAAGAGTTCTAGTTTCTCCACTTCTGCACCAACGTTTGTATGGTCGACGCTTTTAACTTTAGCCGTTCTCCTGGCTATGCAGTGCAATTGGTAGTTTCAATTTGTATTTTCTAATGAGTAATGATATTGAGCATCTTTTGATGTCCTTATTTGGCAGCCATATACCTTTTTTCGTGAAGTGTGTTTAAATTGTTTTTCCACTTTTTATTGGTTGTTTTCTTACTATTGAATTTTGATAGTATTTTTACATATTCTGGAAACAAACGCTTCATCATCTATGTCACTTGCAAATATCTCCTCCTAGTCTGTGGCTTATCTTTTCATGCTCTCAACATATTTTTTAAAGAGCACAAATTTTTAATCAAAACTTGTGATCAAAACCAAAGCACATTTGTACAAATTGATAAACTGATTCTAAAATTCATAAGGGAATGCAATAGGCCTATTAGAACAAAAGTAACATTAAGAGAAGAACAACAAAGTTGTAAGACTAATACTACCTAGTTTCCAGATTTATTTTCAAGGCAGTATAGATTCACCATGGTAGAAATATAGATCAATGAAACAGATTAGAGTGTCCTCAAGTTTATTCACACAGTTATGAGCAGTTATTTTTGACAGATTTGCAAAACAATGCAGTGGAGAAATCATAGTGTTTTCAACAAATGGTGCCAGAAAAAGTGAATTTTCATATTCTCTTTAACAAAAACTCTAGTCTATGACTTGCACCATAAACAAAATGAACTCCAAAACTATAAAGCTTCCCTTAATAAAAGGTAGCAGACATTTTTATACTCTTGAGCTAGCAAGGATTTCTTAAATTCAACACCAAAAACATAATTCATAAAAGAACAAATTAAATTAAATAAATGAAAGAACAAATTGATGCAAAGGATTTACTAGAATTTAAAACCCCACATGTTAACATTTAGGGGATTAAAAAGTAATGTTAATTTTCTCAGCAACATTCTCCCATTACACAAAGTGGGCAATCTCATATTAAAAAAAAAAAAAAACATTTTTCATTACATTTCTTCATATTAGATATTCTGGATTTATTGTAAATGGTGTTTTCAAATACAATTTTCTAATTATTTGTTGCTAGAATATAGAAATATAGTTCTATGATTGGCATTGTATACAGCACTCTTGCAAAATTCACTTATTTTATTAGTTTGACTATAGATATTTCGGATTTTCTACATTCACAATTGAATCATTATAAATAATTATATTATTTATTTATTTTTCTTTCCAGTACTGATGAATTTTACTACTTTTCCTTGATTTACTATACTGGTTAGGATAGCCAATATAATGTTGAATTTAAGTAGTAATAGTGGCCATCCATATCCATAGAATTAGTAGTGACGTCCTGTTTTCCAAAACTAAGTTGGCAATTTGAGAATTTTTTTTCTTTAGTAATTAGGTGTTTATTAATTTTATTAATATTTTCAAAGAACCAATTCTAACTTTACCAATATCTTCATTTTTGCTTCACTTCTATTTTATTTATTTTGGCTCTTATCTTCATTATTTCCTTCTGTATTTTTTAACTTCTTGAATTGAAAAGTTAAGGCATTGATATTTTGCATTTTTAAATTTTTTTTCTAAGAAAGCAATTCAAGACTATCATTTTCCCTATGAGCATAGCTGGCTCACAAGTTTGGACATATCTTATTCTCAACAACAGTCATGTTGAAACATTTCTTATTTATTGCCATTGTGATTTCAGGTCAAGTTTGTTAGTTATGGTTTTCATTTTCCCATATCACTTCTGATATTCTGAAATTTTTTTGTACATTTATTCTGTTATTTGCCAAGAGAAGTTGCTAATATTTCACATTATGATCCTGGACTTTTCTATTTCTTATTTTAATTTTGTTATTTTTTTATTATAAAGCAAATTTATGGAGGTATAATTGGTATACAATATCACTGGACATATTTAATGTGTACACCTTGATGAGTTTTGCGATATATATGCTTACACCCTTGAAACCACTACCACAATCAAGGTAATAAATATATCTATCACCTCCGAAAGTTTCCTTCTGCCCCTTTGTTTTTGTTTTGTTTTGTGGTATCTATCCTCTTAACAGATTTTAAGTGTACAATACTTAATTGTCAGCTGTAAGCACTAAGTTGTACAGTAACTTGTACATCTGAAACTTGTTCATCTTGCATAACTGAAACTATATACCCCTTGAAAAACTCCCCACTTCACCCTCTCCCCCACCTGGGCATCCACCATCCTACTCTCTGTTTCTATGAGTTTAACTATTTTATATATCTCATATAAGTGTAATCATGAAGTATTTGTCCTTTTGCGCCTGGCATAATGTTGCAACTTAGCATAATGTCCTCCCGTTTCATCCATGTTGTGTCACATGGTAAGATTTCCTCATTTTCCTCCACCTCCCTCACTTCCCCCTCCTATTTCTCTTTCTCCTCTTTTTTTTTCTTCTCCTCCTCACCCTTCTTCCACTAAACATGTAATTGGAAAAAGGAGTATATTAATAGTCTTTTTAGATAATTGTTGATATTTTTCTTTGCCACTACAATGAACCTCAACAAATAGTAGTTTCTTAAAGGCTAGTTGCAGTGTGGAATCTGAAACCATATCAGTATATTTTACATATGCTGAAAATCCATTGGTCTACTTGGCTTTTGAAAAAATTAGTTTTACCATTGCATGCTTTGAAAATGTGCATAAGTTTTTTGTAAAATATTGGTTTGCTGAGTTATGCATATCTTTCAAATACTGATATGTTTCATTATACAATATATTAAAATTAGTATTTATAATTATCATTACCAGCCTCATCTGAAAGTGTTGGTGGGTTGGCTATAAGGTTTACATTAATAGATACAAGCTTTCAATCATTCTAATTTTTGTTTGAAAGTTCAAATTTTGTGATTGGCAACAAACACTCTTGCTTTTCTTGAGGTTGTAGGTCATTTAGTTTATTCTTAAGTAAATGTCTACCAGAAACCAAGTTTGAATTATCATATTTCTTTGTCAGTCATTCTTTCAAGTAAAAATAATGTTTAAGGAGAAAGTGGCTAGTTTAGCTCACAACCCAAATAATTACACACATGCCCGATGGTTTCCTTGAGATAACCATCATAATTTGGTGTGCAAGAGAATAGCTTTATGTGGGCTTCCCATTTCATCACACAGGATATTAATAATATCTACTCAAGGGCATTCTTAAACAAAACTGGTTTTTGTTTGTTTGTTTTCCTTTGAGTGTATGAGAAGAATACAATGGTTACTGATATTATTTGGTGCCTCTGATATGATTCAAACCAAAATACCAGCATTACTTTTGCAGAGTAAAATTCAATACAATGAAAATAATAAATAAGGTCTTATGATTAGAAAAATAGCTTTGATTTTTTTGGACCCCCCAGAAGCCTCTCAGGGATCATCAGAAGTTCACAGACCACACTTGAAAACAGTTGTCCAGACTTTACAACATGCATTATTTAACACATTAAATTCAACTACCAGTTAAAACAATTACCACATCCCAGATAATGCAAGGACTTTAGAATACTTTAACTCCATTTACCCCCCTAATGCCTTTTATCTATTATTAGCATATATCTGAATATGTATTTGTTTGCAAAACCTGTAAGAGGTTGTTACTGCTTTGTACAGAAAATATTGCTTTGGATTTATCCACATGTTTAGCATTTCCACTGTTCTTTATTTTTGTTACATATTTGTACTTCTATCAGGAATCATTTTTCTTTTGTCTTCAGCACTCCCTTTAGAAGTTCTCAGTGAGCTCCAAAAAATTAATTCCCTTGTCTCGTATGTTTGAGCACAAATTTATTTTGCCTTTGTTTTTATTAGAGTATTTTAACTGGAAGTAAAATTTTAGATTGTCATTTATTATTATTATTATTATTTTATTATTAGTATACTTTAAAGATGTCATTCTATTGTCTTCTGGTTTCTATCATTTCTCAATCCCATCTGGATATTGATGCCCTACTGTCCAATGACTTCATAGAGCTGTTTTGTTTGTTTGTTTCTTGTTTGTTAGTTCTGTATTTTATCCAGCTTTATTAGTGGTTCTTGGCAGGGCTTTTTTTTCTCATACAAGCTATTCCATCATAGCTGGGAACAGAATTCGCTTCTAATTCATTTTTTAATTATAAAGTAAAATAAATAATGGAAGAAATGTTATATCTAATTTTAATTGCATTTAAATTATTTTAAGTGTTCAGGTACCACAATATTTGTTTGACCTTGACCATTAGAAGACTTGAGGGAAAAATATCAACTACATTTAATCTGTTCACACATTACTTCCTGTGGTTATAAGGCAGAAAGCTGAAATTTGTCTTTGTGTCAGACTCTTGTACTTTGGAATGAATCATTTTGATAAACTCTTAGTCATGAATATGTAAGGCAAGTACCTTTGTATTGTGTTGGCAGCAGGCCCAAATATTTGTTGAGTAAGAAAAATGCCAATTCTTTATAAGAAGTTGGTAAGTACTCCCAGTATAGTGTGAAAGGTTATACCAGTTTGAATAGTGTGAAATAGGCAGCTCAGCAGAGGGATAATTTGTATAGTAAGAGGGGATCTTTAGCATCCCGTGGTAGAAGTCTGAGGAAGGAGCCAGAAGGAAGTAAGAAGCTAAATGTGGAGGTACCCATGGAGGAAACGAACTAGCACCACAGAGGGGAAAAAGAGAAATAACCAATAAGAACCTCCCAGTATAAGTGAAAAACCAATGAACTGCAGGGGAGAGGTTGGCTAGACAAATTTTAATACATAGTCCATTTCTTCGTTTTAATTCCTTAATGATATTTTCCAGAGGAACTATAGTATTGACCTTTCAAAGTACCATTCAATGCAGACATTTTAAGTGGCACAGAAAAGCAGAGATGAGGTCATCAGATGTTGCCTGAGAGGGGCAGTTCACATCCAGAGATTAAAAAAAAAAAAAATCAGGAGATGACAGTCTTCCCTAGAGTTTCTAGGAATTACTTGAGGAAGTTATCGAACTTGAGTTATTTTATTTCAAAACAAAAAGAAAAAGTAACCTCAAAAGGATAGGAAATGTGGATGCACTTAAGTTTTAATGTCTATTGAAATAAGGACCAAAGTAGAGAATTAGATAGAAAAAATTTCATGGAAGGACATTTTATGCTTGAAGAAATCATAGAAAATCCATATGTTTTTAAAGAATACTAAAATAGGGGCGCCTGGGTGGCTCAGTTGGTTGAGCGTCTGCCTTCGGCTCAGGTCACAATCCCAGCGTCTTGGGATCCAGCCCCGCATCAGGGTCCCTGCTCAGCGGGAAGCCTGCTTCTCCCTCTCCCTCTCCTACTCCCCCTGCTTGTGTTCCTGCTCTTGCTGTCTCTCTCTGTCAAATAAATAAATAAAATCTTTTAAAAAAATACTAAAATATGCAATGCTGCACAGTGACAATGTCTAAATTAAACTCGATATTCATTTTTTTTCTATTTTTAGTATCTCTACCAGTGATAGAAAAACAAAGGCTCTTTGATGGCATGCTATACCTTTGCAAAAAATAGTTCATATTGATAAGCAGTTCAGCTTTTAGCCCCAAAAGCTGCCTAGAATGAACAGGCCTTGGTTACAACTTCTAATATCTAAATTAAGTAGATTTTTAGTTATGTTCTTTTCTGTGGAACCACAAAATGGCAAATCTCTAAAATTTGAAAACTTCAAAGCATTGTTGGAAATTGATTTATAGTGTAAAACTCTACATACTATTAGAAGGAAAGGTAAGTTTTCTTCTCTTTCATTTGTTCTTAAAAAATATCTGCAAATGTTAAAACAATTTTTGTGGTTTGGAAAAATAGAGTGAAGCAAAATAATAATAGCTTTTTTTTTTTCCATTTGCTCAAAATGCTCTACCACTTTCATACTACTATATACATATTGTACTAAACCACTGGGAGAGGGGCGCCTGGGTGGCTCAGTCGTTAAGCGTCTGCCTTCGGCTCAGGTCATGATCCCAGGGTCCTGGGATCGAGCCCCACATCGGGCTCCCTGCTCTGCAGGAAGCCTGCTTCTCCCTCTCCCACTCCCCCTGCTTGTGTTCCCTCTCTCGCTGTGTCTCTCTCTGTCAAATAAATAAATAAAACCTTTAAAAAAAAATAAAAAATAAAAAAAAAATAAACCACTGGGAGAAAAAAAAATTTTTTTAAGTGGTCAACCAACTAGTTGTTTCAATTTTACTATATCTTTTTATAATGGTTTGGCTTCATTTTTTCATAAATGAACTAAAGAAACAGTTTATTGCTTGGTGTGAAACTATTATTTTATTCATTTAAAATTCTAATTTTAAAATAGGGAATTCTACTTCTCTCTCAACAAACGTATATTTGACGTACGTATATAAGTCAGATATGCATACATTCATCTAAATTTACATATTTATGTCCCTATAGTCCATATTAATACAAATAGATATAGATATAACAAATATGACTTCTATAGGTCCCAAATTTCTATAGCTTTATTTTCAGCTCAGAGCACACGTACAATTCAATACACTTATTAATCAACCATTAGAAATGTGTTACTATGTTGAAGCAGCCCTGGCCTTTGTTCCATGTCACTTGTGTTGGCTTAGGCTGACACATAGCTACAAGGCATGACGGATTCAAAGTAATTAAAGTTCCAGTCATTTACCTTTCTATGTACAGTGTCAACTCAGTTAGCCTTCCCCCTAGGTTCCTAGTATTTTAGGTCCTCTGCCCTTTTTTTTTTTTTTTTTTTTTTTGCGAGAGAGAGAATGAGAGAGAGCACGAGACAGAGGAGGGTCAGAGGGAGAAGCAGACTCCCTGCCGAGCAGGGAGCCCGATGTGGGACTCGATCCCGGGACTCCAGGATCATGACCTGAGCCGAAGGCAGTCGCTCAACCAACTGAGCCACCCAGGCGCCCTAGGTTCCTAGTATTTTAATATCGCCAGATGTGTGTGTGCTTGAGGGGAGTGTGTATGCATGTACACACACCTGCATGTGTGTACTTGGAAATAATAAAGAAGTGTCCATACTTTTGCTGTATTATAGAATTTTTCAGCATTTTCATTTAAAATTTGCTTATGTATTATTAAATTCCTTCATTATTATGATATTTTTCATAGAAGCCTTGACTTACAATTAATTTACATTTCACCCAAGTTTGGGACTGTCTTTGCCTTAGTATATAAGATGAGAATCATCAGTAGGTAGATGTTATGTCTGTATATGGAATGATAGATCCTGGGAGAAAGTTTGCATGGTCCTCTGAACAATCCTTCTGCATTAAGCCAGATCAATATGAGTCCATCTATGAAAGTTGGTTACATAATCAACTCCTTACAGATTTCTCAGATGAAGACTTAGTTTACAATTTAATTTATATCTCTAACTGCCATCTTTTCTAATTCAAGAAGGTAAATAAAAATAATTTGTTTAGATTAAAAATTGAGTTTTCCAACAGAAGTTCACCGCAATCTCATGGTGTTCAATTGTATTAGCCAAGCTGATGGACTCCAGGCAATCTTTCGCAATACTATTTAATAGTTTCTATTCTCTAGATGATTGCACCTAAGATTTTAGCCATGTTTACATTTTAATGGCATAAGCAACACCACATTAACATTTACCATGGGGATCTATTCAATAACACCAATTAATAACCTCCACCCCCACCCCTTGGTTTTACACCTTGGCTTTATCTTGTTTGATCTTGCCCTAATACTTTTACTTAACCATACTAAAATATGGTAACAAAACTTTTCAGGTATTTGTCCTTACTCAGTTTAATGTTATTTGGCAAACATCTCCACAAATTTTTTAATCTTTTTTATTCATTATTTATTGTTTGCTTGTTCAGTGGCAGCTTAGATAGAAAAGAAGTGTATTTCTAAAATACCTACTAAAAAAAAAAAGAAGAACCCAAATAGTAGCTTATCTATTTATATAACTATTATTTGGAAAGATCAGTGAAATTACTACTTTTATAAAGTATATCAATTAAACAATTATACCCTCAACAGAGTCATATTAATAATAATGAAGCCGTTGTTAGCATTTGATTAGTGTCATGCATTAATTGTTTTTTTTGATTGATGGCTTTAGGATAATATATTTGTTCCGAGTCTCCTACATGAAACATTCTTTTGATCCTGAAAGTTATCCTGTTAGGATCTACCAGCCTCTGGCAGTCAGTTGCTAAAAGCAGCATGTTCATTTAGCTGTGGATGCCACAGAACTTTAAAGCAGCACTTTGTCAACAGGACTCCAAGTCACATCTGATAAATTAATAAGGCAGGATTCTTTTCATAGTGGTATTTTGTCTTTTTAAGTCATTCAAAGATTACCAAATGCATTATTTTTGTTCCTTCCATTACACAGAATTCTCTACAGATTCCCTGGCTTTTTGGTTAGGTTGACTTTTCTGGTCCATGAAAAGCAGTTGTAAAAGCTATATTTGCCAGATTTTCATAAACCAGTTGGGTGCAGGGAGAAAAATGGACGATTCATAAATATTATAATGTATGTCTGTCTGTCTGTCTACACACATATATTATCTATCTTTTTATTTAGATTTGCAAAATGTGGATATAGAAACAAAATTAAAATTCTCACCTAATCTCATCATTTTTCAAAAGATAAAATTATTTTTTATTTTTTTATTTTTTAAAGATTTTATTTATTTGTTTGACAGAGAGAGAGATAGCAAGAGCAGGAACACAAGCAGGGGGAGAGGGAGAGGGAGAAGCAGGCCTCCAGCCGAGCAGGGAGCCCGATGCGGGGCTCGATCCTAGGACCCTGGGATCATGACCGGACCTGAAGGCAGACGCTTAATGACTGAGCCACCCCGGTACCCTGATAAAGGACATTTTAAAGAAATTTGTGGGATAAACTTAATTTCAGAATAAAAAATACAGACTTTCTAAACTATTGACAATTGGTAAACTTACTCAACAATATATTTTAGAGTTCCTGTATTTTAAAATAAAAAGTCCAATGATACAATATTGGTCTGGGTATGGATTTGCAAGTATATGAGTCTGTATTTGACACAATAATAATAGCACATAAAAGCCTTACCTTTTGCAGATACATCTTCCATCATTTTATATTTTTAAAAAGTCACATTTAAATATTTGCTAAATGTGAAAAGCACTGTAAATTAAAATTCTTCTGGGCATAAAAAATATAAGAAATAGCCATACATGTGACTCATAACAGTGGTTCTTTGGCCTCTCCTTCTCTAGAACTTGTATCTATATTTCTTTTTCAATTCTTGAGACAGCCAGCACTGTATCAAATAGCTATGTGATAATGAGGATCTCAATTTGCACATCTAGATAAAATTCTTCTGAGATTTTACTAGTGAATATAATGAAGCTCTTGTTTTAAAATAAGTTGTCTTTATCACCTAAAGAAGATTTCCATTCTTATTTATAAATTTTTATTAAGAATAGTTGATGAATTTTATCAAATGTCAGTTCTACATATATTCAAATGTTTTTTAGGATTTTAATCAACCCGTTATAAAACTATTAATAAATTTTCTTATGTTAAATCATCTTCGTATCCGTAGGTTTAACTTGGATTGAATGTAATGAGATATTCCTAACATGGGAATCACTTTTCACCATCTTAAGTTCTAAGCATTTATTAATATTAAAGATTGATCTATAGTATTCTCTTGGATTTTTTAATTTAAGGATTAAGATTATACTAATTCCTTATAATCCATAGGAAAGCTCCCCATCTTTTTACGTACTCCAAAAGATGAAAACACACTCCTCTTTCTTTCTCTATTATCTCAATTTTAATCCCGTAAAATAAAGAATGGAAGATAGAAATGTGTGATAATACAAAGTTAAATCTGACTATAATGAAGAAATCGAGGCCAATTTAATAAGTTAAAATTTTCCATTGTTGCACTTATATCAGCAACTAATACTCAGTACTGGTAGTCTTGAGCGCTTTACAGTGTTGATTGCTATGAAATAAGGAGCCACATCAAGACATAACATGAGACACTAATCTGAGAGATAATCCCAGATGACTTTCTTATTGACACTCGTTGTATCCTGGGAGTACACCAATTCTTCCAAATATCCATGTATATTTATTAGAAACAAAATTCTGTGCAGACATTTGCATTTTCCATTTTAAAAGATATAACTTCCTATACAGAATTAATATTCATTCTTTCTGCTAACTTGCATCAATATATTACCTCTGCTAAAATTTAATACTATTTGGGGGTTAACCCTGCTTAAACATAACCAAAGGCATTGCTTCTTAACCTTTCCTTTTTTCACAAACAACATTGAGTATCTGATGCAAATTCTTCACCTTTCAATAGGAAAACCAAACATAAACCTAAAATTGTACATTAAATGCTAAGGTTTTTTATCAATCCATTATAACTCATTGAGGATACCCAAGTTAAATAAATGTGACCTCAGAATCATTAACTACTTAAATGGTCTTTGGATACTTTGGCTTTCAACAGGATTGAATGAGAATAGACTTTAAAATTTCATCCCAAATACACTTTTTATGCCATAGATAATTAATAGCATAGCTTTTATATCAAATATATGAAAAAAATTGTCAGAGAAAGTGGCATACTTTCTACAGGTAGTATCTTTTTGATCTTAGAGTACAATAAAAGTTCTCCTGGAATTGTAAAAATGAAAACCACCATATCTTTTTTTCTACTGTGTGATTTTATACCTCACCTAATCTCCAAAGTATGCATGCCTTTTACATGAACATGTGCATGAATGTATTTATTTCTTTATCATACTCCATGTACTTTAACAACTCATTTGAAGTCACATTAAACCTGGCTGTGTGAAGGAATATCATCTGTATTTAGTTTGACCTCTTTTTTTAAGTAACTTATTTATTTATTTATTTATTTATTTATTTATTTTGATGTAGTGTTCCATGATTCATTGTTTGCGTATAACACCCAGTGCTCCATTCAATACGTGCCCTCTTTAATACCCATCACCAGGCTAACACACCCTCTACCCCCCTCCCCTCTAGAACCCTCAGTTTGTTTCTCAGAGTCCACAGTCTCTCATGGTTCGTCTCCCCCTCCTCTTTTTTAATCTAGAAAAATGTTGAGGTTCTACAAATCCGACAGATTTTATCTTGACTAATTTCTAAATTTAGGTATCAAAATTTTTTTTATGTATATAATTTATGCCCATATCTTCCATAAAATAAAAAAAAATCACATTCCACATTTAAGTGCAATTACCTCTCTATACATATATCTCATTTTCAATGCTCTGTTTTAATCTCCTGGAAAAGAAAGCATGTATTTTTTGTTTTCTGTGTGATGAGAAATATAATCCCTCTGAACTATCACCCCACATTTGTTTTCTTACACACACACACCTTCTGTAAATTCTGACATTTCTATGGTACTTTCTATTTACAATTTTTGGCAGGTGCATGTGAATAAAGGTGCTGAATGCTGCAGAGTATTGCTGAAGTTAGGGGAAGACAACCATTTTAGACTCTAGAGACTGAGAATACTTTGTTTGGAGCACTTCATGCTTCACCATGGGATTGGGAAACTAGGGATTTGAAACAATCTGATGACTTGTAGGTTATAAAGGAGATATGTTTAATCTTGACATAATTTTAGACATAAGAAACCAATTTTTGGGTGTGGACATTTATGGGTTCTGTGCTACCACTTGGTGTTTCTTACAACACAAACCTTTTGCACATACAGAATTACAATAAGTAAAACCATTTAAAGCAATAGGTTTAAAGTTAGAAATATATGTAATAAAAGATAGTCATCAAGAAGTAGCTGGATAAGTCATTTTTTCAATATGTTTACTAAAATCACTTGTACATTTCAAATAATTGCAGTTTTTCCATTATTAATTGGTATATAAACTCAACTTTTCATCATATTTTGAATGCAATTGTGAAGCATTTGTATAAATATGTTATTTAAGTTTGATACTTTTGTGTTTCTTCTTCCCATGAGTTTTTAGGAGCTAAGATCTTCTGATGTGCATGGACAATTGGTAATTTGCTTCTTTAAAATGATGGCCAATTGACTAATTGGAGTCTCAATGTTTTACTTGTGTTACAATGCTGCCCAAATTTTTGCATGCTACAGAAGAAAGATCTCAATTTGGAAAATGGGTTTATAGAAATGAACCTGTGAAAATCTGACCTTGTGGTGTGTATGCAAAAATAGCATATTATTTGCCAGATTTTTTTTCTGGTTTCATGTAGAAAAAAATTCAATATTATATATAAATACAATATATATTTAAAATAGACTCCAATATGCCAAGCACTCTTATATACTTCTAACATATGTCACTCAGTATTCACATCGTGAAAAAAGAATATTTCTTAAACTAATTTTCCATCTCAGGGATGTCGAAACCATAAAAGGGATAATGTTAACAAACTTATACTTAGCACCACTAAGTGTAAATGTGCAGGTAGCATTGCGAGCCATCTGGAACTCCCAATGGATGGCTATATACCCTCCCTCACACAAACACACAGACACTCCTTCTCTCTCTGGGAAACAGAAAACATTTGTTTGGTTTTCTGAAAGGCTGCCACGTATACATTAGAGCAGGTAGCATCAGGTTAAACTGTGTAACCAAAACAAGCACTAATCGCATTCAGCATATACACACTTTTTAATGACCATAATGTTTCATGTCAAAGGAACTTTTAAATATTGTTTTTGAAACAGTAGAATGACATGCAATTGGAACAGCTTTAGAAGAAAATATACTGATAAGAGAAACTACATTGAAATATTCAGAAAGTTTTAGCTAGTAATTACAACTTTAATTGGATTCTCTGGATTTTATATTTTTATTCCCCTTGTTTTTTCTCTGCTGTTAAACATCTAGTCCCTCAAACTATTTTTTTTTAGATCATATTGGAATAAGCTTTGTGCCAATATATCATTTACCCTTTTTCCTCCATTTATTTGGGTAGTTAGTACAAGAAGATAAATCTAGCAATTGGGGCGCCTGGGTGGCTCAGATGATTAAGCATCTGCCTTCGGCTTGGGTCATGATCCCAGGGTCCTGGGATCGAGCCCCGTGTCTGGCTCCTGGCTCAGCAGGGAGCCTGCTTCTCCTTCTGCCTCTCCCCCTGCTCATGCTATCTCTCTCTCTCTCTCTGTATCTCTGTGTCTTGAATGAATAAATAAAAAAATCTTAAAAAAAATTAGCAATCAATGGCACTGTTTCTTCAAATCTAATGACTATAAATGGTATCATATGACTCAAACAATTATTCTCAAGGAAAACTATGTAATTTAAAATGTTACAAAGAAAATTAATATGCCAGAATATTTATCAGAGTGCCCAAGTATGCAGGTACAAACTTATCTGTAAAAAGTATATTCATTAGAGAACTACATCAATATTACAAATAAAAAGGTTTCTGATTACTTTATGTACAGTTTAAACAATTCTTTTAATAAGTTTCTGAGACCTGCACTTATATTTTTATATCTGTGGTTGAATCAGAGTAAGAAGCTTAGAATATTTGTACTTTTCTTTCTTTTCACTTCAGTAAACATCCAATTATAATACTGTGTTTAACTATTATCATCTTGAAGAGCCATAAAATATTCTACAAATAGTTCTTATATTTTGGATTATATACTATATTTTTATTTTAGTATAATTCAACATTTTAGAAACTCAGTATTAGTCAAAGGTGGTCTGCCATATTCTGCCATATCTTCTTTCATGTTTCTACACTTAAAGATATCTTCTATCAATGATTATTTTTAAAATTCAAATATATTAAATTAAATATATTATATATTAAACTATATTTCCTAAACAAAGGCATTTTCTTCACAATCTTTAGTATGTTTGGAAGCACCTCTAGCATGGCAGTTTGAGGAGCTACACAGATTTCTCCCTAGTAAGACAACCATAACCAGTGAAAATTATATAAAAATATAAAAACACAGTTAAGTCTCTGGAAACTGTCCTAATGTCACATAGGAAATGAAGAAACATTGATTGAAGATAAGCTCCTAAATATCTGTAAGAACCAGAGTCTGGGATTTTAGCCTCTGAGCTTCTCCTTTCCCTCCTCTTTTTCTCAACTCACTGAGATGAGCGCTCTACTCCTGGGAGGTGCAGCCAAGAATATGGGACACCGTCTTGGTCCATCCCAGTGTAGGGCTAAGACATCTCCCTGGGAGTGGTGGGCCCGAGGACTGAAGTCAAGTTGTGGGCCTGTAGAGCGGATGCCTTGCTTACCTCTCCCTGAGTCTGGTGGCCCTTGGCATTCTGTGGCTTGCAGACGCATAACTCTAGTCTCTGCCTCCACTTTCACATGCCTTTTCTACTCTTTCTGTGTTCTCTTCTCTTATAAAGTCTTTGGATTTCGGATCCATGCTAAATCCAGAATGATTTCGTCGCTAGGTCTTTATTACAAGTGCAAAGATTCTATTTCCAAATACAGTTACATTCTGAAGTTCCCGATGGACAGAAATATTTGGGGAAACTGTTCAATCCACTACATACATAAAAATCTAAGTAGTGGAAATTGCAGAAGTCAGAAACTCTGGCCTGACTACTTTTCCATGATTTACTCACTGTGGAACTTGGGGCAAAATACTTAAAATGGCAAGCCTCAGCTTACTGGGGGTTAAAAAATGGTGATAATGATTCTTATCTCAGAAAGTAATATGAGGATTAAAACTTATGCATATAAAATGCTTTCCTGCTCTGACTTAGAAGTAAGAAATATTTGATAAATGAGAATTTTAAAAAATTGCTTGTCAAAAGTAAAATTTTAATAATAACGTTTGTATCAAGGCTTTGAATTCAAGTGTCCCTGACTCAAAAAACCCTTGTCTACAGATTTTGTGATTGTATTCTTCTGGTACATGTAGAATTGCATTAAAATGTTAAGTCATACTAGGGGACTGTTCAGATGAGATCTTTTTAAGTAAAGTATGTTTATATTAATATTAGTTATGGTTTGTGGTTATTCCATTTAGGATAAGTTGCTAATGGCCTCTAATTCAACTTTCGCATAAACAGGGCAAAGCACTTATCATATATAACCCAACTGGAGGATATCCAGAACCACAAACCATGAATGATTTCAAAGAATCTCCTATAAGGAAAAAATACAGTCAAATTCTGATTAAAAATAATAATCAAAACAAAAACAAAATTTTATAAAATGGGAATCTGTATTATTATTAAATTAGAAAATTTTAAAAATACATTTGTGCAGAGGGCTACAATTAAGGCAATGGAATTAGATGTTAAACAGTGGTTTGAGAAAATTGAATTCAACTAATAATCGGGGACATTTATGGTGATTTCACTGATACTCTTCTAAATATGCATGTTTTATAATTTTACTAATCAAACCACTTCACAATTTCCTTTGCTGCTTTACTCTTACTTCATATTCTCATTTTTATTTTTTTTATTTTTTTAAAAGATTTTATTTATTTATTTGAGAGAGAGAATGAGATAGAGAGAGAGCATGAGACGGGGGAGGGTCAGAGGGAGAAGCAGACTCCCTGCTGAGCAGGGAGCCCGATGCGGGACTCGATCCCGGGACTCCAGGATCATGACCTGAGCCGAAGGCAGTTGCTTAACCAACTGAGCCACCCAGGCGCCCCATATTCTCATTTTTAATGAACGTATTTCTTGAATTATAAGATTAAGTAAAAGAGACTTTAATATTGTGCTTTTTCACACATTGAAATATAATATGGCTGTTCAAATGAACTGAATCAACATATATCAATATGAATAAGATTCAGAAAATTAAGTTGAATGACATGAACAAGTTGCAAAAGGAATTATTACGTATATTTAACAAGAAAACAGCAATGCTATGTATTCCTTATATTTACAAAACTGTGTATTAAAAGTATGAAGCATGAATGAGACTGGGCACACCAATGTCACGGTCATAATTACCTCTGAGGAGGTCAGGTGGAGAAAGGACTGGGGGTATATGAAACTTCAGCTGTTGATATTTTATTTGACACAGAGAATGAGAGAAATTTGAAGAATATATGGCAAAATATTAACTCATTTCTGCTGTGGAATTTTCTGTATATTTTATATATATGATCATTTTTAGTGTGACATCGATATAGCCACCAAATCGAGCTGATAGAGTTCTTGTCTAATGAAAACAAAACAGCAAAAGCAAAACTAAAATAAAATGTGTAATGATGCCAACCAAAGCCAAAAATATTTCTTCTTGTGTTAAATGATTAAAAATCACACATAGCCAAATTCTTCTCTGCATTTTTAGAATAAGAGAAAAATGCCACTAATTTTCATACAGGCATTCTTCATTTTATTGTGCTTCCCTTTATTGCACTTCGCAGATACTCGTTTTTTACAAATTGAAGGTGTGTGGCAACCTTGCATCAAACGAGTCTACAGGTGCCTTTTCTCCAACAGCATTTGTTCATTTCATATCTCTGTATCACGTTTTGGTAATTCTTATAATATTTCAAACTTTTCCATTATTATTATATTTGTGATGGTGATCTGTCATCAGTGATTTTTAATGCTACTATTATAATTGTGTTGGGGCATCATGAACCACATCCATATAAGACAGCAAATTTAATAGATAAATGTTGTTTGTGTTTGATTGATCCCCAGGCTAGACATTCCCCATCTCACTTCCTTCCTCAGGCCTCTGCATTTCCTGAGACACAACGATATTAAAACTGGCTAATGAATAACCCGACAATGGCCTCTAGGTGTTCAAGTGAAAGGAAGAGTCAACTGATGCAGCAAACTCCATTATTTTACTTTAAGCAATGACCATCATTCAGCAGCCATCAGTGTGGAGGTAGGACCCTTCACCAGCAAAAAAAATTGACTCCCTGAAAGTTCACATGACGGATAGCATTTTTTAGCAATAAAATATTTTTAAATTAAAGTATGTAACTTTTTTAGGTTTAATGCTATTGCACACTTAATAGACTACAGTATAGTGTAAACATAACTTTTATATGTCCTGGGAACCGAAAAATTCATTTGACTCGCTTTATTACTGTGGTCTGGAGCCAAATCTGCAATCTTACTACGCTATGCCTGTCATCCTTTTGTTCCTTCTTCCTTCTCCTTCCCCAGCCACGTAGTCTTACTCTTCCTTTGAGCACAAGCTGACCTAGGACAAGCCAAGCCACCAGCACCACTGATGTCAGACAGCACCCTAACTCAGGTGAGCTACAGCTTAGCATCAGAAGTGAGTGTGGTTAGTAGACTAATCTCCTCCACTCACTTCTACAGTAGACGAGTGCGCGGTCACGCAAAGCCTCCTGCAGAACTTCATGTGTGCACAGGAGGCTACCTTAGGATGAAAGATTTTTGTCTTTGTGAAAAAAGTGAAGAGAAGCTGAGCCAAATGGGAAAGTGCAGAGGTTTTCCCAATGTGGGACCTGAGAAGTGTTATGGACTGATGTTTGTGTCCCCCAAAATTTGCATGTTAAAACCATTCTTACCAATTTATGGTATCAGTAAGTGGGGTCTTTGGAGGTAATTGGGATTTGATAAAATCATGAGAATTTGATCAAATTTAGCATATCAGATTTCTTTTACACTACCTATTTAAAAATAATTGCCTGTATCTTTTCTGGGATATTGAATCTATGCAGAAAGAGGTGTCCATATTTTTTCTTTAAGTAGCTGCTCAGCTGCAGCTAATATTAGATACATGTATATATATATATATATATATAGTGTTATATTTATAATGATATATATAGTGACATACAGTTAGGTTCCACCTATTTTGGATGACAAATTTGCTTTTATAATTTACTATCTGATTCAGAATGATAACAATGGTTTTTAAAAACTTGGTTTGATTAGTATTTGAATTAAGGCTCTAATCACATTGAGTCATCTTATACTGAAAAATGAAAGTATGACTTTTATTATTTATTTTATTATTTATTATTTATTTATTATTATTATTGAAATAAACCTAAGGATGCTTAGAGACTAATCACAATACCTAACTTAGAATGACCTTGGATTAATTAATTTCCACATTTTCTATGTCTGCTAAAAGCTAACGTCATCTTAAATGAGAGGGGAAAAAAAGTGAGGGAAAGTATAGAGTGTAGTTTGGCCACTTTGGATCCTTGGGGAAATTTACTGAGTTAATGAAAATGTTTACTAAGCCAGCTCTAATTTCCTTCAGAATTGCTTTTAAAGATGTTTTTTTGAACTACTGCCTATCAAACTTAACATTTTGGAAAACCATTTTAAGTCTATTTTCTGAGGATTTTTGCCCCCATCCCCCTTCATGTTTTCTATTAGTTTTAGCAAATACCATAACTTATATAACACAAAATATGCCTTATAAGCCTATAATTTCTAGATCACTGTTATTATTGTAGTATTTTTCTTTGCTTACCTTTTTTGGAAGCATCTTTAAGAGCACACATCCATATGACTTGATAGTCATTTGAATGGATTTTAACCTTTTATGTTATAGTCTAAGGCATTTGGATAACAAATGGAATTTAAATTTTATATTGCTTTCTGTATAAGATCAATAAATTAACTTTAGAAATGACACCTGGCTATATGAATCAATAAATTGTATATTAGAATTATAATTCTACCACTGAAAGAGATTGAGACAGGTAAACATGACAAAAAAGAACTTGATCCACCTGTGCACATTACTAACCCTGATATTACTTCCCCTTTCCCACCACATTAGTTCTCTCAGAGTTCCTCAAAAATATCAACTGTTTCCAGTTTTAGACCTTTTCTATTTGTTTTTCCCTCTGCTCGGAATACTCTTCATGTGGCTCAATATTCCTGTTAATCCATCACTTCACATAGCCACTTCCATCAACATTTAGATCTCTCTTAAAATGTCATTTCTTCCTAGAAGATTACCATAACCACGTGTCACTTGTCACTGTCTGAAATTAATTATTTTTTCATGTACTTATCGTAAGCCTTTCCTTCCTTTCAAACCCCTCTGCTCCATCCAACTAGAATAAACTTAGCAAAAGCAAGGATCCAGCCCCTTATTCTCTACTTTCTTTCTAGTAAACTAAACAATGCTAGGCACATGCCAGGGGCGCAGTAAATTTTGTTGATTTCTGGAATAATTTTTAAATAGGAATATATTATATTATTGAATGTACTTAAACATTACCTCTTTGCTTTACTTACTCATAACATTTTTTCCAGTTTGCATCAGTATTTCTCTTATACATAAATGTAAATTTAAGCAGGCATTTAGAGCCAACAAATGATGCTATAGAGATTCTACTCTACTTTATCTACATTATAGTCATGGAAACAAAAGACCAGATAGTACATTACATTTTCTTTAAAATTATACTTGCTAAAATCAAATATGAGACTAGAACTATGCTCTCTATCAGTCTTTTGTTGTCTTCATAAAACATGTTGAAATCTAGTTTAAAAGCTAAATGAATCCTTCAGCCTGTTTTGAAAAAAGAGAAGTCAAATAGTAAAAATGACATTGGATACAGAAGAACTGACTTTCTCTGCTGCATTTCTAGCTAGTGGTACAATCCCATGATATTTAACTATTCTGAGATTCACATGCTGTAAATGGAAATCATAGCATGGGTTTGAGGTTTAAGTAAGAAAATATACTCAAAGTGCCTGATAGAGTCCCTGATAATTAATAGCCTCTCAATATATGGTATTTTGCATTCATCACATTAACTAGTGAGATAATCTGCATGGTTCTCATGATTCTAGCTGATTGGCATCAAGAATTGCAACATTGTATTTCCCAATCTTTTCTCTATTACAAAACTGGGAACATTACCCATCATTGCCTCAGGTTATGCCATTTGAACACTCATTGTTACCTCCATGGCTTCATTATAGCACCATGAAGTCCTTAAATTAAATAGAAGTAGAAGGTATAAAGATTATTGTTCATTAATTACTTCAATTCTTGTTTATTAGCACTTTGTTTTTGCCTCATTAAATTTCGATCAAAACTTCAACTGATGGGAAGAAAAGGTAGTGGTTTGATTTCTGTGAGAAACTGGAGGAGGCTACCTCACCAAAGTCTCTCTGCCCGAAAAAAGACTCTGAGAGTCAGGAGAAAGAATTCTGCCCCTTTATCCAAGAGAATTTGGCAGGGCTTGCATTGTTAGTTTTTCCTCAATCTTCTCGACCTTTAAACCCCCATTAAATGCTGTTAAGTATTGAGTAAAACCTAAATCTTTTACAGAAAGAGTTATGAGAACATCGTCACTTGATAAATCGCTTCCTATTTATGCAATACAACTATTGTCTCTTTGTTGGACCAGTGAGATATATGGCCGAAATGGACATGAATTAACATAAAGTGCCGAACTAATGAATCTAAAAGATGTGATATTTAATATGATCTTCCAAATGCCAACGTGAAGCAAATATTCTTCCGTTGTATACAAATACCTAGAATAAAAGAGGAGGTTTTCTTTTTCTTTTTTTTTTTTTTTTTGCTAAGATCCAGTAGGCTAAGATTCATGACCTTCTTCCTCTTAAATGCCCATAGCTCTTTTTTTTTTCCCCCTATATGGTCATGTGTGATGTTACTGGCAAGATACACAGGGGCATATAACTGCCATTAGCTGGTAAAGCACTGAATTCAATTCCAAGTCTCTGAATTCAAGACTCATGGGGTAAGAGTAGTTAATTTTAAGTTGGGAAAGGAAAGGAACAACCAAGCATTGTAGGTAATGATTTAGGGCAATTTACTTGGAAAGTATTTAATTAATGATAGCAGTGGTATAATTTTGCTTTTCGGATATTTAATGTGTGGACTTTGAAGTCCTCCAGCTGCCCCCAAAGCCTAGCATCCAGCTGCTGGGCTGCAGCCAGGCAGCATTCAAAGACCCCTGCTTCAATTAGCTCCCCCTACTTAGACCAGGTACTTATTGCCAGTAGTGATAAGTTAATCAACTAATGAGTCGATTAAAGAAGTAATTAAAGTGTAAAACAGCAGGAAGGGACTTGCTTTTAAAAGATGCTGTAATACTTAAGGTTAAGTCAAATCAGCTTACTTATATTGCATCAGGTCTGTCTAAAAATCTTCATGTGGCTCTTCTAGCTGGTGAATTCTGCTGAATTAGTTAACGGTAATATGAATGGCTATTTACTGTTGCCATAGAATCAGAGGAAAATGTACTCATTTTAAAAATTTTCTGTAAGGGCCACTCTGTGTTAGGAACTAAAAGGTATGCAGGGGAAAAATAAGATTTATTTATTTTTTTATTTTTTATTTATTTTTTATTTTTTTATTTAAAGATTTTATTTATTTGTTTATTTGACAGAGAGAGACACAGCGAGAGAGGGAACACGAGCAGGGGGTAGTGGGAGAGGGAGAAGCAGACTTCCTACTGAGCAGAAAGCCCGATGTGGGGCTCCATCCCAGGACCCTGGGATCACGACCTGAGCCGAAGGCAGACACTTAACGACTGAGCCACCCAGGCGCCCCGAAAAATAAGATTTAAAGTGCCCATTGTTTTAATAATTGTGCCAAGATTATGTGGATCAATTGTACATTCAACCTACTTTCCTTATAGCAGCACCATGCAGAAGAATAAATGCACGAAAACTATATTTTGACAGTATCTGCATGTTCTTTGAATGATTCTTAAGTTTGATGTTTATTATATCTCTCAGGCAATTCTTTTATTTGAACACTACTTTAAAATTATAATGGAAATCAATGGAACTGTATGATTAAAGGCACAAGTACTCAATACGATGCACATTTTTCTAGAATGTATATTTGTGGTCACATTGGTCAACATAGTACATTACTACATAGAGGCTGGAGAGGTTCTTATGCTAGTTCCCAAAATGTCTTAGACCAAGTGAAATTAGCTCCCATATTAGGAGAATCTTTCATTTTATGTCTTTATTAATTCCGGTAAGCACAGCAATTTTATATTGTTATCCCACTTTTCAGATTAAGAAATCTGGAGTAAAAGGTAAACATGAATCTTGCTCAGGTTAACAGAATTTTTAACAGGCTTAGCTAGAGTCCACAGACTCATCTCAAGTTACTTGTATCTACTATTAATCACTGGGTTTGGTGTTCGCCAAACCTGAAAATATCACTGTGAGGAAATTCTCGCTTTTAAAAATATTTTTAATACCTTGTAGTAAAGGATAACTTTAATGAGGCAGAGAATCTGCTCACTTCTTTCTTTCTAGGTAGAATAAAGATACAAGTGTGCTGCTCTTTTACACACCACAGTTAGTTCATAAAATTTTTTGTTTAAAAAAAAAAAAAGATACAAGTGTGCCTGAAGTTCCTTTACTGTTTCATGTTATCTTACTAAGCCTGGTCGAATATGTTAAGATTGTAGTCTCTTTTCTTGAGATCAATATTTAACCTGTATTACATCTAGCTGTCATAGTGATTTCCTCTTGGCATTGTCTCTCTCCCTAACTACAACATCATTATTTCTATCTGTAAGTCATGTCAATACCCAAGTGATATTACATATATATATTCCATCCCATCATGATCCAGAGCATTGGATTTCAAAAGTGGTGTGTATCACAATTATTTGGAGTGATTGTTGAAACAGATTGCTGGGCTCACCTCCAGGGTTTTTGATTTAGTAGGCTTAGAATGGGGTCTAAGAATTTGCCTTTCTAACAAGTTGGTGTTGGTGGTTGAGAGAACACATTTTGAGGAGCACCAGTGTGGAAGAAAGAGCAAATTCTTTGGAAATGGAATGTCTCAGGGGTGAATCTTATGTTTACTACACTATAAGTATAATTTGGGGTGAGAGACTTTATTTCTATAAATCTCAGTTAATTTTTAAAAAAGATTTTATTTATTTATTTATTTGAGAGAGAGGGAGAACACAAGCAGGGGGAATGGCAGAGGGAGAGGGAGAAGCAGGCTTCCCACTGAGCAGGGAGCCCAATGCGGGCTCAATCCAAGGACCCTGGGATCATGACCTGAGCTGAAGGCTGACACTTAACTGACTGAGCCACCCAGGTGCCCCAAACTTGGTTAATTTATTATAAAAATCTAAATCTACCTTACAGTCTTCTTGAAAAATTATAATCAATGTATAACACATGGCACTTCAGGGGTATTCAGATATTATCTTTTGGATTGCTTTCTTTAGTGGTGTTTAAAAATCGTTTTTGGTCTATTAAGTATACTCACTCTTCATTCATTAGGCTGCATATTCTCTTTAAAGTTTGTCATTCTTATTTTTATTTTATTTTATTAACCTCTTCTAATATTAATGATATTTTAATGAGGGCGCCTGGGTGGCTCAGTTGGTTAAGCGACTGCCTTCGGCTCAGGTCATGATCCTGGAGTCCCTGGATCAAGTCCCGCATCGGGCTCCCTGCTCGGCGGGGAGACTGTTTCTCCCTCTGACCCTCCCCCTTCTCGTGCTCTCTCTCATTCTCTCTCTCTCAAATAAATAAATAAAATCTTTAAAAAAAAAAAATATTTTAATGATAGTCAAAATCAATATGTTCCCTTGTTGTTTCCTTTTTTTTCCTTTTGAATTTACTGAAGAAGGCCTTGCTTTAAAATTAGTGATGCACTCTTAGCCATTCCTTCTCAGGAGATGAGCCCTTTGATGGACTTCTTTGTCTCTGATATGGCAATCTTTATAAATAACATTTATATTTAGCCCTTCCAGTAGTTTCATATCACTGCTGAAATACCTCTTCATGTTCTCTACCTTTTCCACTAGATTTTAAAAACATATTATTCATAGTTATTTTTAGAACCCTGTGTGATAGATTCAATACTGGGGCCATTGCAAGCTTCATAATAGATTGCTTTACCTCTTGACAGTGAGTTGTTTTTCTTTTCTGTCTTGTTTTTTAAGGTGTGCTTTTTACTTCTTGATTAAACACTGAATATCATTTGTAGCATGATATTTGAAAAAATGGGCACACCTCTTCTTCTCTCAGATCTTTAGTGTGAGACATTGAGTCAATCTAGTTAGGAATTGATTTGGGTTTCAGTTATCTCTCTCCTTCCACACACACACACACACACACACACACACACACAGCACATTACCTATATATCATCAGATTGACTAAAGAATAAATATCAAGACAGAGATTAACTAAAGGCAATATGAGCAGATATATATCTGATATTGAAGATAGGCCAAAAAATTATCTAAAGTGAAAATGAAGATAATAATGTAAAAAAAAGTGAATCCAAGACTGTGAATCCAAAACAATCTAAGATACATTTAATGGTAGTTACAAGAGAAAGAGAAAAAGAGGTAAGGTAGAAAAAAATTTGAAGGAGTCATAAATGAGGATTTTCCAAAATTAATGAAAGAAAATAAGCCATGCATCCAAGAGCCTTAGACAACCTTATGCAAAAAGAATTAAAAAAAAAAAAAAAAAAGTAATATCATAGTCAAATGGCTGAAGGGCAGCCAAAGAAAGGTAGGGAGATAAGAAACATCACATTCAGAGAAACAATGATAACAATAAAAGAAAACTTTTCATTAAAATGATGCAAGCCAGAAACCAATGGAATGGCATTTATTGAAAGTAAAATACTGAGAGGGGAGCCTGGGTGGCTCAGTCGTTAAGCGTCTGACTTAGGCTCAGGTCATGATCCCAGAGTCCTGGGATCGAGCCCCACATCAGGCTCCCTGCTCTGCGGGAAGCCTGCTTCTCCCTCTCCCACTCCTCCCGCTTGTGTTCCCTCTCTCGCTGTTGTATCTCTCTGTGAAATAAATAAATAAAATCTTTTTAAAAAAAGTAAAATACTGAAAAAAAGAAAACTGTCAACTCAGGATTTTATACCCATAAAGAAATATTATCCTAAAATGAACTCAAATGAAAGATTTTGTCAAATAAACAAAAGCTGAGAGAATATATTTACAGCAGATGGTACGACAAGATATGCTCAAGAATTTTCTTAAGGTGGAATCATTATAATTTCATTAAAATCTTGATTTGTACAAAGAAATTAAGAGTGGCAGAAGTGGTGAAAAGGAAAGTCAATAGAAGAGATATTATTTCCTTAGTTTTGATTGCTTCATAAAATAATTTATTGTCTAATGCAAAATAGTAATAATTTACCCTAGAGTTAATTGATTAATTTATTGTAATTAATGAATTTATATACTATAGAATTAAAATGTGTGATAAAAATAATTTACGGAAGGGCAGAAAATAAAATGTTTTTCAATGCACTAATGTGAAGTAGTGTAACACAGATTTATATTTATATATTTATGTATATTTCTATATATTTATATGTATTTAGTACATAAGCCATGTATAACACATATATATCTATCCATGATATCAAAATCTACTAGATATTTCCTTTTGTTTCTGTTGAGACATTAATTTTCTTTTTTTTACATTAATTTATTTGTTTGAGAGAGAGAGACAGAGTGTGGAGGGAAGAGGCAGAGGGAGAGGGAGAGAGAGTCTCAAGTAGACTCCATACTGAGCATGGAGCTAGATCTCACAACCCAGAGATCACGACCTGAACCAAATCCAAGAGTCGGTCACTCAACTGACTGCACCATCCAGGCACCCCGAGACATTAATATTCCAAAAGTTGTGTTAAATTCTTTCTCTATATGACGTTTTGTCACTTTTATTCAATTTTTCCAATTTCAATTTTATTTCATATCTTTTTTCTATTTTTGTAGTCATTGAATAGACAAATTTTGAATGTTACACATGTTGTAACATTATTCTTTCACTGGTTGTAGCTCACATTTCAAATGTATACTTACTGTTTTCCATATCATTTTCTTAAACATATTAATATTTATGTCCTCTTTCAAATAGGCAAGTATTTTCATTCATAGTAGCTGTCCTGGTTCTCCTTTTTTCTGTCCCTAATATTTCCTTCTGAAATTTAAATGCTGCATTATTATGGTTGAGTTCTTTTTATATTTTTAAAACCAGTTTTTACTTGAACAGTAAACTTTCCAAATTAGTTATCTTCCATTCTTCACTATAACTAATGATCCTCCAAGGAGGACATCCTAAGGGTCCAACTGTGTTTTCTTTTCTTTTTTTATTTACCCCTTAAATACCTTGCTTTATAGCTTATGAGTCTTTTATAGCTGATACCATAATCATTCTTTCATTTTATGACATCTTCAGTTAGGACTTCTTCAATTAATTTTTATCCTTCATTTTATCTTTTCTTTCATTCAGGAACTCTGGTGATATACATATTGGCATTTCTAATTCTAGTTTTTGTTTTCACTCTTTTTTCTTTTCTTTTTTTTTTTTTTTAAAGATTTTATCTATCTATTTGACAGAGAGAGACACAGCGAGAGAGGGAACACAAGCAGGGGGAGTGGGAGAGGGAGAAGCAAGCTCCCCACAGAGCAGGGAACCCGATGCGGGGCTCGATCCCAGGACCCCGGGATCGTGACCTGAGCCAAAGGCAGTCGCTTAACCAACTGAACCACCCAGGTGCCCACTCTTTTTTATTTTCTAACAATTTAATTTCTTTCTAATTCATTTTTGGCAAATTCCTTGACTTGATTTTTCAGTTTATGCATTTTACCATTTTGCCATATCCATTTGACTATTCAAACTATCTAGTGAGTTCTTTATTTCAAAAAGTATTTTTATTTTAATACTCAGATCTCTGCTTGTGTCATCTTGAAAGTCATCTAATGCTGTTTTATGGTTTTCTTTAGGATATTGTCTGTTTTAAATTTCTGTCTTTTCTGCACCATTAACTCTGCTTTCACAGTAGGTTGTTCAGTTCACTCTCCTACTTCTATAGTCTTTGTGATCCTGATATGTCTTATTAATGCACTTTATGACTTCATGCTACCCTGGAAGTCCCAGCTATGTACTTTATGATACCAAATGTTGGAATGTGGAGAAGAGAACCTAAGCTTTGGACTCATACCTTCTAGCAGAGTTCAGGAAGTAAATGGGGATGGAGAACCTCAAGGCAAAGGCCTACTGTTGTTATAATATGTGTTTTACCTCTTCTCTTTTACACCACACGAAGTGGCTTGGTTCATGGGTACAACCCATGGCCTCTGTCCCAACCACAGGTATTTCCAAAATCTTCTGTGGGTTGTAAGTATCTAGTGCCTGATGCAGAATGAGCATTGGGAGGATGCATTCAGAGGCTGACCTCTGGGCATGTTTTTGATGACATCCCTCCCTATCCTGGCTGGGTTTCAGTCTTTAAATGTGCCTGATAACACTTTTAGCAATCCTGGACTGGCATGACTGCTTGCTCTGTGGTAGAATGGGACTAGCAGTATTCAGGCACTAAGGGGCAGAGAAAAAGTCACAACTACCAAGCTCTTATCTTCTGCTCCTGATACCTAGCTGTTTTTTATTTGAGCCATTATGACCATAGTACATTGGAACCTATCTTACTTCTATCTTCCTTGAGGATTTTCACCCTAGCCTGTGACTTGCATGTTAATGACTGCTTTGTGTAAATATTTTTGAAGTCTGTTGAGAGTTTAATATGTTTGTGCATTCTCTTAGTTTTATGATCTATAAAGAAAAACTTTTCTTATTTTCCAGGGAAAATGACAAAAGAAGAAAGATTAACATTATTTGTGGGGGTTTTTTCTTATTTTTCTGAACACACACATGCATGCACACACACAATCCTATTACCCTCACTGTTATATGGGCAATTGCACTCTTAGATTATGTTGTAAACTTCAAGTGTTTTGCTCTAAGAATATCACTAGTAACTTCTGCTATGGTCAAATGGAATCCCTAGACCATTTTCTTTTGAAATATTACAAATAGGGGGGCGGAACAAGATGGCAGAGGAGTAGGAGACCTGGATTTC
>NC_138371.1:76533483-76539741 GCF_054177405.1 Leptonychotes weddellii | reverse complement strand
CCTGGGTGGCTCAGTTGGTTAAGCGACTGCCTTCGGCTCAGGTCATGATCCTGGAGTCCCTGGATCGAGTCCCGCATCGGGCTCCCTGCTCGGCAGGGAGTCTGCTTTGCCCTCTGACCCTATCCCCTCTCATGTGTTCTCATCTCATTCTCTCTCTCTCAAATAAATAAATAAATAAATAATCTTTAAAAAAAAAAAATGTCTATGGAAAGGGCGCCTGGGTGGCTCAGATGGTTAAGCGTCTGCCTTCCGCTCAGGTCATGATCTCAGGGTCCTGGGATCGAGTCCCGCATCGGGTTCCCTGCTCAGTGCAGAGCCTGCTTCTCCCTCTCCCTCTGCCACTCCCTCTGCTTGTGCTCTTCTGTTTATCTCTCTGTCAAATAAATAAATAAAATCTTTAAAAAAAAATGTCTATGGAAAAATTAATCTGAAGAAAAATAAAATAAGTTAAAATAAACAAAATACAGGTAGCTGTTCAGCTTGATGAGGAAAGGAGGAAATACTTTGTAATGTAGATCTGTATTTATAAGCATATATGCAGGTATTAATTAATTCACCAAACATTTAGTAAGTACTTATTTGTCTTGACCCCAAATTCTAGACACTGACAGATACCCGAATGCAAAAATAAATATGACTTGGTCTCTCTCATCAGGGAATATGAGGCAAACAGAAGGAGAAAGATAGAAAAGAAATCGGGGGAAAGAAGTCCTAACTGTATGACATATAAGCCCAAGCACATTAAAGTGAGGTACAAGGAAGGTAGTGAGCAGATTCACCAGGGCAGCTAAGGGGTAGAGCTTGTCAGAGACACTTCAGTGATGGGGTATTTTGTTTGATTTTGAGTTGAATTCTATGGAAGTGTATGACAGGCCAAGAAAAGGCCACACTAGAGAAAGTCAAGTTAGTTTTACAATCATGGTCCATAGCAAAAAGATATACTTACAACTAATGGTAGGATGAGACAATAAGAGAAATATAGAGGTAAGTTCTTAATATAGAATGATTGTTAGCTTATGTCTGCACCAAGACAAATCATGTGACAAAATTATGAAATAATTGATTTTCTTTTGTTATCTAAACTATTGCTCTCCTGGTTATACTCACGATTTATACCAAGAACCCAGAATTTCATGCTACCAACAGTGTTGTACTCTGTCAGTCCCCTTTAGAATTGCTTGTGCTTGGTTCTCACTCCATCTGATCTCTTCTACTTTGTGCTCCATTGCTTCTCACTTAGTGGTTGATGAAAAGCAATCTGATAAGCTAATTCTTACTAAGGTTTAATTACTTAACAGCTTGATTATTAAATCTCTAAGGGTATTTGGATTTTGAATTGAGGACTATTGGATGTTGTCTTAATTCAATACAATTAATGAGTGGGTTTTTAGCGAAGGAAGACATTTTGTTGGGGCAACAGAGAATATTCCAGAAATACTTCGTATTTTTGAGGGATAGCAAGTTCCAGGAGAAAAAGTATTATATTTGGAGTTAAAATCCCATACATGCCACTATCTAAATTGTTAAGCTGGCAAATCACTTTGCCTTTGAGTTTCAGTTTTCTCAACTTTCTAATAGAAATGATAATAGTTACGCTGCCAACAATGGTAGGATCAAATGAGAAGTAGGAAGTTTTTTATGAGATATAAATACACATTATTATTGCCTCATTCAGAAAAAAATTAGATTTACCTACATTAAAATCATTTTTTATTTGTAAGGTTTTCTTAATTCAATCAAGTCCCTATAAGGACAGCTACTAAAGAGATGGCTGGATTGGTAACTAATGAAGTTTATCTTGTGTACAGATATATGAGCTTCCTAAATATACCATTTGTATCTTAAAGCTTTTTTCATAAAAACATCAACAAAACATGGAAAGAGGAACCCGTGAATAAGAACAAATTGAGAAATAAAAATACAGTATGGCTGTAAAGATGGTTCTAGGAAGAATAAAGATGCAAATGAATTAATAATTATAAAAACACAAAAGGAAAGTGAATTTAAGTTGTTTACAGAATCAAAAGACATGGGTAGATGTAGATATATTAGCATATATGGTATAAGTAGTTTATAATAAGAAGAAAGGTAATTATTTAAAATCCTATTGTCAAGGTGGGACAAAAGGATACAGCATTAACGCACTATTATAGGTAGAATAAAGTGATACAATCTACCAGGCAATTTGAGAGTACTTATCAAAATTTAACATGCATGCGGGACACAATTGTTTTTTGGGTTGCAGTTTTCTTTTTTTTTCCTCGTTAAACTTTTGTTTCACTGGGTCTCAAAATTCTGCGACAGATTTTCGGTCAAGTTGTTTCCACTAAAAAGTACAGATTTTTTTTAATTTTGAAAAATATTTATCCATTTATTCTAGAGATAGAGAGGGTGTGAGCGTGCACACACGAGCAGGAGGGGCAGAGGGAGAGAGAATCCCAAGCAGACTTCACACTGAGCATGGAGCCCAACACAGAGCTCATGACCCTGAGATCACGACCCAAGCCAAAGCCAAGAGTCACTCAACCAGCTGCATCACCCAGGGACCCCTAAAAAGTATGGATATTAAAAACAACCTAAAACTTCCACACACCCACAAAAAACAATGGTCCACAAAACATTCTTCTTTCCTTTTGAAGGTTTTACAATACATTATTAACCAGTCTTTTACTATTAAATTTAAACGATTGACACAAACAGTTCCAAGACCATTCTTCTACCACTGATTAAGACTGGGGTGGCAGGTAATGAGAGAAGATTCATTTAACCTTCTGAGCTTTCTGGACAGACTTGGTGACCTTGCCAGCTCCAGCTGCCATCTTGTCTATTTCTCTGATGACAACCACAGCAACCATCTGTCTCAGGTCACAAACAGGTAAATGGCCCAGAGGAGGATAGTCAGAGAAGCTCTCAACACACATAGGCTTGGCAAGAACCATATCGATGATGGCAGCAACACCAGATTTCAAGGACTTAGGGCCATCTTCCAGCTTTTTTCCAGAATGACCATCAATCTTCTTCAGTTCAGCAAACTTGCAACCAATATGAGTTGTGTGACTGCTCAGCACAAGTGCACATTCAGCACTGATTTGGCCTGGATGGTTCAGGATACTCACCTGAGCCATGAAGCCAGCTGCTTCCACTGGTGGGTCATTTTTGCTATCACCAGCCACATTGCCACAATGGACATCTTTGTCAGATATGTCCTTGACATTGAAGCCCACACTGTCCCAGGGAGGGCCTCACTCAAAGCTGCATGGTGCATTTCAACAGACTTTCTACTTCAGTTGTAACATCTACTACAGCCAAGGTGACTAGCATGCCAGGTTTAAGAACACCAGTCTCCGCTCAGCCCAGGGTGACAATACCAATACCACCAATTTTGTAGACATCATGGAGGGGCAGATGCAAAGGCTGGTCAGTTGGATGAGTTGGTGGCAGAAAGCAATCCAGAGCTTCAAGCAGCTTGGTTCCACTGGCATTGCTATCTTTATGGGTGACTTTCCAGCCCTTGAACAAAGGCATGTTAGCACATGGCTCCAGGATGTTGTCACCATTCCAACCAGAAATTGACACAAATACTATGTCGGGGTTGTAGCCAACCTTCTTAATATAAGTGCTGACTTCTTTAATGATTTCCTCATATCTCTTCTGGCTGTAGGGTGGCTCAGTGGAATCCATTTTGTTAACGCCAACAATTAGTTGTTTTACATGCTCATGGGTCTGCCCGTTCTTGCAGATACCTACTTCAAATTCACCACCACCAGCAGCAACAATCAGGACAGCACAGTTAGCCTGAGGTGTGCCTATAATCATGTTTTTATAAAGTCTCTGTGTCCTGGGGCATTAATGATGGTCAGGTAATACTTGCTGGTCTCGAATTTCCACAGGGAGTTTTCAATGGTGATACCATGTTCATGTTCAGTTTCAGTTTATCCAAGACCCAGGCATACTTGAAGGAGCTCATTCCCATCTCAGCAGCCCCCTTCTCAAATTTTGCCATAGTTCTTTTGTTGAGCCCACCATATTTGTAGCCCAGATGACCAGTAGTGGTCGACTTGCCTGAATCTATGTGTCCAATGACAACAATTGATATGAGTCTTTTCCTTTCCCATTTGGTTTAGGTTTAGTGGTGGTTTTCATGACTCCTGTGTGCTGGCAGCAAACCAGCTGCAAAAAAAAAGCTGCTTGTTTGTTTGTTTTTTTATAAGTATGTGAGCACACAGGGCAGCTTGGTTTTTTTAACAGTGATTATTTAGAGACAACCGGATATCTATCTGTAGAGAAATGTTTGAAACAATCTCAAAACTGAAAAGGAGAGAATGTGACAGATAAAGTGCTGGTAATAGAGCAGCTACCTCAAAAGGAGCTCATGGTTTCCAGGAAGAGAAACACTGCTTGTGAGCGCACTGAAAGGGTATGCAACTGGAGAGTCTCCATAAATGACATCTTGGGAATCATGGAAAATGTGAGATAAAACAGGAGAAAACTGGGTAAATGCTCCCACTTACATAAAGGGGGATATGTGGATTCTAGATTCAATAAGCATGAGTAGGAGGGCTCTCCCACAAAATTATATCATGAATTTTCAGATATGTATGTTGCTGATGTTTTGATATGTTACTAAGACATTTTTGTTTAGATTAATGTGATCTATTTTCTTGACAGATTTGTTAAACTGGTGGATCAAAGAAATGCCACACACAGTTTATATTTTCCCTCAAGCAAGGCATTTGGCAACATCTCCAGTTCTCTGGGATCACTGAGGAGTAAGGACTTGACAATCACGTAGGATACACCTTTGGAATGTGAACATAGGACACCGAGACAGCATGATTGCCAGCAGAGTGGACAGGATGTCAGCCACCGAGTGAAGAGAGGCCGTGAGCTAACACCTACACTCTGAAATTGAACCTGAGTAGGAACCCAGGTTTGGAAATGTCCTGCCTATTCAATGATGGGTCAGTTGTTTAATCTCTCCAGGCCTCAATTTTTTTTCTTATGTAATTTGAGAATTAAAATATTGCCTACCTTATGGTTGTTGGGAGAATTCAAGGGGAGCTAAATGAAAGGTTTTTAGTAAGATGACCAGCATCAAGTATTATGATATTAAAATGAACACATAGAAGTTGTAAATAATTAGAAGCATTCAGGCCGAGTAGCGGAGTGCCTTTCTTATTCCACAGCAGTTGCAGCAGAAACAGAAAACATTTGAGTTACCATAATATCTTATCATATTCTAAGGAAGAAAGGAAGCCCTTCCCAAGAAGGATGATAAGCACAGGACATTCTCCTATCGGACTAAAGAAGATTGTAGCTGAGACACAAGCTATCGGATATCTGCAGAAACTTTCCTTTTTCTCTAAAGAGGCTTGTGTAGAACTTCTCAGTTTTCCCACTTAACATTTTCTTCAAGTACACTTAAAATAAATCTTCAATATCTAAGATAAATTCAGAATATGTGTTTCTTGTTTCCTAAAAGAGGCTAACATAATTACTAAATAAAAACTCAAAAAGAGGAGTTGTTCCAAACTAACAAAATAAATATAAAAGGGTTAAATGAATTGCTCCCACGTCTTTAGGCAGGGTCCTCAGCTTCTTGTGATTTTCTTATTGTTGCTAAAGATAAAATTAGGGCTATGGTGATTTTAAATAATTTAATCAAGATAAAATGCATAGTGCAGTCGTTGACTAATAATGAACAATCATGAAAATGTGGTTATCATTCTTATCAGATGAAAAAATGAGTAAACACCTAATATTTGGAACAGAAAGGAGTGCTTCATTTAAAAATCCTAAATATTGTACTCAACGGCAAGTGCCATTGAATGTGATCCAAGAGGATGAAAACACCATGAAATAGATCTTGGGATCTTTTATTGCATTAAATAGAACTATTGTGTTTTCATTAAGAGAAATAATTGTTTTACTTTATACAGTTAAGATATCATGTAGAAAATTTAGTTCTGGTAGTAATACTTTAAGAAGGACTTGAACAAACTATAGAGATGGTAAAGAAGCTGGAGCAATTTATGACTTTTGATTTGGGAAAAGGAAATATCTAGAGGGAAAAAGAATGCTAACTCTTCTGATATCTAAAAAGTTTTCATGCTTGAAATGCATAATGGATTAGGATTAAGTGGAGAAAGTTATAGGAATCAGATTTTGAGCAAACATGCAGACAAATATTAAGTAGCTCTGTCTTGGGGCTCATGGGTGGCTCAGTTGGTTAAGCAACTGACTCTTTTTTTTTTTTTT
>NC_138371.1:76523323-76533383 GCF_054177405.1 Leptonychotes weddellii | reverse complement strand
GCAACTGACTCTTGATTTTGGCTCAGGTCATGATCTCATGGTCCTGGGATAGGGCCCCAAGTCAGGTCATCTGCTCAGAGGGGAGTCAGCTTGCCTCCAGTTCTTTGTTCTTCCCCCTACTCTCACACACTCTCTCTCTCTGAAATAAATAAATGAATCTTAAAAAAAAAAAAAAGTAGATCTGTCTGACAACTCAATGATGTTTTAGGGATTGGAATCTTCATTTTTGACCAGTTTTTAGTGATCTTTAAATTCAAACTAAATAAGGGAAGGGAGTACACAGCATGCTTGCTATGAGGTTCCCATCCTGGACCTAAGGCATATATTCTCAGCCAGCCACTCTTCCTTGCTGGACTATGGGTATCCTTTAATCTATAATCCTGATAGAATCCTTTAAATTGCATTTTAGACAGCCACTGCCAATCAATTGGTGTTCGATTTCTGTCTAAATGATCTGTAAAGTTCTATAAATTCTGATAGCTCATGATATTAATGTTTGAACTGTATTTTATCACCTAGAATACAGGGCATTATGTCCTCCATTTACTTATATAAAAATGAAGGGAGTAAAATTTTCAACCAATATTGTAATGTCTATTTCTAACAATAAATGATTTTGAGAGTTCTCAAATCTCAACAGAACCACCAGATGGTATGTTTTCTAGACAAGTCATATTTATAACAATGTATTTTTACATTTTGCAATACAACATAAAGCCTAATAATAAGATTTGAATTCTGCAAATACTAGACAAATCTGCAAGTATAACATTCTTCTCTCCTAGCGAACATCCTGTGAATTCATAAATATTTACATATTACAAGTTATAATTATGTAGCACTGGGGAAAAGGGAAAATGTAACTGTATATTTATATCTATAAGAATATAAAAGAACATTCATAAATTACAAACATGCATTGTTCTAAGAAGAGTACCTACTGAGCTTTTGTATCTTAAGGCCAAAACATAAGACAAGTTTCTACATCCCCCCCATCAGTGGAATAAAAAATTATAATTGTAAGTTTGAATGACTATTGATTGCTTATTATAGTTTCTATTAATAGTCATAGATGATTATGTATGAGCACATCATTGTAGGTATTTGATAATGTAGAAGGGAAAGTTTGTATTGCTACAGGGATAATTTTCCTTAAGAAACTGACAAGCATGATTATAAAAAATACTGCAAAGTATGTATTTGCTTTAAAACAATTACCTAAAATAGTGCAGTTAAATGCTATCTTGTTCTTGTTTTTCATACCAGTCGGTATTCCACAGTAAATTTTATATCATAGATTCATCTGCACACTAATAAAGTTCTTCTAAATAAAACAGAATTTTTTATAAATCTGTTGTACATATGTTAGTTTTAAGTTATCCCAAAACTTTAAAAAATTGAAAACTAGGAACTGGTTCCTACACTTCTGCATTGTTTTCTACAGAAATTATCATCATTTACGTTCATTTTTTAAAATTTTCATACTCTCCTTTTCTTACTATTTTCACTACAAAATATTCCAACAATTTAATTACTTCATAACTATATTTTTATGCATATCTCTGAAGGTACATTTATATATTAGAGTAAATGCAGCTCTTAAATAGTCTCACCTCTGAGGTTGACAGCCCTTATGTAGCAGTGACCTCCAGTCATCTGATCAAATTTTGGGTTACTTACTAGCTATAATCAAATATATTCTCATCTCTTATTTGAACAAATCATACAGAAATTGAATACAATTTTTATGAACACTAGCAATATGTTCACTTCTCTGATAATTTTGACATTAAAATTCCATCTTAATAATCCCATCCTTCAGGCTTTGCAGACTCTTAAGGTATTAAAGCAAAAATTATCCTAAGCAGTTAGATTATAATGTATTTAAAGATTAGACATTTCATGTTGAATATTAACTGCTCCACTTCCCAGGAAAAGAAAACTATGCTGATTTTCTTCTATAATTTATACATTTCAAAGACCAGCCATCCAAGTTTCAAACTATATTGCAGGAAAACATTCTTAAAATGAACTTGAAATCTGCATAGAGTTTCAAAGGTATATGAAATGGCATATTAAGATACATTAGAAATATTTGCAATAATTAATTTTATTTCAAAATAACATACTATAGAATTATTAGAAAATTATAGCAAATACTTCATAGACAGAAAAATAGTGAACTAAAGTGGTTAAATTCTCTACTGAGAAAAGTAAATACTCACCCTGTTAATGTCAGGTAATAGGTAAGATATTTATTGGGCATACTCTATATTATGTGGAATGAGAGAAATTAAAGACAAATGTGAACTAACAGATGAAAAAAGAACCTATTGTATTGTTTCTTAGGCTTAAAAAGATAATAAAATATCATCTAAATTTTTTTAACCTCTGGAAACTATGTATGTGACCTGTTCATAAGGATGGAAGCCTGTTTTACTTTGAATTTCTCTAAAGGACAAAATTTTGAGCCCATTCATACATTTCAAAAGAGGTAACTTAAACAAAAGTCAAAATCTTTTTTTTCCTAAACCTTGTCTTGTTTTTATGACCATGGTTCTATAAGGTCTCATCCTTCAGTATCAGACCTTACTCATATACAATTTAAAGAAAGAAGGTGCTACAGACTGAATGTTGGTGCCTTCCCCCCAAATTAATATTCATACATTGAAACCTAATATCCAACGGGACCTGATGGTATTTGGACGTGGGCCTTCTGGAAGGTGACTAAGTCATGCGGGTGGAGCCCTCATAAATGGATTACTGATCTTATAAAAGAGACCCAGAGCGCTCCTTTACCACTTCTACCATGTGAGGACATGGCTAGAAGGTGCCATCTACAAACCACGAAGTGGGTCCTCACCAGACACTGAATCTGCTACAGCCTCAATCTTGGACAGCCTCCAGAACATGAGAAATGTATTTCTTTTGTTTATAATATCATCCAATCTATGGTATTTGGTTATAGCAGCCTGAATAAACTAAGACAGAGGCTTGCAAAAATAATAAAGAACATGTTTCCAATAGCCCATGTTTCCTGCTTCTATCACTGCTGATCAAAGGAGAGAAACAAGAATGATAACTTGGATATAGAAATGGATAGAAACATCTACAACATATACCATTTTGCACAGTATATGTCAATGCCATTATCTTATTTTGTACCCATTAACAAATGACTTCTACTCACCAAGCTTTATTTCTTGTCCCCCGAAAAAAGATAAGATAATAATTCCTCATGTTTTGTCTTTTTTTTTTTTTTGCCTCTACATGTGTATGCATGCATGTGTGACAATTGAATAGTGCGAAATCCCATTTTATCTTGATTTGACTTTATTTCAACATCTAATTATATTGTTTTGGTTTGGGGTCCCCTAAAGGTAAATTCTAAAACTAGATTAGGGTGCAGGTTGTTTGTTTGGAAGGTCATAACAAGAAGCACCTGTATGACAAAGGTACCGAGAAAGCAGGAAGAAAGATATTTTAGTTTTAGTTTACTGTGTAGGAAACCACTCCAAAAGTAATGGCTTATTAACATTTATTATATCTCACAGTTCTGTGTGAGGTTGGTTGCTTGCTTTTTCAGTTGGTTTCACTTGGGACTTCTCATGGGTCATTACACTGGAGCTACATGAAGATGTTTGCTGTGGGTAACAACAGGTTGAATCCTATGGGGGATAATTGGAATATGGATATAACTACCTTAGATTTTCCTCACTTGAGAGGTGTATAACATATACCAATTCTTACTGGGCTTTGTGAAAGCAATGATTTTGCGGAAATAAAGTTCCTGGCACCTCAGGCCTGACACATAGGTAGGCAGAGTGCCCAGCTCATGCCAGAGAAACCCCTGTTGAAAACAGTTGCAAGAGCTTTCAATAAGAAGTTGACAGAAGGCATGGGAATACAAAGTCCTAAGGGGATAGGGAATAAATGTATATTTGTACAAGCTACAAATATAACAAAATGAACACTCAGACCAAGGAAAAAACTTTATCAGTTTTTTAAAAGTCCTTCTGTTTTTTCTCTCCATTCATATTTCGTCCCTATCCCAAATAGAATAGCCACGGATGCTAAATTTCATTTTAATCCTTTCCTTGCTTAGAAAAAAATATTTCTCCGACAAAATTCGTATTTGTAAAAATTACATTGCTTAATATTATCTATTTTGGAAACTTATATAAATGGAAACATACTGTGTGTATCTTTCTGCAGCATGCCCATTCATTGTACATTGTTTTTCACATTCTTATGTTTATCCTTTAAACTGAAATTCATTTGTTTTATTTGCTCTATAGTATTTCATTATATAAATCCATTTTATTGGTGAGCAATACTTTTGCTGAATCCCACAGAAAATAGAAAAGCATGGGTTCGGGGCGCCTGGGTGGCTCAGTCGTTAAGCGTCTGCCTTCGGCTCAGGTCATGATCCCAGGGTCCTGGGATCGAGCCCCGCATCGGGTTCCCTGCTTGGCGGGGAGCCTGCTTCTCCCTCTCCCACTCGCCCTGCTTGTGTTCCCTCTCTCACTGCCTCTCTCTCTCCGTCAAATAAGTAAATAAAAAATCTTAAAAAAAAAAAAAAGAAAAGAAAAGCATGGGTTCTATTGCTTTATTGGGAGGTGGAATGTAATCTCACGACAGCCTGTGTTGGGAGTGGCAAGTGAGACAGGAAAGGAGTGTAAGCAGTTGAAATTGGGGCTGTATTGAGCAGACCAGGAGTTCAAAAGAAAAGTCATGCGAGATGTCTCTAGACATGTTGAAAGTTTCCTCTGCCCCTCAGAATGATCTTTGGGGAAGTGGGATAGGAGGAACAAATAATTTACCTACCAGCATCTTCTTATTATCTTTGTCATTGTTCAGAATTTACCTCACAAAGCACTAACACCATAACACTTCAGAGTTTGGGTCACTGTCCCCTACAGAAAAATGCTGAGGAAGCCAGATTTCAAACTCTGCAGGACACATTCTCCTAGGTGGCCAGAAGTAGTGATAGAGCCCACACCCTCCATGGAGTATGTTGGGTTGAGCTTTGATACTAGAGATTTTATATTATATTATTAAATAAATGCCTGCAACAGCTTGAATAGATAATTTCCATAAAGTTAGAGGACTTTCAGTGTATTTGTAGCTTGTTAACACTTTATCGTAAAGGCACATACAATATCATTGTAGAGTTTTATCCGTCTATTGAGAAATCATGTTTTTTCTTATTTAAAATGTGAATATGATGAGTTACATCATTCCACTTTTAACCTTTGAAACAACTGCATTTTTTGAGGTAGAAGCAATTTGGATATGATGTGTTCCCCTTTTAACGAATGAATGTATTTGGATTGCTAATATTTTAGATTATTGCTTCTATGTTCCTGAGTGGGATTAACTTCTTTTTATTTTACTGTTCTTATCTTAGTTGGTATCAAGTTAAGTTATCCTCATAAAAATGAAATGAAAAAAAATGATCTATTTATTTCTGCTATTAGAAAATTTGTAGAACTCACTCTTGAATTTATCTAAGCCTCAGTGACTTCTTGTAGGAAGATTTTTTTAGCCATCTTAATTGACTTCAAAGATATGAGAATACTCATGTTTGTGTTATTTCTCATCTCAATTTTGATAAATTGTATTCTTATAAATTATAGATCTTTTTTTACTTTATTGTGTAAACTTGGTATTATCAAATTAATCTCTATATTTTCTGTAGTTATGAAAACTCTCCATTGTTAATATTGTTTATTTTTTTAATATAACAAAGTTTAACTTATTTAATACCTTTAGAAGAATCATTTTTCACTGTTGGATAATTTTTATATTTTGTTTTCCATTTCATTAACTGCTGAGATTATTTTTATTACTTTTTTCTGTTTTTCTGGGTTTTAATCTGTTGCTTATTTTAAAATTTCTGAAGAAATTAAAAACTTAGTTTATTGTTTCGTAAATATTTTGTTGTTTCTAATTTAAGCTTTTAAGACAATAAATTTTGTTCTAACATCTATTTCAGTCATATCTTATCAATTTTAGTCATAGTATTCTTGTTAGTATAATTATTGTATAATTGTCAGTATAATTGTATAATCATTAGTTCAAATTAATTTCTAATGTATATTATTGTTTTTATTAGAATCATGATTTTTTTAGAGATATGGTTTTGCTTTTCCTAACATAAGTGTCTTCCTTTTTTATTATGTTTTAATATCTCTACTTTAATGCCAGTAATGCAAATAATGTGTTCTGTATGTCATTTAAAATTTGTAAGGTAAGCATACATTTACTTTTTGTAAATATTGCATATGTATAAAATAGTATGTATTATCTAAAGTTTGAGAGGCCCCTGGGTGGCTCAGTCATTGAGCATCTGCCTTTAGCTCAGGTCATGATCCCAGGGTCCTGGGATTGAGCCCCGCATTGGGCTCCCTGCTCAATGAGGAGCCTACTTCTCCCTCTCCCACTCCCCCTGCTTGTGTTCCCTCTCTAGCTGTCTCTCTCTTTGTGTCAAGTAAATAAATAAAAAAATCTTAAAAAAAAAAAGTTTGAGAGAACTGTTCTATGAATGTTCCTTTTAGGATGAATATTCATTGTATCATTCAGCTCTTCTATATTCTTACTCATTTTTAGTCAGTTTATCCAATCAATTATTGAGGGACCATGGCAAATCTCTAATGATGATAGGAAAGCATTTAATTTCATCTTGTAATTACATTGGTTTTCACTTTACAGATTTTAAGTTATATTTTCGTGTGCACACAATTTAGAATTATTATAGCATCTATTAAATTCAGTATTTTATCATTATGTAATATCTCTCTTATCTCTAATAATGGTTTTTGCCATGCGTCCATTTTGTCTGGTGTTAATACAGTTTTCACATTTCCTTAGTAATTGCCAGACCTGTTTATCAGTCCTTTGACTCTCAATGATCTGTGTTTTGTTTTAGATGTGTCAAGCTTTCCTTTAACTGGTATGTTTATCCCATGTCCATTATATTTGATTATTGATATATTAGGATAGAACTACATCAAATTACTATGTATGTTCTATTTCACTTGATATCGTCCTTCTTTTTTTGACTCCCTTTTTTTAGCCTCCTTTGGACACTTTTTTCTCATTCAACTATTTTTTTACTTTTTTAGAAGTTACATGGTGGATCTTTTAGTTATTAGTTATTTGACAAGCATACTTAATCAAGTTTAAAATGAATCATTTCTGTATATATGAATGGTATTTATATATATGTCATATCTATCTATCTATATATGTGTGATTTTCCTAGCTATGTGATTGTATAATCTATATAATATTTGAAGATTTATTATACAGAATAGGCTCATGTGGTTATGGAGGGTGAGAAGTCCCAAGAACTACAGTCAGTAAGTTGGAGACCCAGGACAGACAATGGCATAATACCAGTCTAAGCCTGAGCCTTAGAACCAGAAGGACCAATGTTGTAGGTGCCTGTCTAAGTCCAAAGACCTGAGAATCAGGAGAGCTGATGGCCTGAGTTCCAGTCCAAGTTCAAGTCCAAGTTAGGAGAAAACTGATGTCCTGGGTTGGAGACAGTCAGGCAGAGAGAGTGAACTCCCTTACCCAGACTTCTGTTATATTTAGGCATCCAACAAATTGGGTGACCCCCCCACACACACATTGGGGATAACAATCTGCTTTACTCAGTCTACCAGTTTAAATGTTAATTTCTTTCAGAAACACCTTCACAGACACAGCTAGAATAATGGTTCAGCAAATATCTGACATCTTGTGGTCCAGTCAAGTTAAAACATAAAATACCTGTGTGATATAAGAATCTTAAAATACTCTAGTTAGGATTATCCAATTCCAAACATGTGTTACTCCTGCTCATAATTTACCTATATCCTTCTTTTACTCTCAAATAAGGTATTGTTGTTTTTGTTTTAAGTAGTCAAAGTTTGTTCATTTACAAATAGCACCATTTACTCATTTCTATTTCATCTGGATCATTTTTCTTTTGCTTCTGATCCTTATTTTCAAATTCACATTAGTGAAATTCTCTTGGTTGTCAACTCTTTTATTTTATGTTTTATACTAATATTGCACACTTGTTCTTAAAAATCTGTTTTTCTGGGTATGAAATTAGAAACAGCAAATTTAGCTTTTGTTTATTCTTTCAACACAATATGGTGCCAAACATCAATTTAATTGCCATTTTATTGTTTTACCATTCTGTCTTTAAAATCATATTATTATTAACAATAGTACTTTAAGAATCTTCTCAGTTTGTTTGCTGATCACTATTTAGGTATGATTTTTTTTCATTTATTTTGTTTGGGTTCCATTTGAATTTCGGAATATGTGGGTTTGTGTATTTCATAACTTATGAGCAATTATTTACCATAATTTATTCAGACATTGCCTCCTCCCCTACCTTTTTAGAACTCTGGTTATGCGAATGTTTGAGCCATCTCATTCTGTCCTCCATATCTCTTAGACTCTTTCCATATTTCTTTCTCTGTATCTCTCTTGCCTACATTCCAGGTAATTGTCACACTATTTCTTTCTTCACTGGATCTAATCTGTCCCTTGAATAGCTTGTATTAGTTATAATGTTTTTTTTTGTAAAGAACTATTTTTAATCTTTTAATTTATGTTTATATCATGCAAATTTTCTAGTTTCTATGTTATTTCCTTAGACATACATTATATAAAATTGTTTCATAATCTATATCTGATAATTACAATATTTGAAGTATTTACTAGTATCTTTTCTATTGCCTGTTTTTGATATTAGTACTCATTCATAGTGTTCTATTTATGTGTGTGTGTGTGTGTGTGTTGTGTTTTTATGATTTGACTGATATTTCCTTTGGCATATTATCCTGTACAGTGTTTTTCACCTGGTTGAAATTGAGTTCCTCCACCCCATATCTATTTTCACAATGCCATTCCCTGGGCAGGGGGGGGCACTATCTTAAAGTCTTTTTAAATTAAATTATTTACTTGAGACTTTTCAGGTTGTAAATCATGAAATCAGAAAACAAAGCTGCCTGAGGGCCAGTTTAGGATCATGAATCCTATGGGAATAGTATTTTCCCCCACAAGCCAGTGTCAAGTTGGAGACAAGTACCTCTCTTTGCTGACCCTTTCTTCAAGACTGGATTATTTCTCATCCCTCCTCATCTAAGTGTGACACATGGGGTCCCAGATTTATGTTCAGGTATCCTATTAAACTCCCTTCCTCAGTTGGTCCCTAGGCTATATATCCCATTTCTATTCTGAAGCAACAATAAAGTGGAAGCATAAGATCTCCAGGATTTGACAGAAGCCCTCAGGATGAAATCTAACTTTGGTATGTATCTTTCATCCAGGATTCCTACATTAATTTCATAGTTTGGCTTTGTAGTTTCCTTCCTTTGGTGTCAGCTTATAGATACATTTTAAAAAGAAAATTTGTATTGATTATACAAAAATTTAACTGGGTGAAAGTGTTACCTACCAAGGTCAAGAAAGAAAAACTAGAACAACATCACTTATTTTAATGCAAAGAATTCAACATAAGGAACTGGCTAGACAGTCTATGGAGTACAAAAGAGGCAAAATAGAAACACTGAGGTAATATGGAGATGAAAAATAACGGGAAAGGCCTGCCAGGCCCAGGACTGGGGAACAAAGAGAACATGGTAGAGTTATTAGAATTTAGAAATTTGGAGCAAATTTGTATCTCTCTTTGTAACCAAAAGAGATACAGAAGAAGAAATATGAAAACTTCTAATTTCTAAAATTAGAATTTAGAAATTTGGAGTCTCACAGACCTGAGGTTCATCTCTTTGAGGAAGGAAGGCTGCCTGGGTAAAATTGTGTCTCAGAAGCTCTGAGTGGGACCCTAAGGAGTTAGAACCACTAAGAGGATCCCTAAAAAGAGAATGCTGTAAGGGGAGGGTATTCTGTAGCTGGTTCTTGGGGATTAGAAGCCCCAGGAAGGCTCTCCACAGAGCTGAAAACCAGGCTTCTGAGAAGGGATTGCCAGCCAGCTGGTGCTGGTAGTTTTGAAGGAAGAGAATAAACTGAGTCTGGAAATGTGGGGGAAAAAATC
>NC_138371.1:76447257-76522823 GCF_054177405.1 Leptonychotes weddellii | reverse complement strand
AGGAATAGGAAGCAAATAGAGGGAAGCATGTTTTCTCTCTTGTCCAGGTTTCTAGCCACTCTTTAGCACTCATTGAGAAAACCTAACAAGAATCCATTAGACTTGCAGAAATGGGATTGTCGAATCTTATTCCTAGCCGAAGTATACAGAAGTGTCAGTTTAAAGCTGGGAAACAATAACCTGATAACACGAAATCATTACTATCGGATAGTAATTATCACTCAGATTCTTTTGAATACGGGTTAAAAATAAAAGTGTATATATTTTAATTTATATGAATTACTTATACCTATAAAAATTAAATCTGGAAAGATTCCTCCATGTTATTCTATATAGTCTCCTTCAGGTAGATCCCAGGTTTTGATAATCTTGTAGTACAAGGACTATGTACTATACTGCTGTATACCAGAGGCTTTATTAAATAGATATAACAGTTAGTGCTGATTTTACCTCCCATAACAGAAAGAATATAGAAAAAGTTCCCTGCAGCTCATTTCAATAAGTATATATATATATTTTTTGCTTGCGTTCATCACTTTGAATCTAAGGAACTATTTGGTATAGGATGATTTGGTATAGGATTCTGACCACCAAGGGAACATTGCAGATTTAGGTGTAAAACATAAACACTCCAGAGATTCTAGTTTATCTTAGCTGTATCTTTTTCTTCTGTTATTTAACTGTGTTCTTAGTCAAGTTTTGTCTTGATGAAGATTGTATTCACGAGAAAGTAAATTCTGATAGAAAAAAATTAACATCTGCTGTATATATTTTTTAAATGATATAAAGAATAGCTTGCATAATTTGGTAGTGGGTTTTCAGAGTTTTCTTTCTGGAAAGAAGAAGAATTGATTGGAAACAAATGGTAAATGAAACAACACATCTCAATTCAGTATTTGGGATCTTTATTTATTGTTATACATCCCTTGGCAATGGAAGAGAAATTGTCCAAATCATTGAGATTTTAGTATGTCAGTATGTCATTTTGTAGGGAAAAAGAAGCAGATCCCAAATTGAAAAATTGCTATTATTTAAAACAGCTAGATGCTCGTGACCGGAATATAGAATGTTCACGTATGACTAGAAGCTGGCGAGGAAGTTAGAATGTGCCAGCTACCTCCATGTGTGTGCATCAGCGTCATTTCTGAGCCAGAATTAGAAAACTAGGAGCTATAGTTAAAGGAATAGCAGCGGAATTTATAGCCACTAACATCTAAATTGTGATTTTCTTTTATTAATTTAATTCATTGTTTATCTCTGATGCATATGCAAGAGTTCCTGAAATCTTTCAGACCCCTGTGGTTTAATATAAATCTCAAAATATTAAAAGCATCTTGTAGAAAATTAGAAAGCAGATGAGACACTTCAGGACTTGAGATAATTTTAGATGTGCACATTTTAAAGCAACTTCAACACAATTACCCTCTGCTTGCTCTTAAAAAAAAAAAAAAAAAACTCACCTCTTTAATTTGTTTTGTTCTATGACAATTGCTTTTATACCTGGTTTGTAAAATAATCATTGGCTTGAAAAAATCAGTCAGCAGAGAGGCTTGAGACCTTAAAGAATGTTGGAAATATCAAAGGTCACATTCATCAGGTATATTTATCACACCAAATGATAAATTACAACAAATGTTGTTGATATCATGATCTAAAGCAGTAAATAGAGAGTTACCAGGTTGTATTTCACTGCACCTTTTCTCATCCCCGTGTCATGTGTTACTTTTGTATTTACAAATTCAAGTCTTTCAAGTTAATGACTGCAGGTGGCATAATTGTTCCAAAGGTATTATAAGAAACAGCTTTATTTGAATCTCTGACACATCAGATATTTTATGCAAACAGCAAAAAAGAGTATCACCTGTTTTATTTTCACTGGGCTCATATCCCTTAAAATATACAGGAAAGAATCTTGCTGAGCTTTCCAAATTACCACTAACATCATTGAAAAGATGTTCATGTGCTGTTGAAGTGGCAGAGAATTTCGAGTCAGGGGAACTGGCCTGCCATCCTGCTTCTGCCACTTACCTGCTGTCTGAGTTTTGGCAATCTAAAAACCTTGACATTCTCAAAAATGAGGGTGATAACGTGTGTCTTTGAGAGTTGTCATAAAGATTAGAGAAATTGTTATTTTCAGTGCCTGGCAGAAACTATATTTGCAGATGCTGTAGTTGTCATTACTATAAACATCATCTAAATATTCAAATAAAAAACTCAATATTATAAGTCCTTTAAGAAGTATAACATAGAAATCAAATCATTTTGGTTAAATAAGGAACAATTTTGCAAAGGAAGTATGAGTATTAGACATCCAAATTTGGCTCAAAAGCATTTAATAAAGTACATGTAGTATTTTTATTTGGATATATTTAACATATTTCTAGTTTAAAAATAACAATATTGTCTCTAACCACATGCAATCTTTATTAAACTTCATTAATTACATGTTCAGTTCCATTAAAAAAAAAACATTGTTGGATGGCTTAGCCTTTAACGCTCTTTGATTTTTTCATTCTATTAAAGTTTAGTTTTTACTTGGAAACATACTTTAAAATTCAGGTAGATGGTAATTTCAATTATTTTAACATTAGCAGAAATGATTCTCAATACTTACATATTTCCTGTTTTGTATTTTACAATTGAAAAAGGGAAAAATCAATATTTTTTAAGGCATTAAACCATCTTGTTCAGAAATACAATTGTCTTTTCTTGAAAAAGCACTTAGCTCTGTTTTTAAATAACAAAACTCTGGATCTTGACTGAGTTTTAATTGAAATAAGATATCTTATTTAAAGATACCTGGTTTAGGTGCATTCAGAAAAGAAAAATATAGTGGATGATATTTGAAATATGACTATAAATTAATAATAACAGTTTTACGGTTTGATGCAGACTAGTCTGATTAAAACAAAGATTGAATTGCAAAGAAAGTATGGCAACAAGTTCATTTTGCAGCAGCAATGTTCTAGGTCCAGTGTTAGTAAGAATCCCTTACTTTATGGTAGCATCAGATAAGGGAAAATAAAATATAGAGCAAATAATGTATATAAATTATTTTAAAAATTAAAAAAAATGAAAATTGTCATGTGTGAAAAAGTTTGGGGACAAAACTGGGAAAGAAAGTTGTCTTTTTTCACTTAAAGCAAGTAGGTTTTCACGATAATGGTATGAGGCAGTCATACAATAATTCATGAAATAAGTAATTTTTTTTTTTTGCATGGAATTGAATACATTATCCACTATGTTTTATCTCAGGATATTTTCCAATTCCAAGGTGGCTTGGGGCTCAGAGCATAAGCAGAAAGCAAGATATCAGGGAATCCTAAGGAATTCACAAATCTAGGAAGAAAAAAATTTCCATGAAAAGAAAGTCAACTGGCGTATTATTTTCTAGTTTGTCTTTTAATATTTTGTCTTCTCTACCAGCAATGTATGGGGAGTTCCAGTTGCTCCACATCCTCACCATAACTTGATTTTATTTCTTAATTTTAGCTATATAAAGAGGAATATAGTAATATTTCATCAGGGTTTTAATTGCATTCCCTTATTCCCTAACAATATGGCGTATTCTTATGTATGTTCTTATTTGCTATCAGTATAGCCTTTTTATTAAAATGCTCATGCTTCTTGGTAGTTTTTTAATTTGACTTGTGTTTCTTACTATTGTGTTTTGAGAGCCGTTTGTATATTCTTAATACAAGACTTTTATTGGATATTTAATTCCATCAGTCTGTAGTTGCCTCTTCATTATCTCAGTGTCTTTTACAGAGCAATGTTTTCAATTTTTATAAAGCCCTATTTACCAACTTTTTAAAGGAACATCATTTCAGTGCCACATTAGAAAATTATTTACCTGGTCATGAAGATTTCTGCTTGTTTTCTTCTAAGAGTTTTATAGATTTTTATTGTACATTTATTTATATCTATGAGCCATAATGAACTAATTTTTGTATAAGAAATCAAGTTTCGGTTGTGGTTCCTATTTTTTCATGTGGCTGTCCATTATCCCAACATTATTTGTTGAAAAGGTGATGGAGATATATGCCAGTGACATTAACTTACTGTTGTCTATTTTAATCACATCTTCTTTTTCCAGCCTTCTGGTTACTGATTATCAATCTCTCTCTCTCTGTCTCTCAAACACACAGACATTTATGATGTCTGAGGGAGGATTTGGATAGACATAGATGTTGAACTTAGAATTAAGAAGAAAGATAGTGGATTGGTGAAAATTGTGGCTGGTATTTACTTACACAGTGGAAAAACTGAAAAGTGGTTTCAAGGGCATAAATGACCTCAGAATTTGAATTCTGTAATAGGTAAACATGAGATATTTAAACATACAAGCTTTACTTATTTTTGTTCAGGTAATAACGAGTGCAATGTCTCTGTGTTTCTACACATAAATAGGTATTCTTTTATCTGTACACAACTGGTAAAATGAATATGCATGCAACATATTTATACATACTCTGATCTTGTTTGAGGTTTTTTAGAACACACACACACACATATATACATATCCTGGAAGTTATTCTTAAAATTTGTCTGTAAATTGATAGAATATACTTCCATGTCTTATAGAACTGTTCCTATTAAAAAGGGATTTCTTTAAGAAGATGCATATGCAAAATCTTAAATTTCTATTGAAGGAGCATTACAAAATAAACATGATGATAGTGTGGCATGAGAGGTTCTTTAAGCCTATGATGATTACATGCTATTGAAAATTGGGAAGGTCATTATGTACATTTTGGCAAAGACATGGATATTGCACATGAATGAACAAAGTGAAACCTATTGGTTGAAAGTAGTCCAAGGAGACTAAGAACATGGATGGAATCCACCTTTTTCCCATGATTGCAGTACAAATTTGATTACAGTTTATTATTGGCAAGCTCAATACAAGAGAAAGTTTGGGTCTCACTGTGTCTGGCATAACTATTTCAAGTAGGTCCTCTTCCACTGATTTGCTGAGTTTGGTTTGTTATCATGAATTCAGGCTTCTGTAAAAGATTTTATATCTGGGAAGTAAAGAGGATCAGGACATATGTAGCATTCTATATAGTAATTTTAACACATTAGAGCAGTCTGAGTTTTAACATGGGTCTTTTGAAGAAATCCTGAGAATTTTTTGAATGCCCCAGATCCAAGCCTGATGAGTAAAGACATAGAGATAACTTCAATTTCATCTCCACACTATTAACATTAGAAACTAAAATACCATAGTAATTTAGAGTTGCTACTTAGAACACAGTAATTTAACGATGATCTAAGCTACACTTATAAATGTTTCTAAGTTTAGACTCCGGAGGCAAGCCTAGCAGATATATTTCTTTTTCTAGGAAGTCATTTCTGGAAGCCTTTGTCCCAGGGGATCCCATATCTCCCAAAACCTTTTTAACCTTGTAGTAATGAATGCATATCTACCTGTCTGCATTTCTTCTTTGATGGAAGAAAAGACCTGAGGACAGAGATGCTATGTCTTAGCTACCTTTGCATACAAAGCAACTAGTATCTGACTTGTGATGGCTCTTCAATAAATGTCGTGAAGTTAATGAATGGAAGGGTGAGTGGATGAAGATGTAAATGGTGTGACAATATGACTTCCTAACTTCCTCAAGTTTTAAGGAATTTCACACTAGAGCAGAAAACAGAGATTGTATTAGTGGTGCACAAGCTCCTTGTGAATCCATAAACACTTGCATTCTGAAAAATGGATTATTTGATTTCTCCAAATATTTTTGTGAACATCATCAGTTGTTTGCTTCTCTATAACTAATCATGCCAGGACATGGTGGCCTAAAGCAACTGCCGTTTCATAATCATGTGGGTCAGCATCTTGTGCAGGACTCCGTTGGCCTATAATGCTGCTGTCTTCTGAGCCCTTCAAGAAGCCCAGTTACTCAGCAACTCGAATGAGACTTTGTGTTCTAAGATGGCTTCATACATGTCTGTGGCAGTTGGCTGGCTATTGGTTAGACTACATGTTTATACTAGGCCAACCTAGGCTTATTTACCTGACAGGAGAAGAATTTTCAGCAGCAAGTGAGGACGACTCCCACACTGTCATTGCCTGTCAAATTTCTACTTGTGTCTGGTTTGCTAATGACCTATTGGCCAAAGTTAGTCCTAGGGCCAAGTCCAGAGTCAGGGTCAGAAGGCTATGAACACCGGAAATTGTGATTCACTGTGGGGGCATTGCTGTACAATCTAATATATGAAGTATACAGTATCAGTAAATCGATCATCATAGACACAACATAGTGCACAGCCTTGACTCTATCTGGCAGTGAAATCATAGCTCATTCACAATAGGTTCTATTCAGGAATAAAATAACAACAACAACAAAAAAGACGAAAAACCTTCCAATTATTCCCATGTATTGGACCAGGACTTTTAGCAAACCATTATGAACCATATTTTTTACTGGAAATATAATTGGATGCCTAATTGGAATACTTTTCAATTCAGCTAGATTTTTTAAAGTACTTATGCAACATAACCTAATTATCAGGCAATCCCTAACTTATGTATATTTCATCAATTTGTTCATTACTTATGTGTAAGTCAACCCAAGATGCATAACTGCTGGAACTCCTCTAAATGTATTATCTCCCCTAAGGACTTCTATTCATGCCAGAAAATCTTTCTCCTCCCACTCTTCCCACAGATTCATTTAGGTAAACCCCAGTAATTCTTTATGTCAGCTTTCTCCTGAGAAATCATCCACCGAACGTCCCCTCTTATTAACACTTACAGCATCCAGAGCCTTCCTTATGACACCACTTTAGCAATACATAACTTTGTCAAGTGGGTATGTGTTCTCCCTCTACTTCAAAGCATGCTGTTTGAAAGAAAATCCATATCTTGCTTATATTATACCTCCAGTGTCTAAGGTAGGTGCTCAATAAGTATTTATCTATTGAAAACATATATGAATAATTCAGATAAATTTTGGATCTTTGAATGAAAGGTTGTGAATCGTTGTATCCTCAGAGCCTAACACAAGCAGTGCCTACCATAAGTGCTCAGTAAACATTTATTAAACTAAATTTAACTATTATGGATTTGATAGGCTTTTGGTCTTGTGTAATAACCTACCACATCCAACATTGTTCCTAGAGGGAAAATATGTTCTGAGTTCTACAAACCTGGTAGTAAATGAACTTTTGGAACTCAATCTGTTTGTAAGTTAGAGGACTGCCTGCTATGCAAAAATACATATGATAATTGCTTAGCGAGTCAGTTTTTCAGATGTTCCATTTTATGACTGAATAATCTAGATTACTGTGAATTGCTTCCCCTGTTATTACTATTTGCCTTGGAGGGGGTATGAAACATATTTTAGAACATAACCTGAGAGTTGAAGAGAGTAAGGAGTATAGGTTATTTTAAGAAAAATATCTTTATACTAGAATGAGGTTAAGAATATCTTGATTCTACATGTAAAACTGTCATTATTTACAAACTGCTGCACAGATGTGAAAAGAATTGTTATTTTGTAAAGTTGAGCTCATTTTTACACTTGAGGCCATAATCTGTCTTGAGAAGACCATTTATCCTATGTGTTAGATGCTCAGTCTAACTAATGTGACTTCTCATTCAAATTTACTTATTATTCTTAGTTATCATGAACCAGTTTTGTTTCTTTTTTGTTTGTTTGTTTGTTTTGTTAGATAGTCTTTCTGAAATTCTTCACCTTCTTTCTTCTCTTGTTTATTCCTGGTAGGAGTTAAACTCCTGAGATGGAAGATAGGGGATAATATATTGTTCTAGCGTCAGAGAAACAGCATTGTTGAAGAAGACCATTGATTCTCAGACCCCATCTTTGCTGAGTGTAGTTTGGCTATCACAGTCACTGGTTCTCCAAAAGGTATGACAGGTCTCTTTCAGCTTCAATGACTGATGATCTTGAATCTGGCCTTTGTTGACTGAAAAAAACGTTATTGTAGTCCATAGCTTCCTCAACGGAAACCTCACTTTTGCCTTGTCCCCTTATCTTGTCAGGATTACCACCATCTTATGTAGACCACTAAACTTGTGATCGATTTTTATCACGCCAAAGTATGCAAAATCTGTATGCAAAATACCAGCTATTGCTATCCCACTGGAGAGTAGGTCACCCTATTTCATTGTCTCTCTTGCAGTTCAGAATGAGAAGTGAGACTAAAGCTTCACTGCTGATTTTTTCCTGACGTTCATTCTTTTTTTTTTTTAATGTACTTACTTGTTTGGTGGGGGGCAGAGGGAGAAGGAGAAACTCTAAACAGACTCCGTGCTCAGCAAAGAGACCGACATGGGGCTCGATCTCATAACCCCAAGATCACAACCTGGAGATTACGACCTGAGCAGAAACCAAGAGTGGACACCTAACCAACTACGCCACCAAGGCACCCCACCTAATGCTCATTCTAATTGAGTTTTATACTATCTTGTCTAGATCTACTCATACATGCAAATACTTGGGCTGCAGTGCCAGAAAGTGTGAGTTTCTATGACTATAGTCACCCTACTCTTGTAAATTTCCAGTTTTCCTATGTCTACACTATAAAAATAAATAAATGAAAGTCTAACTAAATCAATATTGAAGATAATATGAAATGCTCAAATATACTCAATTTATCATAAAAATCTTGATATCAAAACTAGACAAAGATATTACAAGAAAAATAATCTCAGACCAAGATAAACAAACATAGAAAAGATAAAAATTTCAGTTTGCTAAAATTCTCCAAATATTCTAGTGAAATCGATTTACATATGATTTTACCTACATACAAAACAACAAACCATGGATAAGAATGGTTTATGCAAGAAATGCAAGGATATCATACTGTTTGAAAATCAATCAGTATAATTCACCAAATGAACAGAATAAAGGGGAAAGTAATACAATCATCTCAAATGATGCAGAAAAAACATTTGAACTATTCCACATCCATTCATAATAAAAACTTCCAGCAAACTAGAAATGCAAGAAAGTCCCTCAATCTAATAAAGGCTATTTATAAAAAAACAAAAAGTAAAAACAAAAACTTGAGTTGATATCACTGAATACATTCTTCTTAAAATCTGGAACAAAGCAAGGATACCAACTCTCACCACTTCTATTCTACAATGTAGTAATGTCCTGCTGATTTCAAGTAGTCAAGAAAATGATATAAATGGCATTCAGTTTGGAAAATAAGAAATAAAACATTCTTTATTTGCAGGCTACATGAGCAGGAAAATAGAAAGTCCCAAGAAATCTACAAAAACCTCCTAAAGAATTTACATAATAGCTACTGGAACAAAAACAAATTTTGTAAAGAAACCAAATAAAAGGTTGAAAATAATAATCTATTGCATTTCTATATAATATCAAATAACAGTTGGAAATTACATTATTCTTCTGGAAATTACATTATTACAACTATATCAAAATAACATTAAAACTGAAACACTTAATAATAAATTTAATCTTTGCAATAGACCTATATGGTTGTTAGTATTTTGATGACTGGATAAAGAGAAGAAAACTGAGGCATAAAATGGAAATCCTCATACAATGTTTCATCATGTTAGGAGTTTTATTCACTCAATTTCCCACAGATAATGAAGCAACCAGAAGTGAAATCAAGTTAAAGAATTATCAATTAAATATAGTGTTTAGAATAAGCTTACTTTTTAAATTCTACACTCTAAAATTGTATCAGTAAAAATGAAATAAACCTTGAGCAACCTATGGTACATTTCACACTGAGCTTTTGCTCAATGTAGGATTTCCTTTGACTAAGTAAATCAGTACAAGCCTAAGAAGGCTAATTTTAAATTTCTGAGGACTCTTCTTGATATAATTATTCTTGTATTTCTGACAACAATGCGTTTGTGTGTGTTTGTGTAAATACTTGAAATATACATATATTCAGTTCTATTGTATGTACTCACAGTGAGTTCACTGCTTTAAGTGATTTTTAAATGTTACAAATTCATTTTAACTCAATCTTTTAAATTAGATTTATTAACATTTTATTTTATATCTTGCCTTACAAAAGGCAGATTTTACAATTATTATATTCTAAATGTGATTGTTTATTAAATTGTGGCCCCAAAATGATATATCAAGAGATTACCAATATATTTTGCAGAAGCTTTACATATTAAACTGCACAGACTTCATATAAGATTGCCAATAATGTAAAACCAAGTCTAAGTAATAAAATTAAGTCATTATTAGTAGGTACACTTGACTTAAGATGGAAGATGTGTTAATGGCTGTTAAATGATCTATAGTGTATAAAGATTTATATTATGAAAGGTGTTTAAATTATTTCAGGGATAAATATTACAACTAACATAATCATGGGCCTCTGATTTGTAATGCTGTTATTTTTCAAGATAACTTTATATAGCAGTAGAGCTAATTCTTAAAGGATTTTCCTTTGTGGGTGGAAAAAAATGACTTGTTAGTAAATAAATAAAAGAGGATACTCAACAACAGATTGGAGCTGTCATCTTCCAAATGAAAATCTGCTTTATATTTCAAAATAGTATATGACTATATACTGAGACAATAAGAATTAGTCCCCACGTTGAGTTCATTACACCTTGGATCTTTTTGAAAATGCAATTAAAATCTACTTTCCAATTAGGTAAGTTCTAGTAACAATAGAGATTTTATTAGATTTATAATTGTACTATAACTGTATATTTATATTTCTAAAATTGTTTTAACATTAGAGTTTAAAATCACAGCATGCTATTCCTTAACATGAATTGAGCCAAAACAATTTGAAGCTACTTGCCAATGTCTTCAACTAGGCATTTCCTACATTACTCCCTTCTTGCACTCTTTGCCCTTTGCATTGTCATGTTATTCATGGATCAGAGACATTTCACCTGGTTGTACTCTCTTACAGTTGTATTGTATAGCAGAAAACAAGATCCAAATCCCAGTTTTGCTTCTTAGTAGCTATTTCTTCAGAGCAATTTAATTTTCTAATCAAGAAATGCACGTATTAGTACCTACCTACGGGAGGGCAACATTATCCAAGTTTCTTCTACCAAAATCTCTAGCGATCTTATCAAGCCTTGTGTTCTCTTTCTTCAGTGGGCACAACATTACATTTTGGCCTTTGGGATTTATCCCAAGTGCAGACCAAATGCGGAAGCAATGTTTCCAGTTCCCAGCTTCCTCACTTTTGTGAACATACCAGATTTTACTAAAAAGTAAATAAATAAATAAACAATGTTTTAAAAGGGGAGGGAGAATCATGGAACACTACATCAAAAACTAATGATGTAATGTATGGTGATTAACATAATAAAAAAGGGGGGAGGGAGATTCTATTGCAGATAAAAATGATTATAAAAATTGATAACATACTTTTCTGAAAAAGTACACATATATAGAATGTTACATATAAGGTCACAGACCTGGATGCATGGGTGCATCAGTTGGTTAAGTGTGGACTCTTGATTTGGCTCAGGTCATGATCTCAGGGAGATCCAGTCCCACATAGGCTCCATACTCAGTGGGAGTCTGCTTGAGACTCTCTCCCTCTACACTCCCCACTAGTCATGCACTCTCTCCTTCTCTCTCTCAAAAAAAAAAAAAAAATCACAGACCTCAGAGAGTCCTTGTCATAAATGTTGCAGAATCTTAATATTGTCTTGTAAGCATACTCCATAATATAGTTCCCTTTATATTCTAAAGGAGCAACTGAAGACCCATTGGTCATCTGCTCTTCTCTTTTAGTACTAAATTTACCAAACTTCATAAGTCTTTCTGACCCTTTCTCACTCCCTGTGAGAAATGTAGGAACCTATCACTTAGATAATTTGCCGTTCTAAACTAGGCATGGTGTATCTTGGGAATTTGTTCACATTTCATAGGTTATTTTATAATGTTTTAATAAAATGATGGAGAAATTGTCTTTTCTTTCGCCTGCCAAATAATAGGTCTTAAATCAGTGTTAGTCACTACAGCCCTTGTTGTTGCTGATTCTTCCTTTATTATTGTGATTATTATTATTATTATTATGTTTAGCCAAGACATTTTCTCGTTTTATTGCTTACATCTTTACTTGCTAAGTTTACTATCATCCTTCAGTGTGACAGTTAAAATACCCTGTGGTGATATGTATTCTCACTTAAATATTTACATTTCTAAAGATCCTAGAACATCAACCCATGGAGCTGGGGGAAAAAATACTTTTTTTCCAGCTCATCATTTGCACCATTTCTTTAGAAACAAATTTTCTTAATTTAAGAACACCCTTTAAGCTAAATGAGAAAATGTTTTATTTATTTTTTTTTTAAAGATTTTATTTATTTATTTGACAAAGAGAGACACAGCGAGAGAGGGAACACAAGTAGGGGGAGTGGGAGAGGGAGAAGCAGGCTTCCCGCGGAGCAGGGAGCCCAATGTGGGGCTCGATCCCAGGACCCTGGGATCATGACCTGAGCCGAAGGCAGACGCTTAACCGACTGAGCCACCCAGGCGCCCCTATTTTTTTTTTTTCTAAACAAAATAAGCTACACTCTTTTTCCTTTCCTGTACATGTTCCTTTCCCAGTTAAACGCATAGGCATTTACACTCCTCAGAAACTATATACTGAAACTTCATGTGTATTGAGGCTATTCTGAAAGCAAGTAAGATCATTTCAATGAACAAAGTTGATAATAGAATGTATCACCTCATCCAAATCATGCTGAATTTAAGATGTTACTTTTCTTAACGTTTTATTCTGGAGAAATCAATGCTAAACTTCCACGTAAAAAATAATTGACAGTAAATATGTGTATTTTGGATAGAATGATACAAAGGCAGTGAAGTAAACTTTTAGAGACGGGACATACAAAACTAGTGTCAATGTGCCGAAGCAAGTGAAAAATTTCAAATTGGGGGTGTTAAAAATTAAATCTACACACGTAGAAAGTCAGGACAAGACACTTTATACCATGCTCAGAGAAAATGAAAGATCTACTATTTCTGGGTAAAAGTACCAGTATAATTAAGGACAACTGCTTAATGTAAAAGGACCAGGGAATGTGCTAGGGATGTTGTTCTCCCAGCATAGATGTTGCTAATCCAGCTTATTTATTATATATATTTTTTTAGCTTGGAAGACAATAGCTCTGATCACAATTTTCTCTAAACAACAACCGATCATTCTAATGTGTCTGGATAGCTTTCTCAGTACATTACAAAATCATTTGAAAATATATGCTGGGCCTTATGGTTTTTACAGTAGCAAAATGCCAAGTACTTTCAAATGAGGAAGAGAAAAACAGTTATTTATTTCTAATTTCTTGTTTTAACCATCAGTAACTGCAGGATCAGGGTTCATTAAACAATAGCTGGTTTTCTACAAATTCAGTGAAAATAATTTGAAATTTCTGTAATACTTTGTTTTGTTATACTGCATATTGGTTTCTACGAATAAATAAAAGAGACAAGCTAAAACAAAATCTAGGATAATGGTAAATAAAGCAATTTGTTTCACAGTTCACTTAGATGGTGGAAATTCATACCAGAATGAGTTCTAGAAACTCATCAAAAATAAGCATATCCAAGCTTGGTAATTTCAATGTGGCATATTTTCATTTTAATAGATTTTTATTAAATTCATAAAAGTTAATGGACTAGGGATTAAGTCATTATGAACTCTTTCCCAATTGTCTATTATTAATAGCATCACAATAGTGGTGCCATTGTTAAATACTTTCATTCTAATGCCCTCTTTTAGTCAATCATGATTTTTCATCTCAGAATTGCTATTCCAACAATTATTCTGTTTCTTGTTTTGAGTCCCCAAGTTTTCAGAAATGTCAAAGCTTTGATGTTCATATTATATATTACATACATAAGTTTATGATGTAAATAATGCAAAAAAATAAAAAAACATGTGAAGCTTCATTTTGTTCTGATAGGTTAGACAAACGTTACTTACCATACTACTAATACTGTTACACAGAATTAGGGGATGATCTCTTTAAAATGAGGACCTATATTAATCTTCTTCACAAATACGTTTTGTCTAAGCTCTCTTCTTTACAAATCAATAAAATAAAAATGTAATTTTAGTTTAAGATAAAGTAAAAATTAAGTTTGTATTCAAGGTGTCCTCTAATTTGGAGACCCACACTTTTTATTTATTAACCACACGTGGTCACCATTATCCCAGCTACATCATGTTCCAGGATACACGTGGATTGCTGATGGAATTTTTCTTCCAATGAAGCATATCTATTAGGTAGTTCATCTGTTCAAGTACAAAATGCCAATGATATAATCCAATCAATTAATTTATTTTATGGCTCCCAGATTTTTTATTTTGAACTGTGTACACTTGTGGAGATAATGCTTTTTCTTAAAAAAGCTTTAATGGAATTGAGACGGGTCAAGGAGGAAGTTCATTATTTGAAAGTAATTTGTGGTTGGGTTGTGTACACATCACTGCTGCTTAAATCTAAACTACTACACTTATTTGTTCATAAGTGGAATTTTTTGCTGAGTTTGATAGGAATAGCTGCTTTAATGGTTTAAAGACATCTAAGTGTATATGTATTTTAAAGTAATATTTGACGTAAGTGATGTAACTTCTAGAAAGCATGCTTTTGGAATCCTAATACAGTTGGGAGACCTGATTTGGGTGCCCACATAGATTTTCTTCCACTCCAAGAACTCACAAGAACGAGGCCTCAGGCAACTTACTTAACTCTAGAATTTGAGAGTTCAAGTCCTCTCGGCAAGATTAACATTGTCCTTCTGGGCAGAGGCATTATAATAGCATCTTTTATTATGGAATCACATAACACTTTGTGACATACCATTCATCAAATAATGGAATAGGAACCACATTTGTAGTATAATCTTAACTGTGCATATAGAGATTTTGTATTAGTCTACAGTATGTCCTGAAGCTAAATTTGATTACAATTCCTCTAGCAAGATGTTTAAACTAAGTTGAATTATGTAGAGTTGTACTTATGGCTTAAATGGCACTCTCCTGTGTAATGTAAATAAAGTAGCCACTGGAGTGTACAACTATATGCATGCAAGAAAGAATAACATCAGATTATTTGGTACCCAAAGGTTTAATGTATCTTTTTCTGGGAAATCCCTGATGCATTTAAAAAGTTTTCATTGTCATATCAATAATAAGTATTATTTAAACCAAGCTTGCAGATTTTAAACTGAAAATAAGGCCATGCATTTTTAGTCCATATACAGTTCTGATTTTTGCATCCTTTGACCCTTAAAGAAAGCATTGTAGATGGGAGAACAAATTAAAAGTAGTATAAATGTATGCTGTAAGTAAAATGCATAAAGGATTCATTATGCTGAGAAGGTAGTGCATTAAAATATAAATAGGTCTTAAAAGAACGTATACAAATTTATGACTAATAGATACAGGGTTCTTAATGGAAAGTTAGGGATGATGAGGGTGATCAGATAAAATGTAGAGACTGTCTTTCTATGGTCTACCCCTAGATTCCTATTCTGGACCAGTTATAACATTTCATACAACTTTTTTGTTTTTCTATAAGAAGGGTCATTCAAAAATAATTGATTACATTAACTTATAAAACTTAAATTAAAGTGATGGAAATCAGAAACAAAATTCTTTGGATTTCTGCCCTCTATTACCTTGATTAGGGCATCAGAAAGCTTCTCTAAATAATTAAAGTTAAAAACAAATAAGCAGTAACTTTGGAAAACATCCACAATCACAGTAAGAGATTTTAATATACGTACATCAGTAGCTTTAGATGAAACAATTTCAGGAAATCCATTTTTATACAGAGAAAATATATTGTATAATGCAGAAATTTAATTAACAGTTAATTCATAACTAATATGTATCTGCTACAAAAATTCTAAATATTCGATATAAACCTTCCCCTATGTCAATAACATTAAAGGCAATAAATCAGACCTCAAAATGTTAAATTCATTTAGAAACTTTAAACATTCATCAAAATAATTCACAGGTTAAAGAGACAAGCGTGGGAGCAATATAAGAGATTTATGATCTTAATTAAATTTATTTATAAAACAAATTTTGCATATACATGGCTTCTCAAGAATGCAGGAAAAGAATTAACAAATCAAGCCAAAGGTAGTAGAGTAAAATATATATATTTTTAAAATAACAATAATTTTAAAATAAAAAGCAATTAAATATAACTTTTTTTGGAAAGGTCAAAATAGAATTGAAAGTATAGGCAAGATATTTATATATTTATATTGGTATATATAAATTTATGTGTATTTTTTCCATTTAAAGCAAAATATACTTTCAAAATTAATAACACACAGCCTGTTGTTTTTAAAATATATTTAATTAGAGATCGAACATAATATATTTTTAGAGAAAGAAAGAGACAGAATTCTGGGAACATCGAGTAGCCAGCCACCTTTCATTTTGTATTTTCTCTACATTTTAGTCCAAGCTGGCCTTGTTTCTGCTAAAATAATTTTATCAAGAACTTTATATATCTCCCACTTATTTCATTCAAGTCCACTCCATTAGAGCAAAAGCCACACTCACATATTCTTTCCAGAGAATCTTCTATCTTTGGTCCTGCTGAGATGCCTGAAAGACAGTGCCCTGAAGCTTTGCAGAGGTCCCATGTCCTCATTTCCATTTACTTAACATTTCTTACCTCAGTTGGTCTCTCTCCTCTTACATGTTTCCATAAGCAGCAAGAACGAAGAGTGACCATCTTCAATACTTGTCTAAGAAATCTCCTCAGGTATATGACCAAGTTAGCACTCACAAGTTCTGCTTTCTGTAACTGCCAGAGCCAAAAGCACTAAGTATTCTTTTTTTTTTTTTTTTGCACTAAGTATTCTGTCACTTCATCACAAGGTCCCTCTCACTCCAGTTTTCAATAATGTGTTCCTCATTGCCTTCTGAGCCCTCACCTACTGCATCTTTTCTTAAAAGGTTTTATTTATTTACTTATCTGAGAGAGTGTGAGCGCAGGGGGAGGAACAGAGGGAGAGGGACAAGCAGACTCTGCACTGGGGGCAGAGCCTGAACTGGGGCTCATCTCCCCACCCAGAGATCATGACCTGAGCCAAAATCAACAGTCTGCCGCTTAACTGACTGAACCACCTAGGCGCCCCAGCTGCATCTTTAATCTGCAGATATCCCCTAACAATCTGCTCAAGGCAATTTAGGCTTTGTCTATCATGCTCCTCAAAAGTCTTCAACCTTTGTAAATATTTTGGACAGAAGCACTCTACCCTCAGGTACCAGTACCTGCATTAGTTCTCTATGGCTGTGTAACAAGATACCACACATTTAGCAGCTTAAAGCAATACACATTTATTTTCCCACAGTTTCTGTGGGTCAGAAGTGGAGGCGTGGCTTTCAGGTTATTGGCTTCCAGTTTTCACCAGGCTGCAATAAAGATGTCAGCCGGGATGTGTTTTTAGCTGGAGGGTCAACTGAAGAGGAGTCAATTCCGAAGCTCACTTAAGCTGTTGGCAGGATTCATTTTCGGGTTACAGGATTGAGAGCTTCAGTGTTAGGGTGGCTGTCAACAGGGCACCACCTAAGTTCTTAGAGGTCAGCACAGTATTGTGCTATGTGGTCCTTTCTTAGTTCAAACTTGGCAGCTTACTTCTTCAAGGACAGCAAAAGAGTGAGAGTCTTCTAGAAGAGAAAACCTTGTATGATGTAACACAACCATGGGAATGCCATCCTATCAGCTTTGCCATATTCTGTTGGTTAGAAACAAGTTACAGTTCCCACCTACACTCAAGGTGGGGGGTACTACACCAATGCATGAACACTGAGAGGGGGTCTTGTGTTACCTTAGAGTTTGTCATCCACACAGACCTAATATAGACAGATACATTTTTATCAACAGAATAGACAGTATCATTCATGTGCAAATCCATATATAGGCTCATATATTTTAACCAAGTAGACTTTCAAGGATTTGGAGTAATATGCTAAAGTTTTCCAATATATAGAATTGTGTCATAATTTTACTATATTTTCTTAGGTTCTACTTTACATTTTAATGCTATTCTACTAGATGTGCATGGATTCAAGAGAGCTATATCTTTATTATGGATTATAAATTTGATAAATATTCCATTTATATCTTTAATGCTTTTGTTGCCGAATTTAAACTTGTCTAATATTAATGACAGAAATCCACTTTTTTTCTACTCCTTTTATTTCTCCCCCCTTTCTAGACATCAATCTGAGACACTCAAACTCATAAGGTCTTGTATTAGACACAATCATATGAAATTTTAAAATCTTTGTTAGGTATTTCTGAAGTGCACGTCTGTCTTAGATCTGTTATGATAAAACATCAACAATGAAAGACATAAATTAACATTACCAAAGCAGGAACTATTATTTAACCTCTTAGTATCATCTATTACATAAATATATTTTCTCAATATAAAACATCCTTTCATTTCTGTATTAAATATTTATAGTTACAATAAAGTGATCTTTAGCCTTAAATTACTTGGGACTGTTTTGTTGCAAGAAACAAAAAGCTTTTTCTTTTATTTTAGGCAAATAAAATGGGAATATAATAATGATACTATCTATCTCATGAAGGTCAAGAATAGTAATGCAGCTGGATCATGAAGAGAAATCAGAATGGAAACTAGAAAGACATCCAGGAGTCAATCAAAGATGTTACTTCTTGTTTTTCTTCTGAATACATGTTTATTTTTTTCATTAGATTTTAGTTCAATCTATACCCTGATTCACATGGCAGAATATGAACATTAAAAAATACTCCTAACTTTTTTAGATCAAAGCACATGGCAGGAATAAAAATGTTAGTCAGATAAACACAAAATTTCCAAAGAAAAGAATCTGATCAGTCTAGTCCACTTGTAGTGAAATCAATTTAGGCTAAAATTTTAGTCAACTTTGGTAATTCATTTCCAGACTGTGTATATTATTACACAGTTACTCATAAGATTATTTAATACCTGTATGTCATTTTGTTGTCTCAAATACCACTGAAAACAAACTTTCCCCCTTCCTTTGTGAGGACACTTTTCCAAAGATTTTTTTGTTTTTGTTTTGTTTTGTTTTGTTTGTTTGTTTGGTTTTTTGTTTGTTTGTTTGTTTGATTTGAGCTGAGAAAGAGAAAAGCCGCCCCCAACATCCATGAGCTAGCCAAATATTATCAGCTAGGCCTTGGTATTGACATGAGCTAGCACAACACTTACCACTAGGTCTAGGTGCTCTCCTGTTAAGCATTAACAATTTCATAAAGCATAAACATAAAAAAAGGCCACTCTGTGACCATGACGGATCAAGGCAAAGCAACTCAATAATCATGTCTGAACATAAAGAAACCAGACCAGTGTCCAAGACACATAAGGATTAAACTATATTTATCTTGATGAATATGAGTGACTGCTGGCTCTTTACTAATTACAGCTTTAACCTTGTGCTTCTAATAGATAAAATTTGTTAAAATAAGCAAGTACAGAATTACAAGTGTACCTTGGAGATGTTGTAGATTCAGTTCCAGACCACTGCAATAAAGTGAGTATCACAACAAAGTAAGTGAAATGAATTTTTTGGTGCATATAAAAGCTAGTATTTTACCATAGTCTGTTAAGTATGCAATAGCATTATGTCTAAAAATGTACATTTCTTAATTTAAAAATGCCTTATTGCTAAAATATGCAAACCATCATCTGAGCTCTCAGTGAGTCATAATCATTTTGCTAATGGAAGGTCTTGCCTCGGTGTTGATGGCTGTTGACTGATCAGGGTGAAGTTTGCTGAAGTTTGGGGTGGCTGTGGCAATTTTTTAAAATGAGACAATAAAGAAGTTTGCTCCATCAATTGGCTCTTCCTTTCACAAATGATTAATTTATAGTATGTGATGCCCTTCGAGCATTTTACCCACTTTTTTTTTCTTTCAGTATTGGAGTCAATCCTCTCAAACCCTGCCACTGCTCTATCAACTAAGTTAATGCAATATCCTAAACCCTTTGTTGTCTTTGCATCAATCTTCGTAGCATCTTTACCATGAGAAGATTCCATCTCAAGAAACCATGATCTTTGCTTATCCATAAGAAGCAACCACCATCAGTTAAAGTTTTATCATGAGATTGCAAGTCAGATCCATCAGAGAAATCATTATCTATGGCAACTATAGCCTTATGAGGTTTATTTCTTAAATAATAAGACTTGAAAGTCAAAATTACTCTTTGATCGATAGGCTGCAGGATGGATGCCATGTTAGCAGGCATGAGAACAACCTTAATCTTGGACATCTCCACCAGAGTTCTTGGATGACCAGATGCATTGTCAATGAGCAGTAATATTTTGAAAGGGATCTTTTTTTTTTTTTCCTGAGCAGTAGGTCTTAACAATGGGCTTAAACTATTTAATAAACCATGTTGTAAACAGATGTGCTGTAGTCTAGGTTTGATGTTCCACTTATATAGCACAGGCAGAGTAGACTCAGCACAATTCTTAAGGGCCCTAGGATTTTCAGAATGATAAATGAGCATGGTCTTCAACTTAACATCACCAGCTGCATTTGCCCGTAGTAAGTCAGCCTGTCCTTTGGAGCTTTTAATTCAAGCACTGACTTCTCCTCTTCAGCTATGAAAGTCCTAGATGGCATCTTCTTCCAGTATAAGATTATTTTGTCTACATTGAAAAATCTGTTGTTTACTGTGGCCACCTTTATTAATTATCTTAGGTAGAGCTTTTGGATAACTTGCTGAAGCTTCTATTATCAGCTTCTATATCAGAAAAAGTTGAAATAGCATGAGAATTACCAAAATGTGACACAGAGACACCAAGTGAGTAAATGATGTTGGAAAGACTTGCTCAATGCAAGGTAGCTATAAACCTTCAACTTGTAAAAATGCAGTATCTGCAAAGCACAATAACGTGAAGCACAATAAGACAGGCTATGTCTGTACTCCAACTTTCTGACAGCATCTAAAGTCTCACTTCCTTAAATCTCTTCTCCCCCATGAAAATCACCTAAAATAAGTCTAAATCCTTTTTATAAGTTGTTGTTTTTTTTTAACCCTCTTACAGAGATATCCTGTGGTGAGCATTTTCTCTTGAAACAACAATTAACAAACACAATTACTGATATGTTTCTGGTGACATTTGGCTGGAGGATAATTATAGAACCAGCTCCTCAGTTAAATATTTCCAATGAGGGGCGCCTGGGTGGCTCAGTTGGTTAAGCGACTGCCTTCGGCTCAGGTCATGATCCTGGAGTCCCTGGATCGAGTCCCGCATCGGGCTCCCTGCTCGGCAGGGAGTCTGCTTCTCCCTCTGACCCTCCCCCCTCTCATGCTCTCTATCTCATTCTCTCTCTCAAATAAATAAATAAAATCTTTAAAAAAAAAAATATTTCCAATGAAAAGTCCATGAGATGTCAGAAGAGACAGCACATTAGATTACATTAGAATCAAAATGGCCTGTTTCCGCTTCTGAGTTCCCTTTGTTTCATTTTTCATTTATTTTTCCTTTCCTTTTTCCTTCCTTCCTTCTTTCTCTTTCTTTATTCCTTCCATCCTTCCTTCTTGTTTTTCTCCTTAATTACACAAGGACCCTCCTTTGAGCGTCTCCCACTGGCTCGAGTCATCTATTTTTTTTTATCAGTTCATTGAAAATGAAAATATACATAAAATAAACTACATCCATTTAAATTGTACAATTTGATGAGTTTTGATGGATATATACATATATAAACTACCACCACAATAAGGATACAGAACATTTCCACAACTTCCAAAAGATTCCTTGTGACACTTACAGTTTGTCATTTACCCACATCTGGTCCCAGACACAACCGATCTGCTTTTTGTCACAGAGATTGATGTGCATTTTCTAGCATTTAACATATCTTAAATCTTTTGTGCCTTGCTCTCTGCATTTAGCATAACGATTTTGAGATACATTCATGCTGATGTTTTTTAAAGAGACAATATACTTTTATATTCTCTTAAGCAGTATACTGGAGTATCAGTTCCTCGACATCACCACCAATACTCGTGTTAAAAGATAAACTGGGGCATATTAAAATTTATAAGACTTTATTTGAGCAAAAATCTATTCCAAGTGGGCAGCGCCAAACTGGAAGTGATTAGGAGGGCTCCGCCGACAGGAGCTACAAGAAAAACTTATGTAGAAATAGTACAGAAGCAAAGGAAGGAAATTATTTGATTGGCTTAAAGCCTGGTTGGTTGTTTGTGATTGACTGTCCGAAGTGTTTTGATTTTGAGGCGTTTACAGGATTAGATTTTGGTTTGCTTCGATAGGCTGCTACAGGATTAGAGCTGCCTCAGTCTAATGGCTTCCTCGTGCAATTAATTTAACACTTACTATTGTCTATTTTTATATTTTTAGCTATTCTAATAAATGTGTAGCTCATTGTGGTTTAAATTACATTTCCCTAATGATTGAATGATTTTGAACATCTTTTCATGTGCTAATAGCATTATTCTATCACTGTTTTTGAAATGCTTGTTCAAATCTTTTGCTGAAATATCATTGAGTTTTTGTCTTCTTAATGAGGTATAAGAAGAGGCTATATATTCTGCTTACAAGTCCTCTGTCAGATATACGTATTGTGAATAATTTCCCCCCATTCTGTTGCCTGCCTTTTCCTTTATTTCATTTTGTATTTAGAAGAGCAAATGGTTTTAATTCGATAGAATCAAATTTATCATTTTTTTGTTTGTGTGGGGATTTTTTTTTTGTAATATCTAAAAAATCTTTGCCTAACTCACAATTGCAAAGATCTTTTCATTTCTTCTAAGTAGCCAAATTTGCGGGTGTAAAAGCTGTCCACTTATTTCTTTTCATTCTCATAACGCCTTTAGGATTTGTTAACTCCTCTTCTATTTCTGATAATGACAATTTGTGTTCTTCCTCTTTCTCTTACAATTAGTTCTGCTAAGTATTTGTTAACTTATGATATGATATTTTCAAAGAACCGAATTTTGGCTTTATTAAAAGTCAAAAATAAATCCAAATTAGCAATAACTGCCTTCGGCAATAGAACAGGAAAGATAAGGTATTGTATTAGATTCATTCAGTGCAATACTGCTCAGCAAGGAGAATAAAGAAACTACAGCCACACAAGACATGCATAAATCTTATAAATGTGTCTCTACAATTCAGCTTCTCTTCCAGGCGCTAAAGAACATTCAAGACGTTTGTGTTATAGTGTGATTGAATAAAAATAAACAATAAACACAATAAATGAGTGATAAAACTGGAAGGTAGTTAGTGCTAAGGGGAAAAAAAAAAGACAATATGTAGTGATGTAAAAGGGATCCATAGTGCAGTAATTGCTGGCAATTTAAAATAAGTTGATTAGGAAAGGATTCACTGAGGTGACATTAAAACAATGACTTGAAAGAGGTAAAGGACTTAGTCTGTAAAATATCTGGGAGAAATATAATCCAGAGAAAACAGCCAGTGCAGAGACCATGGGTGGGAGAAATTTAATGGACACCTAGGAAACAAATCTGTAGGGAGAAAGTGGGCAAGAGAAGAATGATAGAAAGCAAAGTTAGAGGTAATATGGATTGATGGGTGGATTGATGGAGACAGATAGATATAGACAATCAAACTCAGCTACATTATTATGGTCTGATTTTTGTTTTCTATTTATATGCTTACTCATCTAAGAACTTAAAAGTGCATACTCACAAATTCATATAATCCCAGGAAAAATATGAAGTGTGTAAAAAGAAGCAACATGGGCGCCTGGGTGGCTCAGTTGGTTAAGCGACTGCCTTCGGCTCAGGTCATGATCCTGGAGTCCCGGGATCGAGTCCCGCATCGGGCTCCCTGCTCGGCAGGGAGTCTGCTTCTCCCTCTGACCCTCCTCCCTCTCATGCTCTCTGTCGCTCATTCTGTCTCAAATAAATAAAAAAAAAAAAAAGAAGCAACATAATTTCATAGAAAGCCATTTCATTTCAGCATTAGGCTGGGAAAATCAGGTAAGATTTCATAAGTAAGGATATCTAAGCATGGCCTTAATAAGTAGGACATTTTTTAACAGGTGGAAACTAGGAGAAGGCAACTGTACATGGAGGTGGGTAACCCAACAAAGGTGTAAGAGGTGGGCAAGTGCAGGACATGGTTAGCCAACAAGCTTATACTTCATCATGCCTAGACTGGAGAATAAGGGTGAGCCGGAAAGGGTTGTTGCAAGAAAAACATGAAAAAGGTCTTTAGAGGTTACTGAGTGCTTGGTAAATGATACATATTGTTTTGTATGATCATCTGAGCAACTCTAAGATACAGGTAGTTTTGGAATCTCCTACTACATGAAAGGAGACCTGTCCAGCCTACACAAGATGTGACAATACTAGGACTTAGCCCCATCTGTTTCTAAGTGCTGAGATTGTTGTCTTAGCAACTGGAGATGCACTTTCTTAAGTAGTGGAACTATAAACTCAAATTCAATTCCCAATTTTGAACAACGTCAATGTCATTTACAGTCCATTATTAGAGAAACAGAGGTACTAAGTATTAATTTTATGGCTATTTGAATGCCCATCTCAAAGTTAAAAACTAATTTCATATATCCCTTATGTTTACACCTTTTTACTTGTATAAATCAGCCACATGGGAATGAAGTTGTTTTAAAATTGGAGTATGTTATATGCTAGCAAAAGATGGGTTTCCATGGCACTGTTGTCTCAGGGAGTCAATATCGTGAGCTAGCAATTGCAAATTACTCAATTAGGGTGAGAAGAAGCAGAGACATTTTTTAAGGAAATTCTGAAAACGTAAGATTGAACTCACAATGAAGTCATATGAACTTCTGTATAGAGAACAAAATTTCGTCTAGTTATTGAAGGAAAATGCACATTTTAATAGCTACTAGTTAAAATATTCTATCTAGCAGGAAAAAAAATTCCAAACCTCTGTGACTGCATGCAAATCAGAACAAAATGTTAGCAAATTTCATTTATTCTACATTTTTGGAAATAAAAATGTCAAAAATAAAAAGAAGCAAATAGCAAAGATGAAGTTCAACTTTCCAACAAACTATCCTTAGTTTTCAAAATCCCACACAAGTCCACATTTCAGGATAAATTTTTCACAAGATAATCAATTTTGACGGTTAATTCAGGTGAATTTGGTTATATCAGCAAATTTGATGAAGTCCACTAAATTCTGAAGAGGCAAGCCACTTCTCTCTCAGTTTACTCCAAGAGAGCCAAAGCTCTGGAGTTTCTGAAGTTGGCACTTCACTAATTGCAATCTTAATTGCTGTTGATTAGCTAATAGATGTAAAATTGAACCCATTTTTCATATCTACAGAACTCTTAGTATGCCAATCCATCTCTGTTGGGTACTTTTAGACGACGGACATAAAATCCAGCTGAAAGAAGTGGGCAAGGCCCTACTGCTGGATTGCACAGAGATCATTTTATTTTTTATCCAAAATATATGTTTTACTCTCTCTTTCTCTCTCTCTCTATATATAGAGAGAGACAGATATACATGGGAATATATATATGCATATATATAGAGAGAGAGAGAGTAAATATATATGTTTATAGTAAAAAATATATATAGTAAATATATATATTTAGTCCTCAAGTTTATTCATCTTTGTATTATGCTCAATTTTTTGTCTTCTTTTCTATTAGGACCAAATCTCATATTATTGAGACAATTTTAATTCCAACCTCATCCATTAAGTTTTAAATAATTTGTGTGATGTCAGGATATTCAACACAAATTATTTTGATGATTATCTGTTTCAGGAATTGTCAGATAATACTAATCTTTGGCTCCTGAATCCCCCTGGACAGTGATTTATAGAACAATAGAATCCTACAAAAATCGTACCAATGAGGACTAAAATTGTTTAGAAATATGAATCTGGAGAATTTCCAAAGAAAGATTCTGCTGCTTCAATGGTGCATCTTATTCTGTCACTGACAAAAGAAAATATTCCCCTTAAAGGCACAACAGAGTTCCAGTACTCTGACTCTTGTAAACATACAAGACAATGAACATTTCATAAAATTCTTCCTGCCACCTTCCACATCCATAACATACTAAATACAAACACTCTGTGTTGTTCATAAATGGCCCATAAGCATCATTTCATTTTTCTTTGCATAATCACATTATTCCTTCAACCCATAAATCTGTGTGTGGTGATTACAATTCTTGCCCATCAATCCAAATTCGTTTTTCCCATATACAGTATTTATTGAATGGATCAAGGGAATGATCCTTCAAATGAAAATGGAATCAGCTAGTCACAATTAGGTCATTAATATATCAGTAAACTTACTGTTCTTCAAAACAATGAGAAAATAAATCTTTAAAGAGATTTACATTAATGTAGACCTGTTAATGAGCAACTGTGGTGTAATTTCTCAAAACCTGTGTGACTTTGTCACTTAATAAAATTTACATAATATTTTAAGGTCCACATTTTTGTAATTATCATAGAAATCATTTATGGTAGCAAATGTCTTTCTGACTATTGACAGCTTCTAAGATTTTTCTCTCAGTTTTAATAAAAACATTAAGAAGTTTTTAAAGGAACTAAAGTAGTTATTGTAATATATTAAATAGGGTATTAATTATAATTAGAATACCATCAAATTCATTACTAAAGCATAATCTGATCCAAAAATCTTCTTTACAGATTACATAGGGACATTTATTAATAAAATAGCTAAACAAAATGTGACCTGAAAATCATACCTTTCAACAAATCATTTTTTAGGGGAAAATACATATTTGATGAATTAAAATTACATAGAAATATAATTTTTAAAAAGTATTTATTTATTCAATTTGAGAGAGAGAGAGAGAGGGCAAACGTGAGGAGGGGTAGGGGTAGAGGGAGATGCAAAGGGAGAGAGAATCTCCAGCAGACTCCCCACTGAGCGTGGAGCCCATGGAGATCATGATCTGAGCCAAAACCAAGAGTCAGACACTTAACAGACTGAGCTACCCAGGTGCCCCTAGAAATATATGTTTATAGCTAAGTCTCTACAAGCAGAGATTTTGTAAAAATATTAGATTATTTTATCCCTTGGGTCACAAACACAAAAGTTGTAGTGATCTTATCATCTGCCATAGATTTAGAATTGGTCCATTTCAGGAGATAACCAGAATGAAGTTTTACTCAATATAAAAGTTAAAATTAGAGCAAATTTTGGATGAGTATGCATAACCAAATAATATTGATATCTATAACAAGCTAGACTACTGTTTTGAGCATCTCTGCTCTGCTATGGTTTTCAAAGGGGACACAGTGTCTGAGATGATGTGATACTAGACGTGATGAATATCAAGTTTAATTTGTGGTTCTATGTATCAACCTATGGAGGGCAAATACTGTTCAATAAAACTTTTATATGGCACATAGTTTAGAAAAAGATCAAGAAAATATATAGGTAGAGGTGTTTAATTTACAGAATTATTTGACATAAAAACAGTTTATATAGCATTTATCACTAAAATAGTATAAATTACTAATTAATGAAATTTATGTAAACCACAGCTTGTTGGCTTTAAAGTGTGTTAACATTTTTAAAAAATTAATTATGATTTTTTTTACTTTTTTATTAATTTTGATTGGTCAACTACTAGTCTCAGTCTGAATCAGCTAGTATATACATATCTATGTATAAATGTATTCATATGTGTACACATGTACACACATATACTTACTACATAATAAAAAATGCACTGAAGTAAATAGGTAACTGGAATGTCAACAACCTATATTCCATAATTATAGGTAAGATACTGAATCCCAGAAACTTCTGAAATTGAAGGCATTGCCATGTGACTGTTTAGCACGTGGTTTTGGATTTTAGATGTCGTGATGGTTGATTTTATCGTCAACTTGGCTAAGAAATGGTGCTCAGTGATGCTTGGTCAAATGCTATCTCGACAATGCTGTGAAGGTATTTTGTTGGTGTAATTCACATTTGACTTTAATACAGAAGATTACCTGCAAAACTGTGGGTGGACCTCACTCATCCAATCAGTCCAAGACCTTAAAAGCAAAAACTGAGGTTTCTCAGAGAAGGAATTCTACCTCAAAACTGTAATGTAAACATCTTTCCCAAGTTTTCACCTGATGTCCTGACTTACAGATTTAGGATTAAAGAATGCAAGGTGAAATCTTATCTGAGTTTCCAGCCAGTTGCCCTACACTGTGGATTTAGGACTTGCTGCAATCACACAAGACAACTCCTTAAAATCTCTCTTTCTCTCTCTCCATATATATTTTGTATATATAACAATATGTGTCAGATAGATAATAGATAATATTATAATTTCCATCTACGGTTTCTATTCATATTTGTCTTGAGAACCTTGAATGATACAGTGTGTTCTGGCTTACCACTTATCATCTCTATAACCCTGGGACATTTCTTTGACATCTCTGAAACTCTGCTTCTTCATCTTTAAAATGAGTATATAGTCTATTTTTATGTTTATTTTACCGTGGTAATAACACTTAACATGAGCTCCACCCTCAACACATTTTTAAGTGTTATCTGTAGGCATGATGTTGTACAGCAGCTCAAGAGAACTTACTCCTCTTGCATAACTGAAATTTTATACCTGATGACTAGAGAATCCTTTCCCCTCTCCCCCGGCCCCGAAAAAAACCACAATTCTGTTCTTTGCTTCCACAAATTTGAGCAGCTTAGATGTCTCATTCATGTAGAATCATGCAGTATTTGTCCTTTTGTATCTGGCTTACTGCACTTAGCATGATGTCTTCCAGGTTTAACCATGTTGTTGCATATGGCAGGATTTCCTTCTTTTTTGAGGCTGAGTAATATTCCATCATGTGTATATAATACTACTCATAAGTTTGTAATGAGGGGTAAAGGGCATAAGGAGTAAAAGCATACCTTAAGAGTGGCTGTCACTGTGGAGATGCTCCTGAAAAGACAGCTACTATATTTATTAACTACTTAAGGAATTAAGTTTGAAGAGAAAAACTAAAAAAGATAAACCTTGTTGGAGTGGTAACTGTCCTCCTCAAACTATAAACATTATTGAAGTGTTAATCTTTTTTTAAAGATGTTAATTATTTATTCATTTGAGAGACAGTGTGCGAGAGAACGTGCACAAGCAGGGGGAGGGGCGGAGGGAGAGGGAGAAGCAGACTCCCTGCTGAGCAGGGAGCCCGATGCAGGGCTCGATCCCAGGACCCTGGGGTTATGACCTGAGCCGAAGACAGACGCTTAACCAACTGAGCCACCGTGGCGCCCTGAGGTGTTAATCTTCTGATAAAGTGAGCAAAACTTGAAAGTGATCATTTATAATGATTTAAAACATTCACACCCAAAGCATGACGGACATGGAGAGAGAGAAGTCGGAGTCTCAGACATGTGGTCATGGCAGACCTGGCCCTTGGAAGGCTTTGCTGAGTCTAGGAGAGAGTGTTTTTTTCCTTCTTTTTTTCTTTTAATAATTTTAGGTTCTTTCGTCTTCCCATTGCTTTTCTCTGCCTCATTCTTCAGTCTTCGATTGTGTCCCACCAGCCTCAGCTGTGTCACAGATTTACGATACCTGAGTAGAAGGCACAGTCCCTCTTCAGTGTGGTGGAAATTGTTAATGAGGGCAGTGATCATTTGCCGTTCCCTGCACAGTGCCTCACTCTTCTTTGGGATTAGTCAAATTGGATTTGTAATGTGCTTTAAACTCCTCAGAGGCTGTTATGTAAATAGCAGGTGATATTTTAGTCCTGTGTTGTTTTGATGGCTTTTTTGCCCTGTAGGATCTGTCTCTTCCCAATTTCACCTGCTAAAAGAGGGTCAGTTCTCTTTATAAATGTTCAGTTCTTAAATTTTTTACTGCATTAGAAGACTAAGAAACCTACACACAAAATGTAAGCACAAGTGCTATAAAATGATAGACATTTAAAACAAACAGGCAAACAAACAAAAACCTAAAACCTCCTGGAGTTTTGGTTCATCATGAGTCCCGGATAATGCTCTATAAGAAGAGGGTCAGACCAGCACGCGTCACTACCTGCCACGATGGTAAAGCAGCAGGTTGAAAGCACTGGGTCTGGGCCAGCTGACTTTGCCAGTGATTGTGTGAAATTCAGGAGTCAATCAATCTTGGAGAGCTTCATGTTTTTCATCGATTAAGAGGAGAAATAGGTGGGGCGCCGGGGTGGCTCAGTTGGTTAAGTGACTGCCTTTGGCTCAGGTCATGATCCTGGAGTCCCGGGATCGAGTCCCGCATCGGGCTCCCTGCTCAGCGAGGAGCCTGCTTCTCCCTCTGACCCTCCCCCCTCTCATGTACTCTCTCTCATTCTCGCTCTTTCAAATAAATAATAAATCTAAAAAAAAAAAAAAAAAGGAGAAATAGGGCGCCTGGGTGGCTCAGATGGTTAAGCGACTGCCTTCGGCTCAGGTCATGATCCCGGGGTCCTGGGATCGAGTCCTGCATCGGGCTCCCTGCTCAGTGCAGAGCCTGCTTCTCCTTCTCCCTCTGCCATTCCCTCTGCTTGTGCTCTTCTATCTCTCTGTCAAAGAAATAAATAAAATCTTTAAAAAAAAAAAGAGGAGAAATAAATGTTGCAGATGTTTGTGAGGATCACACAGTGCAATATATGTGAATGCACTTTGTTTCTAGCATTTTACCTTGTACAAAAATACTGTTACATAAAAAGTACCAAGGTGTGTTTGTTTTCCCATAAAAGCATTGTTTATTTAGAGATCATATCTTCTAAGGCACTTAAAATGTCCAGGAAGAAGAGTATTTTATTTTTTTAAAAAAATCAACACTCAGTCTTTGTTAGGCATCTTTTGTTCCTTGATTTCTGTCTTCTGCTTCTAATTATCAAAGATATCATCATATGCTTCCATACCATAACCCCTTCTCAGTAAGTGCCAGGGCCACATCATCAGAACTTTTTCCAAAAAATTATTGCTTGAGTTCGGAGCTGGTTCAGGTTGCATGCTACTAAGCAGAACATCTAAAAGATTACTGAGAGGACAGGGTGCCTGGGTGGCACAGTCCATTCAGCAACTGACTTTTGTTTTCCGTTCAGGTTGTGATCTCAGGGCCTTGATCTCAGGGTTATGAGATTGAGCTCCTGTAGGGCTCTGTGCTCATCATGGAGTCAGCTCAAGATTCTCTCTCTCTCCCTCTGCCCGTCCAACGTCCCCCCAACCACTGTCTGTGTGCACTCGCTCTGTCTGAAAAGAAAGAAAGAAAGAAAGAAAGAAAGAAAGAAAGAAAGAAAGAAAGAAGGAAAGAAAGAAAAAAAGAAAGAGAAAGAAAGAAAGAAGGAAAGAAAGAGAAAGAAAGAAAGAAAAAAAGAAAGAGAAAGAAAGAAAGAAAAAGAAAGGAAGGAAGAAAGAAAGAGAGAAAGAAAGAAAGAGAAAGAAAGAAAGAAAGAAAGAAAGAAAGAAAGAAAAAGAAAAAAGATTGTTGAGAGGAAATCATTTGCCTCCTAGTTATTTTACAAACGTTTTCACTAGGAAGTTTGATCAAAAAGGTAAATATTTAAATTACCTATTTAAGAATTTTTTTTCATCCAATAGTATCATATACTATAATAGCATGCTCTTAAAACTTTTAAATATGTCCCTATCTCTCTTCATAAAAATCAGGCCCAAAACAAGGGCTTCTGAGACTGTTTCTGAAAACCTGTCAAAATAATAAAAGACATGAGAGCATTAAAAATACATTGAAGTAAAAATATCTCTGAAATGAGGATGTCATTTCTTCTCTAATCATCTATTGCCATTAAATTGGAACATTGGTTGAATTTCAAATAAAATAAGAGGTCTCTTAAATTTAACTGTCATATTATGTTACCCTATGTGATTTTATGAGATGTTGTGTTAGCAAAGAATGGGAAAGCACTGAATATAATTCAAAGTACTATAAACTAGATAACGTGACTTGACAACTCAAATTTAAAAGGGAAAGTACTTACAGTAGTTTCATATTCGACATTGCCATCAAGTTGTACATTTAACAGAGAAGTTTAGTATGAAGGTTGGTAACAATACATGGCCAGGAAACGTGTAGATCAAATTTCAGAAAAGATTCAAATTCTGTTGAGTAGTTTTGAGATCCTTCTTTGTTTCTGAAAAATAACTCCTTTCTTTAAATGTTACAATGTAAAATATAGCAAGGAAACAAAAAAAGCAAGTTCAATTTCAACAATATTATCACTAAACAATTTGAAACCAAATCCTTACTCTTACACATTTCTTCCTGGTGAAGAGAGAAAGATCCCTGGCTTTGAACAGTATTTTATGTGGCAAAAACCATCTCTAAAGGAAGACCCTTTTTAAGGCCGTGATATTATTTTATTTAAATCATCAATATTCTGGGCATGGCTTACTTTACAGAGAAGATTCATTCTTTGCTGAAACATAATTGCATTATCAGATATTAAGAAGAAACCATAAACCACAAAATGGAAATCAGCCCTCCAATGGTCATTTATACTCCGAAGATGATTTTATTTTAACATTTTTGTTGGTCAACCACGGAGCAGCATGCTAAGATGGGAAACCCAAATCTCAACATCACTCTAACCTGAATAAAATTTAAATATATGAACACTAAATTGAATAATCAATAACAGATTTTTAGTCAAAGGACCATTTCTTTGGCGGTAAATGGCATATAGGCAAATCCATCTCACAAACTCCATCTTCATTAGTGTCACAGCTTTGCAGGGTCTTTTAGAAGCAAGAAGATATTGTCATGTTTTCCAACGCTCTATTGTTTTTCAGTCTCCATCAAAAATTTGCAATGACACTACCACTTTCTATTCATTGCCTATTCAGATTTGTAAATGGAATTTATTGCAAGCAATGTCATTTTACAGATTAAATTAATGTTATTATAAAGAGCTTTAAAACTCAAAGATATTTATGAGTCATGCTGAGAAAGAATCTGTACTCAGTTATAATGATTAATAATAAGTCCCCCAAGTTTTCACAGATGAAATCGCCACCATGTGCATATTTTGAGCACAAAACAGATAACTATAATTCTAAAAGAAGAATGGAAGAAGCACTGAGCCACTAATGCATCCATTGGATTAGCATGTTATTGGTGTGTTGAGTGAAATTTTGCTTTCAAGGTTGGTTAACCTGTGCCCAGGCAAATTTGAAAGTGTAGGCAAACTGACTGTATGAGTATTTGAACATATCATATCTGTGGGAGATTATAATATTTCCTAACCAATTTCACCTCTTGCAATATGACATTACTGGTTGCTGTTCCCACCATCAATAGGTGGAGTCTATTTGTCTATTATCCTGTGAATGGGCTGGACATGTAACCTCCTTTAGTAAATAGAACATGGCTCTTCTAGTCTTCATCTAAATGGTTCAGTATGCATGAGCCCAGGTGAGAGGACTTGAAGAATCAACTGGACAATCTATATGATTATGAAAAATCATAAATCTCTGTGTTTATTATTTTTTTAAATCTGTTGTTTAAGCCACCAAGTTTTGGACGCATTTATAAATGAACTAAGCAATATCGAAATTAAGGTGAAAATTGAAAGATAATTAGATACTACATCAAACTTCCACAAGTGTTCTGTTTCTGTTATTTATATGGGAAGTATAATACTCATAATTCAGGCACTCATAACTAGTTCGAATCTATCTTTTGCTAGCAATGGGGGCTGGAGAAACAGATAAAAAATGTCTAAAAGGTAAGCCATTATATTCATTGGAGTAAAACCTGAATAACTGGAAGTTCCAATCAAACTATAAGGAGAAAAATGACAACAAAGTAAACTAATATTAAGGATTTGTTTGACTTTGCAGGTAATTTTGAGTTATGTTTAAGACTAGCTGGTCTCAAATATGAGGAGTTTTAAATTCACTGGCCTGATTTCCACTCTAGAGACTCGGATTCAATTAAACTGGGTAAGTAAGGTCTGAGTATCAGGATCTTTACTCAGGTAAAGAATATAGTCAGTCTAGGGGTGCCTGAGTTCCGTTGGTGGAATATGCGACTCTTGATCTTGGGGTTGTAAGTTCAAGCTCCACACTGGGTATAGAGATTACTTAAAGTAAAATCTAAAAAAATAAAAAATAAAAAAAGAGAACATAGTCTAAATTTCTAACCTGTATGTGTTAAGTGTTTATAGAAATTATACACACACAGAAAGAGAAGGAAAAGGGGCATCTTTAAGCATCTGCCTTCGGCTCAGGTCATGGTCCCAGGGTCCTGGGATCGAGCCCCTGCATCGGGCTCCCTGCTCCGCAGGAAGCCTGCTTCTCTCTCTCCCGCTCCCCCTGCTTGTTTCCTCTCTCGCTGTTTCTCTCTGTCAAATAAATAAATAAAATCTTAAAAAAAAAAAGAAAAAATTTATACATGCAAATTATATATAAATAAATTACATATATTATTTATATAATATGTAATAACAGTACAAGGTCACCATTATTACCATTAGTTCTATATCTATTATTTAAAGAACTGGTAATAATGGTGACCTGGTACTATTACTAGATCCTAAAACCTGAAATAATCTTGTTCATATTATTTTGTAAAGAAGATACACTATTAATTTTTTTAGAAATTTCTCAACAAAAAAAAACCAAGAAATTTTAGGAATGTCTCTGGCTAGAGACTAACAAACTGTTATCTGTATTATTCTATTTACTTAGAATTACTGTTAATCTTACAGGTTTACTAAATTAATTTCTGAAATGGTTTACATGATAGATTTTTTTTTAAATTATGATTAAGATACTTGAAATTTACATAGTACTATTATTCCAAATAATCCAATTATAATCCCTACAATATCTCAGTAAGCAAAATACTTATCAAGTTTAATAATGATCACATAAGCAGAAAAATTGCCTTCCTATTAATAGATGTCACTGTAATATAAATATACTATCCTTTGATGTTTTTACCTAATTGTGGTTTACTTAAAAGCTATATAAATCCCAGGGTAATTTCCAAGACAGTGTTCTCTCTCTCTCTCTCACAAAATAATGGGCCTTTTTACTAGGCTTGGTGAAAGGTTGCACTAAGTAGGTAGAGCTGAGTGTATTTGGACTAATTTAAATATCTGTATATAAAATATACAAATTATATGCATGATAATTAAATAGAAAATTATTTCTCTCTTTATTTTTAGATTTAAATTTTTATTTGAACTTTATACAAAACTAATTCAAATGACAGAATCTCCTCATCCTATTCTGTAAATGTTCAAAATTAATTTCCACTCTGAAGATATTACACTTCATTTTCCCTAACTTGAAAATCCTCACTTTTCAGATCCTCCCCAAAAGAATTGGTCAATAAATGCAAATCAATATATTATAAGTATTCACATATTTTCTAATGCTCTTCTCCCCCTTTTGATTTTCTCCACAAAATTTGGTAAGCATTGCATGCATTTCCTTGTTGTTTTTATATCTACTATAATGAAAAGCATCAATTTTTTTTTCTGGTGATACCAAATATTAATATGAACATGATGATTGATGAAATTCTGAAACTTATCAGGATTTTTTTCCAAGAGCCACAAATGGCTTCTAGAATTATAGCTCTGTTGCTCAAATACAGTTGAATAGAACAGTTTTGATGTACTATTTCCATGATAATACATTTTGGAATTCTGATGGTGTTTTCTCCATAGAAAGGCTTTTTGGTCACTAAGTAGCAAGGATTGTGGCTGGCAAACTGTATTTTATCACAAGACAGGGGGGCTTTTATTCCAATTAACTGAGTGACCTGGGACAACCACTTCAGCCACCCAAATACTGTCCTCTGTCAAAAAGGCAGAGAAGTAAAATACCTGCTATCAAATGCTGCAAATGGACTCTGTGAGAATGCACACATTTACATGTGGGAACGCATGTGTCCCGTGCCCTTCTGCATCTTGATGCAAGGCAATAGCATCTTATCCCGAACAAATGAATGAGAAAGGGCACTGTACTCTCGCCTGGAGAAGTGTTATTCAAGTAGTCAGAACTCAAAAAAAAAAAAAAAGTTCTATTCTGTGCTTTGGCATATAATTATATATGTTATAGTATCGTTACTATATATACAATAAGTTTACATAAATCAATAACATTGTTATAATGATAACAAAACTAGGAACAACACGTACATTATATTTTATCTTGTGTAATAATAATAGTAAGTGCACATAAATATACTTAATAAATGTCAGGCATGGTCATCTAAATGCTTTTACTCATTAGGTCATTTAATCCTCACAATAACCCTTATTTGGCACACTGGACAGAGAAAAATCAAAATGAGGTACAAAGAAATTAATAACTGGTCTAGATCTCACAGCTAAAATCTACAGTGTGTCTCAGAGCTGGGATTTAAACACAATAAGTCTAGCTCCCAGACTTTGTGCTTTAAAACACTACATGAATTTGCTTCTTACATAGTGTAATTATCACAATACTACTGCAATTCAGCTTCTATTCAGGTAATGTATCTTGGTACTTGAGAGAGATTTTTACACATAGTTATTATTCCATTGCAGAAGAATAAATTGTCAGAATAGTGCTCTTTTACTAAATCTGCTTGTCTTATAAAAATATCACTTAAGCTTAACACTGGGATTTTGATAGTAGTTTAACTTTGATAATGGCAATGTAAGTATTATTTCTTAAACATGCAAAGTGTAGAACTATTTCTATATCTAGAAAATATTTATGAATATTTCATATAAAATGACATCCTTTAATAATGTTCATGTATATACTCTTTCAATTACACCAGGGGCTTCATAGATGAAAGTAAGTTGTATATCTGTTGCATTAGTCAGTTCTTTCCCAATGTTGACCAGTCAACATTGCCTTAAACATAAGCATGAATATAAAATTGTCTTAAATAATAGCAGCAAGCATGTATGTTGGTAAAAAAAAAATTAATCAGGTTACTAGGTTTCAGAGGAGTGAGCACACATAGAGGATATTCTAGTAGTTGAAATAACCGATGATAATGTGGCAAAGAAAGCTAAGATGGGACACTGAGAGCCTGCTACATGTAAGGTAAGCACAGGTAGAGGAGGGTGGCGTAGTCTAAGCCAAGTGATAATAGCAGCAAGATCAGCACAGGTGGTTAAAATTACAGTGACCTGAATTTTTCTCACTGACTTCTAACTCAATGTGTGGAGTCCTTTTGCTCTTACTTGAAAATAGAAGCTGGGGAGAAGGAGCCAACAGGAAGAGAAAAAGTTAATAAAAGAGTAAACCTGGTGATCTGTGAATCTTCTAACTGGCTAGGAGGGTGGGAGAGGGCATGTTGAGAGGAGACTTGCTGTGAGTAGTTAGGCAAAAGGCCAGTTATGGTGACTTTGTTTTGTTCATCTTCCAAATGAGCCCCAGAGGAAACCATAGGGTATACGACTTTCTTAGGGATAAGTGGAAGCTTATACCTAACATCTATTAATTAGAGTTAATTAGTTTTATATTTGGAGACTTAATAGAGAGAAAAATGCTTAGTCATTCTGCAAAAGTAAACTTTAGATGAGTTGTTTGTTTATATTTTTTAAATAAGAACATTTGCCTAAGGAGGCATTGCAATCATAGCATCATTTCTAGTAAATTTATCATTGCAAGTTTGGAGTTTGGATTGGGAATATCAAATTAACCCCCCCAAATCATTAATCTTATAATAAAGTTTTTGACATAACAAGATTGGAGATAAAATTCTGTTTTCAGCCCACATCCAGTTCTCACTCTAGGGAAGCTAGAGTTTTTAACTTCTGTGGAGGGAAATAAAGGGGTAGTTGGAGGGGATGGCCAGTACAGGTGGGTAAACAACAGGCAACCCAGACTCAGGAAGAAATGGGCCGTAGAGCTCCAGTGTTCGATGCAGGTCTCTTCTGCTTATGCCTAGAAATATGGACAATTAACAGGAAGACTCATGGAATCACTGACACTGTTGTGGAAACTCCAAGAACCCATAGAACCAAAAATCTCTATTAATATTTAAATTGAGTCTGACAAGCACCACCAGGTGGCACCACACTGTGGTTGAGACTTGAATGAATTTGAACTTCATCCACATTCAAAGGCGCTCTCAACTGTTGCACCGGATCATCCTAATAATTATATTAAACCCATTTTAGACAATTGGATATTTTAGTATGGATTCCTCTTAGTTTGGAGTCTAATCGTATATACCAAAGAGAATGAAATCTAGGATTCCATAGTTTTACTACTTAGGTAGTCTATATCCTTGGGAGACAAAGAGTTTTTAGCTAATCTAGGGAACCTACATAGGCTGCCAACATACTCTGGAAATGACATGAGGACTTACCCATTCAGTGAAAGTGGATCAAGTTATTTGGGCCAATAACCCTGCTACAGAGGAATTTTTTTTTTTTTTTTTTTTTAGATTTTTTATTTATTTGACACAGAGAGAGAGGGGGAGAGAGGGAGAGAGCAAGCACAAGCAGGGGGAGGGGCAGAGGGAGAAGCAGGCTCCCGCTGAGCAGGGAGCCCGATGCGGGACTCGATCCCAGGACGCTGGGATCATGACCCGAGCTGAAGGCAGCCGCTTAACCAGCTGAGCCACCCAGGCGCCCCCTACAGAGGAATTTTTAAAAACATATTGCCTCCCACCAATTTTTTTTAATATCAGATATGTATGATAATGAATATATAATATAGTCAAATAATATAATAATAATAATACAGTCAAAATATAGGAAAAAATGAGAACCTAGAAGACATTTGCTAATTTTTCAGAAAGAGCAAGGAGGAATTCTACTTTCAGTATAGAAAACTGATTTCTTTTTTTATTTTTAGAAAACTGATTTCTTAATAAACTCACATCTCACAGATAACTGTAATGTCTAGGCAAAAGATGGGGATCTGGGAAGTAAAGAAAAGCAGGCTGATTTTGAAGAGGACCCCAAATCTAAGGAGGTTCCTGGCCTGGGTGAATTTCCTGTTTGGGGACTTTCTGCTCAGGGAGAGTGGCTGCGGTGGTGCCCAAACCCCGATAGAGTGCCTTTCATTGTTCTGGCCAGAAGAACAGTGAATGAGTGTGCCAGTCTGGAGAGAATTTGAGAAGGTTGAGTGAGAGATCCAAAAATAGAGAAAAGACTCAAAAGTTTCTGTGTATAAATTCTGTTCATGTTTCTGGCTCACCTTTGAAACATGTATTCATGACGTAAACTGAAAACATTCTGGGCTAAGATTGAATTACAGTAAGGAAAAGGAAGACTACAGTGGACGCACCTGTTCAAAAGCGTGGGGGAATGGGAAGCAAGCAGCAGCCGGGGATCTCGAGTTATTCTGAATCTGATCGAGCGTCTGGTGATGGGCGTGCGGTGACCCTTGATCAGCAGAAAGAGCGACATGCAGGGTGAGCAGAGGGAGGGCAAGCCGAAACCTGACGGAGCATTTACCCCGGTGTGAAATTCCCTCTTAACAGTGATGCCTTTCAAAGAGCAACGGTCCGGGAACGGTGTCAGGCCACATTTTGCTACCAGTCTACAGGGAGATAAATGCAGGAATCAGACTAAATATTCAGAAACTTTTACAGTGCTTTGATCACTCAAGTGAGTGGCCAGTGCAGGGCTGCTGTCAGCGTGACGGACCGTGGGCACTATCCAGGTTGTATGACGATCTGCATGTGCTTTCAAGCGCAGGTGAAACATGACACAGCACATGTTACCTAAGTTTAGGGACCCAATGTATTGTAGCTTTTAGTTCACACAATCATTTAAAATTTTCATCAAGCTTGGGCGCCTGGGTGGCTCAGTTGGTTAAGCGACTGCCTTCGGCTCAGGTCATGATCCTGGAGTCCCTGCATCGAGTCCCGCATGGGGCTTCCTGCTCGGCGGGGAGTCTGCTTCTCCCTCTGACCCTCCTCCCTCTCATGCTCTCTGTCTCTCATTCTCTCTGTCTCAAATAAATAAATAAAATCTTTAAAAATAAATAAATAAATAAAATAAAATTTTCATCAAGCTTTTGAAAAAACTTACAGTTTAATATTATCGGCTGCATTAGGGAAGTAAACATTGTATTATTCATTTTTAACCCTAATTTGCATTTGATGAAACAAGCTTCAACCCTGTGAATGCAGCAACAGAAATAAACCCAATGATGACAATAAAAATTATTCTGAAGAAATGGGGATCAAATGAGTTCATACTAGTTTTACTTAAAAGTATGACCTCTCATAGATTTACCATAATTGATGGTAAGTTGCTGAAACAACACTGTATTATTTGTGGAAATGTAATAGCTAATGAGGCAATTAAACTTTCAAAACTTACATGGCATTAACATAAAAAGCATAAAGAATTAAGTTCAAAACCAAAGAACTATTTGAAAGACAGATTATTAACTTAAAAAGTCAACAGAAGCAAATGTTCAATAATTTTACATGTAAACATGAGTGCATTGCAGGTTTCTTATAAAGTAGCACTTTGGGTTGCGAAGACTGAGAAAAACACAAACAACTGCAAAAGCGTTAGTGAAGTACTGCAGTAAATGCGTTTGCCTGGAAGAGTTCGATGACTGCTGCAAAGAACGTAATGCAAGGGCCATTTTTCAATGGCACACCGTGTTTGCACCTATGCAGGTAATGAGGACTAATGTTAGCAAAGTATTTTTCACCGTAGCTTGATAGATGCCACGAATATTGTGAAACGGTATTTCTTTTAATATATGGACAATTTAAGTCTGATGATTTTATGATGGAAGGTCTCTCTCTCTCTTTTGCTTAATTATTATTATTATTTTTACAAACACAACTACCTCTGCACCATATAAAACTGACTCTTTGCGTTGCCGACAAACGTAGTTCAGAAGTGAAAAGCTGGGTACGAGAACATTCTAATGGTGCAGCTGCAATGGCAGAAAAACATTTTGAAGTAGTTATCCTAATTAAGGAGTGTGTGCCAGAATGTAAAGCAGCACAATGCTTCTTTCATCGAAAACCTTATGTTAAAAAAAGTAGCCATTTTAATTAAACAGTGTGTTTAGTGATATAATAAAATTATCAATTATGTAAAGGTTAATGGGTTAAATTTGATATTTTTCATTTAAGTATCATTAAATGATAAAACACAAAGTGATTATAAATAATTAGAAGAGCAGGCTGAGCTAATGCGTTTATTGAAGTTGGAGGGTCTATCAAGAACCTATGCACTAAGAAAAGATCTCATGGTGTTTTTGTCAGGTAAGGATTCAGTTTGATTCCAACTGTGAACCAGATGTGAACAAAGCAGCCGTATTTGTTTATTTGTCTGAAATATTGGTCATTTTTAATAATCCTATGGCTTTTGTGAGAACGAAATGCAACACTTTTTCCAATGGAAGAAAAAGTCAAAGGAAAAAAAAGAAAAGTGAGAAGTTGGAGGCTTTCAACAGATTGTAATGACACGTTTCAACATTTAACTGGTTTTCAAGAGGTAGATGATGATTCTGTTATTATGCATCTGCCAAATTTAACATGGGACATTGTATAAATTTTGTAGACTATCTTGAATTTTTTCCATCCAGAATATCTGTTCGTAGGAAATTCATGGATCCAGAATCCCTTTATTTCATTAAACAGTAATATCACCTAAACCATAACTCTACAACATAAATTATTAGAATTGCTACTAATGAAGGATTGAAGCACACAACATAACTTGCTTCATTTTTAATAATCATGAAAAATGAATATCCTTAGCTTGCTGAAATTGTTTTAAAATCTTTTTCCCATAACAGAGCTTCTGGGAGAGGAAGCTCAGTAAGACTGGTTTCCATACTCTGAGTGTTATTAAAACAAAACATAGAAACATTTTAACTATGCATTATCCCCTATGAGTAGCACTTTGCCATCAATCCAACCTATTTTGGAGAAGTTAATAAGCAAAAAGTGAATTTATTTGTCATGTTAAAACTTTCAGTATTGGTGGAATAGTGTTTACCCAGGGTTACCTATTAGCATCTAAAATGGGGGAGTCACTATTTTATTCCTAAGAGGTCTCCTCATCAAAGGGAAACTAGCAGTTGTGAAATTATAATTCGCAATATCATTACCTATATGTATAGTTGATAAACAATGTGCATGGTTTTGTCATTTCTTTCCTGTAGTATTTCTCTTCTGATTATATTTATTAAAAATTCATTTTAGTGCTGTTAAACCAAAAAACTTTTTAGAGAAGAGTTTAAACAAAGTGTCTCTAAAAATGCTATTCTAAGAAGCTAGAGTAATTAGTAGAATTTGGAAATTTATAAAAGTGAAATATTTGAATCAAAATAAATTTAAAAAGTAAAAGATGTCAGCATAAATGATCAATGTGATGAAATAAAGTTTAGACAGAAATGAAGACACTGTGTAATAATGACTTCAAGTGCAAGGAAGAATGGCCTTGAAGTCAGAAATTGGAAAGTGATTCTGAAGAATTTAAGTCATGATTTCCTACCAAGAAACAGTGAGACCCTTGCCTGGTGAGTCTGAGGTAAGGGAATTAAAGCTTAAACTCTGTTCCCTCCCTTTCTCACTTTAGATCTGAGATGAGTAGCCCTGTTTGCTCCTAGCCATCCCATAAACTGGAGACAAAGACTCTGTCTTTGTGGAGTGAGGTTTCGGTTTTACAACCGAGCCTATGACTATGTCATTCATAAGGTATACACTTCTGCCTCAGTTAGAACAAAAGTTGGTATTTTGCTGTCCATGTGCTTGGCTTTTTTGTCCAATGTAATTTATTTTTATTTTTTTTAAGATATTATTTATTTATTTGAGAGAAAGCACAGCAGGGGAGAGGGGCAGAGGGAGAGGGAGAAGCAGGCTCCCTTCATCAGGGATCCCGATGCGGAGCTTGATCCCAGGACCCTGGGATCATGACCTGAGCCGAAGGCAGACACTTAACCCACTGAACCACCCAGACACCCCTTGTCCAATGTAATTTTGAACAGAAATCTAGCAAGCAGCATTTGTCATTGTCAGGTCCTAATGTCTACTAAGTGAGACATTTTTTTCAAATTATAACATGAAAAGCTGAGGGGGGATACCTTTCGTCAAAGTAGTAATTTATTATTTGTCTTGTATGGATATATTATAGTCCTCTCTCTCTCTCATCTATCTCTCTCATCTATCTATCATCCATCCATCCATTCACCCATCCATCCAATATCACAGTCTTTGGACTGGTATCCATGCATCAAGAGTTATATCATAAATATTTTGATTACAATAGCATCCATATTTTATTAACAGAAGCAATATCATGTTTTGCAATTTATCCTGTTGTGAAATACAATATGCCTGTTACCCTGATACCCAAAATATTCTTGTGTCGCATGCAAAATTCTTCCGTACTTAACAGCTACCACAGGGATGGGCATATAGAGGGGAAAATAATGCTGTCCTCTCAGCTCTTTCAGCATAGACTTTTAAATACAGACTTTTCATACTCTGCTCCATTCACAGGAGTTCTTGTCAACTTGCATTATATGTGAATAACACAAAGACTTAAAGACATTCCCTCTGGTTAAATAAGAAAACGTAACAGTTTTCCAGAGCATGCAGGATTAATCACACATAATAATTATACAAAGTGATAACATGCTTATTATAAAAGCATATACACACCATTAAACAAACAGTGGCAGAAACATCTAGGAAGAAGGAAAATAAACATTAATTGCTGATGATAAGGGGGATGGAAAAGACACTTAAAAATCTAAATTCCCATTTTCACTGGTAAAATAGTTGGGGGTCTAAGGATTTCAAATTCTGGTTCTTCTATGTCTCTGCTGGCCCCTCTTGTCAATGAATCACATGCAGGGAAACACTTGGCTTTGACAGTCCACTGTTACCCTGGCACACAGAGCAGATTATTAAGCATCTTGTCTTTCATTTTCAATTTTATGCTTTTAAACACTTCTTTGATGCCAAAGGAGTCGAGTGAAACTGCAATCCAGAGGAGGAATTTTTAACAACAGAAAATAAATTTAGATGAACAGACCATTTTAATAGGGTGCTTCTGTTTCCAAAAGCTGCTTCCACTGTATCAGAAAGTGTGACAGGTAAGGGATTTCTCTGGTTAACCTACATGTTATGCTAAAGGAAGCACCCTTCTTAAAGCTGATTTTGTTATTTAAAGTATTAAAACCAAAGCAATGGGGCAAAGAAAGTTTTGGTTTTCACCAATTCTGTTTCTCTGAAATGAGTCTCAAAATCAATCACTTTATAGTTTACATTGTCCCTCATATTCATGAAATGATGGTCTGTGTATTCCTTTTGCGTCCCTAGGTTTTCTCTGAGTGCTGGCGAAATCACTTCTCAGTTCCTCCTACTAAGAAAGTAAACATACTTACTCATTGCCGGTGTCTAGCATGGCCTCTTGCATATTTCTCCAGACGATGGGTGGGTGGATGCGGCTGGAATTGTTCACTCTGTGCTTTACTGACATTTCTTGTAGGAAGAGAGAGATAGCTAGAAGGTGTAGTCATATCTTATTAATCCTGTTTAATTGAGGGACAAGCCGTGCCCCTGTGTGCACTCAGGAACGTCAGTGCCTGTGAGACAGGCTCTCTCTACCAATATACACAGGCACATACTCTGAGAGCGCCAATATTTTGAGAAGGAAATCCAATTACATGCAATAATCACGCCATCCTATGTGACACTTACTCCATCACATTCAAACTTTTAGAATCCAGTAAAAGCTGGAAACTGAGGACTTTAGGTGATAAAGTTACAGCCCTATTGTGACTAGCTGTATGGTTTGGACCATGCTAATTACCCACACTAAGTCTGTTTTCTTCCTCATAAAATGAAGAAGACATGTAGATCATGCATTTAAGTGATTCAAGTGAGATGCATGACAAAAGGTGTGGGGGTTTTGGTAAGTGTTGGGCTCAAGTCCAGCTGCAGACTGTGCAAATTCATTTTTTTTTTTAAGTAAGTCGATTAGCTGAACAACACACAGTTTGATTTGGATTTAACTTGGAAGATCTTAGTTTGCAACTTGTGCCTTTTAAGCCCTTCCCAAGGCAAGCTCCTTTGATTTTACAAAAGTCCTCTACATCGATATTCAAACTAATTTAGTACTATGAAACCAAAAGCAGACATGACTTACAGAAGAAAAGTAACATAGATCAGAAAGGTTATTTGTGTCATTTTCTTTTGGCTGCAAAGCCTGAATAAAAACTGTGTCTGTCCAAACTTCTTAGTAAATAATATCATAAACAGAAACTATCAGTGTGGAATCTCCCTATTAGCAGCACACACAGTGGCCATGAAAAGAGTGCCATCGTGTTGGTTGATAAACCTCATTAGCCATTGCCCTTTCTCTGCATTGACATTTTACTCTCAGTCTACTTTTTGGCTCTGTATGTGGGGATCATTAAATGTATAAGAGGCTCGGATAACTATATTTTACCTTCTTGTCAAATATTTACATGTCATGGGTAAGGTCTTGCAGGGGAGATGTGATTAGTTGCCAAGGAATATCAAGAATCAAATGCAACTGTTAGTATTTAAAGGTTTTTCTGTTTATTTCTGCAACTGCAGAGGATAAACAGTGTCAGTTCAAAGTAAACTCCAGCATAGATATAATTTTAAAAGATGGTAGTCCTTTAAAATTTTGCATTGTTCAAAACACACGGCATAGTGCTAGGTTTTCAGCCAGCTCTCTGGGGTTAATAGTACCATGTGTGAAGAATCAAGCAACTGCCTTGCCCTCTGGCCACTTTGAAACTAATTAGAAACTTCCATTAAAGAGCTTAAAAATGGAACGAAGACTTACAAGTGAAGAAAATAAGCCTAAACAGAACAAATGCAATCACAGTTGTAAAGGGAACAAATTCTGAGTTTCATATTTGGAATGAACAGGAAATGCAAACAACTGGAATTTGAGAGAACAGTGAAGGCCCGGAAAGGGGAACACAAGAAAGCATTATCACGAAGAGGCACTAGTATCAGCAAACAATAGAAATCTGTTATGTACTTACACAACTAGCTCTGCAAGTATGATGAATTTTTTGAGAACCTGAAACGGAAAACTAAAGATAGGAATTATGATGCTATATATTGGAAAACCAGACTTTATAGGACCAGCAGCCTGCCAATCTCTAATAGTCACTGCCTTGCAGCTATGAAACACAGGCAGAAAGCCTTCAAAGTTTTCACTTTTTTTTTTTTTCTTTAACAGAGCACAGGGAGCTTTCATAAACTAGCAATAAAGTTAAAGACTAAACTATTCCAGGAGAGAAAACAGAAAGAGACATTGGCAAAATTTTCTCTATCACATGCCCCTTTTGGTAGGTAATGTATTGTTTCAATGGAATATAGTATGAAGAGTAATTACCCTCACGGAGGTATAGCATCAAATACCTTGCTTTACAGCAAAGAAAAACACTGAGGTTCAGTGTATAAAAATGTGCAGGTGACGTGTAAGTTTGAGGAAGAATGTCTCTGTCTTATAAATCACTAAAAATCATGCTATGGGAAAGGGATATCTCACTTACAATAAGGTAATTTTCTTACCTGTCACATGATTTCAGAAAGTGCTTTGGGTTTAGGACTCATGGACCATTGAAAAGTATGACAAGAAAGGGCCAGTTAAATCAAGAAAAAAGTTCACACCTGAATCGCGACTCCTTCATTAGGAGGGGTCAGTTGACATTCAACAATATACCTAGAAGTTTGAGTCCATGTTAAATAGAATTTTGAAAACTGAGACTACATACAATCTTGTTATTATGCATAATGGCACAATTATGTACAATTACATATACTCTGGGCAGACAGTATCTTTATTTTTCATCCTGAAGTATGTTATTTTGAATGGAAAGTTGTGCATCAGGGATGAGACAGAAATAAGTCCTTTCAGGGCATTGAAAATGGCAAAAAAAAAAAAAAAACCTAATACATATTAGATTTCAAGAAGAAAGCTCATATAGTTACAATGAACATCTTAAAAAGCATGAAGCTATTGTTTTCTGGACATAATATGAGTATTTTTAACTTGAGGATGAACTATCACTATTACTTAGGACATTATGGTACAAGTGACAATCACTGTTCCTTTTTTAAAATTTACTATCTCTTAGTGATATTCTTTACCCACTGGGAAAAATAAATTATGTACTATTGAAAATGTAACCGCAGAATATGAAGAGATGTCATCCAGTACTAAATGGAACTATATTGTGTTCATTCTTTGCTATCTTCTGGGCTTTACTGCTCTCAAAGGTTGTCCATTTAATAAAAGTATTTTACTAATGAGTTTAACTCTATGAAAATTTAGCTAAGAAAATACAAGCTCTCTCAATACAGGCATTTTCATGTCAATTACATATCAATTGTGATTTTTATCAATGTTGTCTTTCATCACCTTATCTTGAAAATGTGAATGATATGCTGCTTGATTTAGTATTTATTATGCATTGAAAGTAGTCTCTGGTGAAAACTCCATGCTCATCCAAATGTCTGTTCTCTTACTATTTACCCCGTTCTCACTTTGATCCAGACTCACTGGCCTCATTAACATTTTTTAGACCTGCCACTCCTAAGCATTTACTCTAGCTGTTCATTTTGCCTGGACACTTTCTCCAGATATCCACTTGCCTAAACCTCTTACTTTCTTGAAGGTTTGCTTATATCTTACCTTCTCAGTGAAAATTTCCATGAAACCCTCATCTCATTATTCTTACCCTGTTCTGTTTTATAGCACTTATCACTTTCTAATGTACCAAATAATCTATTTATTGGTTACATATGTCTTCCCCCTTTAAGATAAGTTCCTCAAGGACTGGAAATTTTGTCTGCTATATTCTATGGACCTGATGTATTCAAGTATCTAGAATGCTTCTAAGCAAATAATAGATGTTCAATAAATATTTTTGTTGATTTAACTGCACAGTTACTGAAGAGTTATAACTATGAGTTAAAGTTGCCTTGTTGAATAAACAAACTTAGTGATAAAGGAAACCAACTGGATGTAGACACTGACTAATAGCCTAAGCTGTCAACAGGCCAGATGTAGATACTTTCATGAAGGAGTGAAAACTAAATAATCTGGTTCCTTATATCCTGATATTTAATAATTAATACTATTTATAACAAGTCTATGATACTACATCATGCTTTATTTTGATAAGTTTACATCATGATAAACTCTTTTTTTAATTTGGATAAAATTGGCAGGTTTTTTTTTTTTTCCCAAAAGTCCATTACATGGTTCACATATGCTAAATTGTTGAGAAATCTTAATATACTGTATATAAGAAAAAAAACCTAAGAGATGATATTTGAGAGCAAATGTTTAGACCAGATTGTGGACAGAAATGCTTTCAAATAATCAGGAAGAATTAATCAGAGGTAACACCAAGGAGATGACTGGAAAGGGAAAAGAGTTAACAGATATTTCCCAAACACCTAGTCTACCTTGGACATTGAGATGTCACCCTATAAAATTTTGAGTAAATATGTGATTCTTTGGACTTCTTTTTCCTCAATCCTATTTATAATCCAGGGTTATCCAAAGTTAACACGAATGAACTCTAAGAGATAAAATGGAAAATATTAGCAATGAAAGACTATATACATGTGAAAAGAAAGATACCAATACCAACACAGATGTAGATATCAATAAAATAATTTCATTTTTACTGAACTCAGAATCTGGCAATGTTTTATGGGAACAAACCAAGCAGAACTTTACTGCTAAATGATACAGCTGACCTAATCCTGAGCCTACTCCTATTAACCTCTCAACATGGATTCAATAGTTAGACTATTACCTTGCAAAAGACAAACATAACCATTGTAAAACACTAGCACGCAGGGTAGATCATGAGAGTGGAGGTAAACATGGTGTGGGGTCACAAGAAGTACATGGAAGAAAGAACTAGGAGATAAACGAGATAACCATAGAATGTGCCTGATAAATAAACAATATAAGAGGCCTTAGAAAAATACAGGGCAACCTGAACCTCTGTTCCAAGAAAACCAGGCTTACCTGAAAGACATACGGGGGCTTAAGGCTCCAAATGGAAAGCCTAAATTGGCGAGGAAGGTTGTGAAGTGAGCTACGCCTGTCCTGAGACTCATGGCACCGCACAATGAGAAGAAACGGGGTTGGTTTACGTTCCCTGACTTCCAGATTTTCTCAGTCTCAATTTATTATTCTCTCCTAAGTTCACTACTCTCTTCTTTCTGTCCTTTAAAGAGGAGGGAAATTAACAACCCTACTAGCACAAAGGGAGCAAACTGATTATAAAGAAATAGGCTCACTCTTGTCGGTCTGTATGGGGATTAGCTGTTTAACAGAGCTGCTTGTCTGGTAGTTTGGGCGTAGATAACAGTTAATTTGCACAACTGTTGACTGAGATGACAAGTCCTTATGTTAGATTAAAAAATGATTGATTTTTTAAATCGGAACAAGAAATAAACAATTATACATTCCTGCCATGTGTTTGGCACTTTGAAAGGCTATCTCATTTCATCCTCTCAGCAAACGTGTGTGGGGAATTTTGTTAAAAGCAATTACAGATGAGGCAACTGAGTCTCAAAGTTTCAATCATTTTCCTAAAGTATGTAAAAGCTTTCATAAATTATGGTATAATGCCAATTCACTTTCATTTTCCCTTGAAAGTCTGTTAAAGGACATAAAGTCTCTTTTAAAGGTTTTACTTGACTTAGGTTGTATGGACCCAAGAATTTTTCACAAATCCACAAAAGAAGAGTTTCCTTCTCATCCTTCATTTTTGGTTCATGTGTCACTTTCTCAGGCAGGCCTTCCCTGGTCATCTAGACTGGGTTAGCTGACATGTTTTACACTCTCAAAGTACCTGTACTTTTCCTTTGTAGGATAGGTATACCATTTTAGTAATTATATAATCAAGTGTATAACTGCTTAGTTATCTACCTTCTCACACCACACAGCTTCATGGGGTCAAAGACTATGCTTATTTTATTTCATTAATTTATTCCCAGCATTTGCTAGAAGCCAATCAAGCATGAAGGAAGGAAGGAAGGAAGGAAGGAAAAGGAAAGAAGGAAAGAGGCCTCTGCTGGAAACATCAGGACTATATTCTAGTCTAATCAATCAAGATTATCTGGGGAACTGCAGGTTGTCCTCTTGTCATCAGCAAACTTATCTGATACACAGTAGCTTCTCTCCTCAGTGTTCCATCAGAGTTCATGGTCCTCATGATATTCTTATGTTCTAAAGAAACAAGATTCGTATGCATGGTATATGAATATAATTCAGTCAAATGTTCTAAGTCTTATTTTTCCCCCAGTTTCCTATAAATTCTAATATAGATTTCTAAGTTGGATGTCAGGGAAGAAAAAAAGAGAAAACATTTAAAATTGAATTCTGTGTGTGTGTGCGTGTATATGTGTGTGTGTGTACGTGATTATATCCTACTCATTTCCACCATATTGTATAGAATAGTAGTTAAAAGATGCAGAGTCTAAAGTTAAACTACCTGGGTTCAAATTATAGTACCATTATTTACAAACTGTATTACCTTGGGCAAGCTACTTAAGCTCTTTTTTTCTTTAAACTCAGTTTTCTTTAATTTTATCAGTTACGCTGATATGATATTATATATATCATATATGTATATATATATATGATAGATATTACACACCTTCAAATAACATAAGAGTTAATGTCTGTTAAGTCCATAGATCATCGCCTGGAATACTATAACTGTTCAGTAAGCCCTGACTATTGTAATGATTATTTCAAAGAAAAAAAAAAAAACTAGAACTAGAATATGTGATGATTTGGAAAAATCCAAAACAGGTTAGCTCCAAAGAGTGTAAAAATACTCTGATATCATCTTCCAATATACAGGTAAAAATATTTAACTTCTAAATTGAATTACTGTGTGGAATTCAGAGACAAAGTAGGACCAGGAATAAAAATAAATCTCAATATGTTAGAAATGCCTTTTTCTTCCCTTTCCTTCTTTCAAAATTCATCTCAAAACTACCAGGAGAACAAGAAAGAGGACTGAAAACTTGAATTTGTCTAAGCTAAGAGATATCTTTTAACCATTTAACCCACAATATCTCATGACAGAGAGAGTGGAAAATAGTAAATGCCTTAGCAGAGTAGGAGAAAGTCAAATCTAATAGTTGCAAAGGGGGTCCACATAGTATAGTTTTCTCAGTTTACAAAATTTCTAGAAATTCTTTGGAATTGACGGGGTGATTAGTCTGGATCTGAAAACTGAAACAGATTAAGCTCAGGAAAAGCATCAATTAGACTAAATTTCTCCCACTGACTTATCTTAGCACCAATATTGAAAATCAACTGAGTATCTATGTATAGAATGTATATTGTTTCATTGACCTATATGTCTATCCATGTCCATACCACATTCTCTTGATTATTGTAAACTTATAATACATCCTGAAATCAAGTATTCTAATATCTCCAATTTTGTTTTTTTTTCCCCAAAGTTAATGTAATTATGTTGCCTATGCTAGATCCTTTGACTTTTAGAATCACCTTATCAATGTTTACCAAAAAAAAAAAAAAAAAAAAGAAAGACTGATGGGAAATGATTGGGATTATGTTGAATGTATGGAAATAATACATATATAGATTCATTAAATCTATAGATCATTTATATCTTAATAATGGTGATTCTTCTGATATGTAAGCCTGGTATCTTTCTCTATTTAGGCTTCATTTAATTTCTCCTAGAAACCTTATATAATATTCAGAGTATAGGTCTTACAGAGGCTCTGCTTCTCCCTCTGTCCCTCTCCACTGCTCATGTGCTCTCTCCCTCTCTCAAATAAATAAAATCTTTAAGAAAAACTTTAAAAAATATAATAAATTTTTAAACTGAACTTGAACAGGGGCTGAATTTTGTCAAATGCCTTTTCCACACCTATTGAGATAATCACATACTTCTCTTTTTTATTTTAATCTGTTAATAAAGTAATTCATTTGATTTTGAATTTTAAATCTATCTTGGATTCCTGAAATAAACCCACACATTTTAAATTTTACATTGCTGGTCCTGAGTTTCACTGTATTTTTAAAAATAGTATTCATTTTTGTGAAGAAAAGTTCACAGGTAAGTTCTTGGAGGTAACAAGTAAGTTCTTGGAGTATGTTGGATCTTTTTGAGATTTTATTTTAAGTTTTTGGGCAAACCACAGAAGCCTTTGGTCCATGGCTAATTTTGCCCCACTACTAAGGTGATATTCTGAAGATTTTACTTGTCGCATTTGTTACAAAATCTTTGCCATGCTGATTTGTGGGATCATGACCTATTTTTCGACAGGCGTCTCTCTACTCCATTCTGGTGATTCTTTTTCTATTGATTCCTCTCATACAGGTATACTCAGCCAAAGACACAAGGGGACCCTTCTGTAGAACATGATGATTCGACAAGTTCAGTAGCTTTGCTCAAAACAAAATAGCGTAAGGAATCAGACAAAAAGTGTCTCATATTTGGATAACAGATACATAAAATTCCCACCTCTAGGTATAATTTCCTGGTTCTTATCGAAAGGCCATGATACCAGATGAAGACTGAGAGTCAACTTGCATTTGAAGTCATAATCAATAGTGTATTGTTCCTTCAATAGGAACCTAAACAATATTTATTTCTGACCCAATAATTATTTAGATTTGATTTTTTAAGTTAGTAAATTATTATGTTTAAATATCTTGATGGAACTGTACTAAAACTGCTTTTTGTATGTGAATAGTTTTTTCATAATATTTAAGAAAAAAAATTTTCTTCTTTCCTAGTAGGACATGTGAAAAAATACAGTGAATTATAGGAATTTCTCAACATATGCTAAATAATTCTGATAACACAAACTGACATTCATTGAGCTCTTACTATGTGCCAAGAACTTTACACATTATTGTTTTGTGATAGAAAGAACCTTGGAGTTGATGCAAAGTACTTGGTTTTATTTCTCAGCTTTGTCAATTTCTATGTGTCAATGGGAAAACCCACACAAGTCTTCCAACCCTTTGTTTACTTATCTATAAAGTGGGGAAAATGACACCCAAAGAATCTGACAAGAAACAAGATGTGAAAACCCTTCTAAAACCCTGATACAATATTATCTTTGAAGACTTGCCATCATGGCATTTGCATATTCCCTTTGATATTCACATTATATGCAATATTTTATTTCATGACATGTGTTTTGTTATATATGTATGTATTTACATATGTGTACACACATTTTTGTGAGTGAGAATATATGTATATGTACACACACACACATGCAAATGCATATTCATATACACATATACTCCCAACTAGTTTTTAAAAATAGAAAACAATGGCCAGTCTCTTCTCTATGACTAACCTATATGCAAAATCCTGTTTTTATATATAGACATTCCTGCACATTTTATTATCCATAATTGTACCAGAGTTTCCTAATTCAATAAATGGGAGATTAGATCTCACTTTAATGGGATACAGTAATAATTTGTCCTTTTTTCACTTACTAGTTTTGTCTTGTTCTGGTCTTCAAAACTCATACTAAAAACATAGTTCATCTGAACTACAAAGAATTCACAGTTTTTCAAACATTTCTTGAGTGCCAGCAGTAAAGCAACAATCTCTTGTGTTGCTTGAAAAATTACCTTAAATTCCAAGATCAACCCCCATGAGTTTAATTTTATCAAAGAATAGATGTCTTGTCAAATACAGTCCCAACCAACATAATCAGTAGCTTTCAAAGTATGCTTGACATTGAGAAGGACTGAAAAACAACATAGGAGTCAGAGAAACAGACATCGATGGCCTGTCAAATTTTTTGTAAACATCATGCTATTATCAAGGCACATCAGGATAAAATAAAATGACCTAGCTGACCACAGGCTTACAAATGTCTTGGGAAGGAAAGAAAAACGGTGAATCAAAAGGTAGCTTTGTTGCATGTCCCCCCAGGCCTTCTTATTGACAGGAATGACAATGGTCCCAAGATGCACCATTATCTATGACCAGCAAGCAGACATCAAATGCTCCTGAGCTGTATCTGTCAGAATAGAAAATCTGCTCAAAACAGACAGGGCCTGTTACATTTTGTTCAGCTAAGGTTTGTCAAAAGCCAGGGTCACTCATATGTGCCCTGCCCTGAAGGGGAATTGTAAAACGAGAGAAGTACAGGATTCCTCAATGTTTCTTCTGCAAGGAGGCTTTGAGTCTGCTTGACCAGAATGTTTTGAAAGTCAAGTCATGACTCAAAGGAAGTGGAAAACAAAGTTAATAGTCTGTCATTTTACTACTTAAGAATGAGGCTCACATGCTAAAGAGGCCGAGTTTAAAAAGATTCCTACATTTACAGAATTTTTGTGCTGTGATTTGTTATTTCAAACTCAAAAGGGAAAATACTACTCTTACTGAAATTAGAGAGAACAAGTTAATGTGTTTTGGCCAAGCATTTTATGCCACAGCATTATGGAGCTTATTATAGTCTGAAATATTTACACTGGTAAGAGATTCCTCTAATTTGCTTCTTTTTGACTAAGGAGAGATTTTATATACAAATGTCCAGCCTCCGACACTTAAGTAAACTCACTAACTTGGGGAAACATCTGTTAACCACTCATAAGAAAATTTCAAGTTGAGAGTATTTCTTTAATCGATTTCTTAAAAAATTTAACACAAACTTTTTTCCTCTTTTCATAAATTTGAAAGTGAACATGTAGCCACCACAAAGAGTGTGAACAAAGATAATTTTCCTTTCCTCCCCTACCTTACCTTTGTCTTTCCTTCCCTCCTCAACTCCTTCTTTCCCTCCCCTTCTCTCTTTATATTTTTACTTCTTAATTTATAGTTTCACAATTTTCCTAGGTCCAGAAACAAATTCAATTTTGATCAAACTTGTGGTCTTGTTAAAGAGTATTATCACATGCTGTAATTCCTTTCTTATGTAAATCTTTTTTAAAAAAAAAAAAGTTTGCAAACTGGTGGCCACAATTATTTTGTTTTGTCTATATGATCTTTTCTGAAAGTCTTATTTATTTGCCATTTTTAAAGATTGGGATATTTTACACAATAACTTGAATTTCCACATTTCTAGAAAACCAGGGGATGGCAGTAATTTGGCAGTGCTGAGCTTGAATTTCTGCATAGAAATATTCTTCCATAATGCATGGAGTAAGGAACATGGCTAGACAGCCTGTGATCTCCAGGTATCATAGTTCCACTAGGTTTACTTCGCCCACTTATCCACAGAGATTAGAGTTCTGATCAAATTCAGTTGATGAATTAAACTGATCGGCTAATTTCTATATTCTACATGACTGTACAATTCTATTTAGAAACTTAGAGGTCAGAATACAATTCTCTAATTGATGAATAAGGGGAAATTCTCTCTCCATCACTAGTGTTAGCTTTGCCAGGAGATAGACCATATTTTAGACATTGCTTGTCATTCATGTTCATGCAATAGAGCTCAACCTAGTATTTAATCAATGCTTGTGGCAGAAAGAGAAAGGGAAGGAAGGAAGGAAGGAAGGAAGGAAGGAAGGAAGGAAGGAAGGAAGGAAGGAAGAGAGAGGGAGAGAGAGAGAGAAAGAAAAAAAAGAAAGAAGGAAAGAAAGAAAGAAAGAAAGATAGAAAGGAAGAAAGAAAGAAAGAAAGGGAGAAAGGAAGAAAGAAAAAGAGGGATGAAGGGAGGGAGAAAGGAGAGAGGGAGGGAAAGAAAATATTTCAAAAGAGAAAATCCATCTTTCATTTTTTCGGTTTCCAATAGTACTAGTCATTTTATACGTACTTTAATAAATACTCTTGTTGGGCGCCTGGGTGGCTCAGTTGGTTAAGCAACTGCCTTCAGCTCAGGTCATGATCCTGAAGTCCCTGGATCGAGTCCCGCATTGGGCTCCCTGCTCGGCAGGGAGTCTGCTTCTCCCTCTGACCCTCCCCCCTCTCATGTGCTCTCTCTCATTCTCTCTCTCTCAAATAAATAAATAAAATCTTTTAAAAAAATAAATAAATAAATAAAAAATAAATAAAAAAATACTCTTGTTCAACAGGTTAAATAGTAAATAATATAGACCTTATTATCCTATATTGCCCTAATACTATAGTGAAGATCACATGAGGCCCTATAAGTATTTAACTAATTAATTTTAGAGAAACTTTATGATAATGATTGATGACACATATTTTTCTTGATAATAGTTTACTTCCAATAATGTTGTGCAAGGTCATCCATCTGCCTTAACTCAACTGTAAAACTATAAATACTAGCCCCACTCTACTCATTAAGGCAAGGAAATGTTTCTGTGGTGAAATAACAATTGGAATATCTTTTAACTATTGAAGTCTCTAAAATTTTCTCCACACAACATTCCATTTCTCTGCATTAATTAGAGAAAAGGAATACTTGATTTGGAGTCAGAAGTCCTTGGGTTCAAGTTCTAGACATGATAATTATTAGCAGTACTACAATCAACAGTCACTTAACCCTGATAAATCTTAATCTTTCCATTGGCAGAGTGGAGCCAAAGACTCTTCCCTCACTAACATTATGGTTTTCTAAAAACTCAATTGAAAGCACAATGTAAAAATGTAAATGTTTCATGTTTTTCAGAAATCTACAGGCATATCTTAAATAAGAAACATAGCACTTAAGAATAATTTCCTACCTTTATAATAAAGCATGCAATTAGATATTTTCTATTCATTATTCAATCTAATAAAAACAATTGATTTGGCCAGTCAATTAATCTGATGCCAGTTTGACTGAATTAACGAGTTGCTTCTGTAATAGAGCCAGTTGATTAGTTCATGCTAACAGAGAAATGCAAAGTGTCAAAATATGTGTTAGGATCACCTAGAGTAATTTACTCAATGATTTATTTTTGATTCTTAGATTTCTAAAGCTGGAGTAAAGATGTTATGTCCCTGATAAAGTGCACAAATTCCCATGGGTACACAGAAATCTAATCATACAATAGAGACTTTGTCAAGTAATCTCTGTAATTATTTCTCTCACTTTACAATGATATACCTTTGACATTTCTATTCATCTCTCTTATGCAATATCAAATGACCAACATTATGAAGCTTTTCTGAAATTCTCTAGATTAAGTTGAACACTCTATTCATAATATTCTATTTATAGCTTTCTATGTATTACACTCTAGTTATGTTTTTATGTGGTTACATCTAATAAAATTGAGAAGACCTTGAAGACAGAGACTATGTGTTCTTCAGGTTGGAACCAAAAAAATCTAGCATAGCATCTGTACTTTGCAAGCATTCAGTAAACACTTGTTTAAAGAGGAATGTAAGAGTTATTATGCTACTAATCAACATATAAAATAAATTTCTAAACAATAACAGGAAAAAGAATATATGAAGGGAAATAATATATTGTGGGCTTAACTATGGTCTCTTCCCTTCTCCCTATTCACTGTCCTCTTGGAGCATCTTGGTCCACTGCTCTTCCTTCTACCTTACAGATAGCCAATTTTTCCATGGACTTTCTTCACAGGTGGGTAGATGTACTCTTGAATGAAGAATTATCTTAAAACCCATGGCTTTTGTTTGCACATGATAGAGAAAAATCTTTTCTTAAACTTTCTGATGGATGATCAAAACTGAAAGTATAAAACTGAGGACAAGCATTACAAAATTAAGCTACGTCATGGAGCAAATGTGACAAATTGGAAAAAAAAAATTCCTTCCCAAAAAGAAAGAAGATTTTGACAAACCTGAAGGAATCAAAGCATTGTAGGAAACATGACTATAATTTAAGCACTTGTGAGTATCTGAGGATTCATCACGTGAACAGAGGGAAGATTAAAACAACAACTACAATAACTAAGTTTAGAAGTATATTGCAAGCTAAAGTAACTTTGGTTTGATTCTCAAGTGGAATTTGAAAGTGCTGGCAAACAAGAAGGGGTCAAGAACTGGGATTTGAATAATGTTGCAAGTGCACACTGAGAGAGCAGAGGCTATAGAAGAACTGAAGATATCATTGGTGATTGCCAGCACATGATGACAGCAGATCAGGAGAGACCAGCCACCATGAAACCGAAACCAGTGTGGCCAGAAAGAGTCATATGAAGTCATGATCCTTTGCTCCATACAGGGGATAGATAAGCTTCTAGAAATGTAAAATGTCCATAGGGAGAAGGGAAGAAGCAGATAGGAGAGAATAAAAATATTGGTTTGATTGAATTTAAAATATGATTATACTAAACCTAATGCTAGCAGTGATTTTATAATCTTGAATTAAAAATGGGAAAATTTCAGCTTCTAATTCAAATGGGAAAATCAAAAGAAAATTTTGGTTACACTGAACAAACATACTATTTATACTCAAGTGTGTGTACTGTTGCTACCGCACAATTTAAAATGGCCACATGTACTTCTGCATACAGTTAGGAGTTTAAAAGGTCTTAGTGGGTCTTTCAGAATGATAGCAATAGATATTTGATAGGAAAAAATAGTGTTTACTGACTTGGATAATCCATCTTACATTACTCTCATAAGATCTGATTAATAGTTTCTGCTATGTTTTATTCATGATTGCAAAGTTATAATGTTATAATAATGACTTTTAATATATTCTATTTTCATTTTAAAAGTTTTATGGAAAACAAAGCCTGGGTTCCATTAAGAAAACAGCTATCCTTTCATTCTTTCAATATTTGGTTTATTTAAAAATTTAAAAAATAACCTGAGTCTAAGCTTAGACTCAATCACTTATAAACTGTGTGCCTTTAAGAACTTGATTAACAGGTCTGAACTGCCTTGCTTCTATAGTATGTGTGATAGGGATAAATCCATTTGTCTTAGCTTTCCAAAGGGATTACTAGACAGTTCAAAAGCATTAATGTATGGGAAAGTGTATTGAAAGCGAAAGAGCTCTACAATGCAGCTTATTGTTTTATCAATATGTTATAAAATATTTCTAAACACCTAAAAAGGTACTATTTCATTTTTCATTACAACAGAATACTTAATCATTCATGAAATAAAATCACCTGACTATATAAGTTGGCCGGTTCCCTTGTAACACCTAATTTTATCTTCATGACTGACAAGATACTTTAATGTACAATGCATAGACTTGGAATAATAAATTACTGAAAATATGTGCTAGCCAAGTTATTGTACCTACCCATTTTGCCTGTGTAGACTCAGTCTATAAGATGCTAAGAGCTAAAATTTGCATAGGTATTGGAAGAGTTTATCATAGAACTGTCATCAAAATAAAAAACAAAAAAACATTCAGAAAAAAATCAGTAACATTTTCAGAGAGGAATTTGAACTGAGGCTTTAGTCATTATCATTGTGGATTCAAAAGAGTAAATTTTTTCTGTCTTCCATTCCCAAACATTCTCAATAAGCCAAGAGAAGACACCTGCTATTGCAAAAATTCATTTGAATCCCAGAAAGGCAAATCCAAGTGCATCTATTATCTTTTATTACACATACATCTTAAAAACTTATAGTAGGATGTGTATGAGAAACTGATGAAGTTGCAAGCCTAGCAAGATGGGTTGAGGAAGAAGTTGAGTTGTATGAAGCGTGATTCACTATCTGCTCTGTGCACTGAATCACTCTGCCTATATTTCTATGTTTATAATATAAGCCTAGTTTAACCAAACTACAAGTGAGAAGTGATGATCCTTATGTCAGCTTCCACCAGCCAGAAGTACTCTGGGAAATAAAGATGTTAACTTTTTATTGCTGAGGAAAGTAAATAAATGTGGAATAAGAATTACTATAAACCGTTCTAACTGTGGTCCCTTACCTTACTTTTGCCAAGATATATGAAGTCATTTACTTCTCATTCCTAGTATTTGGTTTAAATTTTACCCATTGAGAAGCTTATAGAAATTCAATGACTATAAACACCATTCTGAAGGAAGAGAACTTACTTAAAGTGCAAATTAAAAGAGTTCCTTGAATTTTAGAGTTAAACTGCAGAATGCCATTAATCTTCCAATGGAGTAGGTTTTACTAAAAAGCACTAATAAAATTTTTCATACTGTAATTTGTCTTTTTTTCCCCATTAAAATAGAAGGTATTCTTTTTTTTAAATGCCTTTATTTATTTATTTTAAGATTTCATTCATTTGACAGGGAGAGACACAGTGAGAGAGGAAACACAAGCAGGGAGAGAGGGAGAGGGAGAAGCAGGCTTCCCGCTGAGCAGGGAGCCCGATGCGGGGCTCGATCCCAGGACCCTGAGCCGAAGGCAGACGCTTAACGGCTGAGCCACCCAGGAGCCCCAAAATAGAAGGTATTGTAAAGCTTTGATTATAAACATTCTATGATCCTTTTAGTCAATTAAAAAAAAAGGATTAAAAAGATTATTCACTCCTGGGACATTGTGTTTCTGGTATTTGATATACAGTTATAAATGAAGCAGTAGGAGATGATATAAATAAGTCTAATTTGATCTCATAACACTTATCTAAAAATGTATAATAAGGGTTCTTGCCTTTAAAATGGATTCTCCAATTCATTTATTCTACAAATATTTATAAAGTGCCTATTATATACTAGGGAATATTTTGGAACTTTGTTTTACAGGAAAACTTAATTAGCTTGGGTTCTGTCCAGAAAGCAGAACCTGAGACAAGGGCTTCAGTGCAGGCAGTTTATTTTAGAAAGAGATCCTAAAATGAATACAAGATTGCATTACCAGTAAGGTACCATTATGGGCAACTGTGGTTTGATCATGTGGTGAACAGTTTGAAGCACAGTGAGGAATATGATTTAGAAGTGTATGGAATGGAAGCAGGAGTATTTATCCACCAGCAACCGTCCTCTACTGGTCAACTGCTGCCCTATCAGATGTTAACTCTCTCAGAAACCTAGGTTTGCCCATGGATCAGAATACCCAAGTAGGGTTTCACATCTCTTTGTCATGAACCCCAGGATGGGAAGCAAGATTCAACCAGCACTGGTAAAGAAGTGTTGTCAGTAAAAGGGGGACTAAGAGGCTATTTATTAGTTATATAAACATATTATAAAAAAGATGGAGTTTATCATATTCATATTAATAGAATTTTTTACTAATTTATTCAAGATGTTTACCAAGAACTTATTACGTGCCAGGCACTGTTTTAGGCATAATGATACAGCAGTAAACAAAACAAGCCTACAATCTCTACTTTCATGGAGTTAAATATAGTGGAAGGAAAGAGGGAAAAAGAGAAAATTGTGGTTTATCTGATGGCAAAAGTAGGGGGGGATAGGAAACCCTGCAGGTACTTGGAGAAAATAGTTCCTGACATAATTAATAAGCTCAAAAGTTCTGATGTGAAAGGTGTTTGGACTGTTCAAGGGACAGAGACCAAAGGAGAGAGAAATATTCTGGGATATCTTGCAAGACCTTTGGCTTTTTCCCTGGATTAGATGAGAAGCCACTGAAGAGTTTAGAGCAGTGCTATAGGTGATCTGTCTTATGTTATAGAAAGATGTATCATCTATTAACTCTACTATTGGGTATTTACTCAAAGAAAATGAAGACACTAACTCTAAAAGATATATGCACCCTTACAGATGAATGGATAAGGAAATGTGGTACACAAACATACACACACACAGAGGGATATTTCACAGCCATAAAAAAGAATGAGATTGTGCCATTTGAGACAACATGGATGGACCTAGAGGTGGTTACACCAAGTGAAGTAAGTCAGACTGAGAAAAACAAATATCATGTGATTCTACTCATAAGTGGAATATAAAAAAATGAATAAACAAAAAAGCAGAATCAGAGAACAAAATACAGAGAACAAACTGATGGTTGCCAGAGGGGAAGGAGTGGCAGATTGGGCAAAATGGGTGAAGGGCAGGGGGAGATACAGTCTTCCAGTTATGGAATGAGTAAGTCATAGGAATCAAAAACAGAGCATAAGGAATGCAGTCAATGATATTGTAATAGTGAAGTAAGGAGACAGAAGGTAACTAAATTTGTGGTGGATATAGCATAAAGTATAAATTTGTCAAATCACTAAGTTGTACACCTGAAACTAATGTAACATTGTGTGTCAACTGTACTCAAACTAAAAAAAAAATAATTTTCTGTAGGGACATTATATAGGAAAATAGAGTAGTCATATAATCAATGTTAGATTTGTCAAGAAAAAATACAAAGATTTGGAAATAAAAGAGATGATTGCCTTTTTAAAGGAGTGTTAGAGGTTCCCTTCAAGGATTAACTGATATTATAGGGTTATACACCTTTGACTGTCTTTCTATGACTATCTTATAACTCTATAGGGGTAGAAATTATGTTGTAGAAAACTGATATTTCTCGGGGTGCCTGGGTGGCTCAGTTGGTTAAGCGTCTGCTTTCAGCTCGGGTCATGATCCCAGGGTCCTGGGATTGAGCCCCACGCTGGGCTCTCTGCTCCAAGGGGGCCTGCTTCACCCTCTCCCTGCCACTCCCCCTGCTTGTACTCTTTCTCTCTCACTGTCAAATAAATAAAATCTTAAAAAAAAAAAGAAAAGAAAACTCATATTTCTCAAATGATTCTCATTCATAGCAATACAAGTAAATTGTGTCCTGTAGAGATATAATTCATTTCTATTCTGTGGAAAAAAAATTTCAAACATATTTTAAGTTATTAACCAGTTTTCATCTATTAGCAAATTCATTTTAGCCGCTTTGTATGCCTATATATATGTCTGTGCTTTAAATTTTTCTTTGAACTAGTTTTAACACCTTATTGTCTTCCTCATTAATTAATGAGTTAAATAAAATATTTGACAGTAAAAAAAAATAAATGAAAGGAAGAAAGAAAGAAACAAAGGAAGGAAGGAAGGTAAGAAGGAAGGAAGGAAGGGAGACAAATGTCCTTGTCTGTGATGTTGAGAATGAAGTGGAGGAGGGTAGAAGATGATATTGGGACAATCCAACCAAGAGATTGGATTGGAAGAGGGAGATAGAGATAGAATTGATGGATTCTGAAGTTTGGGGAAGTATAGCTGATAAAAGTTGTTGATGAAGTTGATAAAGGGAGTAAGAATTCTAAGCATTCATGTATAGCAATAAGGATTTTTGTTTGTTTTGTTTTTCCTGGAAGAATAGAGTTGTCATGTAGTAATATGAGAGAAACTGAAAAGAGCAAGTTAAAACAGAGTTCTGTTTTGGACATGTTGAATTTGAAAAACATATTAGTTAGCCAAGTGTAAGTATTTTGACATATGATTCTGGAGTTAAACAGGAATAACTGGTCTGGAGATAAAAATTTGAGTATCTTCAGGGGCCCCTGGGTGGCACAGTCAGTTAAGCATCGGACTCTTAGTTTAAACTCAGGTCAGGATCTTAGGGTTGTGGGATTGAGCCCTGCCTCAGGCAATGTGCTCAGGACGGAGTCTGCTGGGGTTTCTCTCCCTCTCCCTCTGCGCCTCCCTGTGCTCACTCTCTCTCTCTCAGCTAAATAAATAAATCTTTAAAAAACATTTGAGGATCTTCAAATGTTATTTAAAGCATAAGACTGGATCAAATGGATCAGGTAGAATAGACAAGAGTCTCAAGAATGGGGTTCTGGAACATGCTAGTGTTTTTTGAAGTTGAAAATGTGAGGAAGAATCTGCTAGATAAGGGGAAAATCAAGAGGAAGTAAAGTCCTATACAAAATGCAGAAAATATCACACAAAGGGGGAAGCAGTGGCTTCCTATTAAATGCTATCTGCAGGTCAAGTAGCATAACAAATAAATATTGAGTACTATAGCAGCACGGAGCCTGGTTGAATTATGTTCAAGAAAGACAGAATAAAAATTAAGGCAGGACTGTACCGTACAAGGAAAACAAATGTGGCAATAACTGGAGGAGAATGGATGGTGCAAATAAGATTTTCTCTTCGAAATGGAAGAAATAAACATATATTTGTATACTGATGGGAAATTCCTATTGAGAGAGAAACAACTGGTCTTGAAGAAAAGATGGCGAGACTGTGTTAAGTGGTGTATTAGTTGCTAGAGCTGTCATAAGAAATACCACGGACTGGGTGATTTAAACAACAGAAATTATTGTTATTAATTTTTTTACAGTCCTGGAGGCTAGATCAAGGTGTTAACAGATTTTGTTTATTCTTTGGCCTCTCTTGTTGGCTTGCAGATGGCTGGCATCTTGCTGTGTGTCCTCACAAGGTTGCTCCTCAGTCTCTGAGTGCACAAGGCAGGTGCTTCTGTGTCCTAATTCCTTTCTGAGAACACAGTCACATTGGATTAGGACCCGACCTAACTAACCTATTTTAATTTAATCACCTCTTTAAAAATCTTATCTCCAAATATGGTTATATTCTATTATTAAGACTTCAGTGTATGAATTTGGCGGGGGGGCACAGTTCAGCCCATAACAAGTGGTGTTTTTGAATATGTGAAAGGATATGAAATTTAATGCACAGGCAGATGGACTGGCCTTATGATGACACAAAGAGAAACAGAATAAGATGCACCTGCTGATAGGAAGCTAGCTCTGATGGGGGAATGTGTAATGTTTTCTCTTTATTCATATTTTCTCAATGAAATTAGAAACAGCAACTAATAATCTTGTTGAGAATGAAAGGAAGAAGAAGTCGGAAATTTGAGAAATGAGGACACAGTATGGCTATTTAAGAAAGTGGTAGAGGGACGCCTGGGTGGCTCAGTCAGTTAAGTGGCTGCCTTCGGCTCAGGTCATGATTCCAGAGTCCTGGGATCGAGCCCCACATCGGGCCCCTTGCTCAGCGGGGAGCCTGCTTCTCCCTCTCCCTCTACCTGCTGCTCTCTCTCTCTCTATGTCAAATAAATAAATAAATAAAATCTTAAAAAAAAAAAGAAAGAAAGTGGTAGAATATAAGAATTAAGAAATATAGTATGGTTTCTGGCTCTCTTCTTGAATATTGTGGTCATAAATTTGAAGTAAAACTAGTCAATGTTTTCCTCTAAATTTGTTTAGTTGTAAAAGAATGAGCATGAGATTGGTGTTGACTTTGATTGAACCAAAGTTTGTATTTTACCAGGTGAGAACAGTGAATGGAGAGCAGGCAAGGCAGTTGAGTCATTTTAATAAATGATTGACTAGGAACCCTCACTGGTAAAAGAGGAAAGTAAGAAATAAAGTCAGAGAGGGAGAGAGTGAAAAGGTAGCAGAATCTGTAACGTATAAGTCAGACGTGGGTAGAGAAGTCCTAGAGCTGAGTGACCAGAGAGAGCCCAGAAAGGACAGGGGCACTGTGCTAGAGACTGACATTTGGAAAGGTGACAGTTGCGGTCAGTGCTGATGTCTCAGTTAAAATCAGGATCGTGGGGTCTGAAGTAGGATGAATGATGCATCTGTGGAGTCATGAGAGTCAAGGAACTTTGAAGCCAGGGAATTGAGAGAAATCACCATATGGGTAAATCTGAAGAATTACAACAGCAATAGCATTGGAGATAATAATAATGAACCAGAGGTTAAAATTGTAAATGGCTGGGAAAGAATGGTCAGGGTCCTACAAATAATAGTGATAAAAGAAAGGGAGTATGATATTCTTTGATGGTATGAGCTTTATTTTATTTTTTTTTCCCAGCAAAGGCAAGAAACAATGGTCAAAAGTGGCAGTAAATATCAAGGAAAATACCTAACTCATCACCAGGCCCAAAAGTACTATGGATTCAGGAGAGGAATATGAAGACGTGGAGTTTCTCTCTGTTCTGGAATCATAAAGTCTTTCTGGGGATAAGGGTAGTGTTTCTATAATTACACTGGATAAATATGGGTAGCTATGGATGTGATATATCAAAGCATAATCAACATATTTAGAGTGGATTCACCTTTATCCTCCTTACAGCTCATAGCAAGTGCTCAGAAATACTGTCAGTGAATGATTTATTTGCATGTGTGTTTGTTTATTCATTTGACAAACATTGGTAGAGGGAATTACTTTGTCCCAGATACGTTAAAGCACTTGGAAAATGTTAACCAGTTAATTTTCAGAAGTAGAAACTGTTACTATCTCATTTTAAAAATGAGAAAACTGAGGTATGGAAAGATTAAGTAAATTGTTCAAGGTTATGTTTTAATGGTAATAAAAATATTTCTTCATCTCAAATTTAATTAAAGAAATTAGATATGAGAAGTTAATGTTCCTTCTGGGTTTACACAGAAAGTGTTAACCATTCAGTCATTGTAATAATTAATGATGAAAAAACAAACTACCTTTAAAATTAATCAGTTTAAGATTGATTTGAATCAACAAATCAGGCAAAATCATTCTTTCTAAATGACCAGAATGAATCTGAAGGACTGACATTATTCTTAATTTGACCAAACAAAACAAAACAAAACAAAACCCATTTACTGAGTACCAGGACTTTTTGGACACTTACTATTGTACACAAAAGCCTGAGAATAAATCCCCAAGTCTAAGGAGCTCACTGTCTCCAAGAATGCCCTGAAAACAGAGGTGTGGACGGGGCAGGCATGTGAAGTGATGCAAGCACAAAGGAAAGTCTCCCCCCCCCCCCCACCGAGGATTCACACGGGCTCAATTCACTAGAGTGACATTTGACATCTACTGAGGAGAGAACTAGATCCCCAGGCTGGTAGTAGGACAATCCAGGCAAATGGAATCCGAAGATCAAGAAAGGGTATCAAATTCAAAGGTCATTTAAAGGCAGAACCTGTTCTGGCAATGGTGAGATCCACACTGTGCCTAAGTGCAAATTGTCTCCATGGGGGATGCTGGAAGGGGGGCCTACTATAGGAGTGATATGATCATATTTACTTACTAAAGCACAGATGGTAGGACTGGATTGGACAGAACTAGTATTATGATGAACTAAATGGTGTCCAGCAATAATCCAGCAGAGAAATAACCAACCTCACCTGGCACCAAACTCCTCCTTGCTCTACCTGATCAAACCCTGCTGGCATCCTTAAGTTCTTCTTTCTTGCCAAATGTCCTTTCAGTACAGTCTTTTGCACAGGATTTGCCTTCCATATGTAATGCGTTTCTCTTTCTAGTTAAACTCTATTCACTCTTCAGATTGAAATTAAATTGTCAGATCCTCAAAGAAGCCCTAACATCCCTGACCTGGTTAAGATCCCCTTTCATATGCACTAACTCACCAAGGACCTCTTATTCTAGCACTAAACTCAGGTACGGATTTACATGCATTTATAGAACCATTTGATCAATTTCTGTCCCCATCATTAGACTGGAAACTTCCTGAAATCGGGGATTCATGTCAGGTTTTACTCATCCTTATATGCCCAGCACAGTGCCAGGCACATAATAGGTACATAGAACTACCAGCTGAATAAAGAAAAGCTTGGACTAAGGGAATGGAAGTGGGAAGTGAGAAGTAAATGGGAATTTTGAACTAAGAGAATGTATAACTAAGTGAATATTGTTGGATGCTATCTTAAGAGTAAGTCACATTTAAGAAATAACTTCAAAATTATATAGTAACATATCTCATATGTACAACAATCGCTAGAAGGAGAAAAGAAGGCATGTGAATTCAATTCTTTGATCTTGAAAAAAATGAATAAACATAGAGTTTGCTACAGTGGTTAAGGAAACTATGGAAATGTTATTATTTCCTCTAGCTGAAATTTCTTCTCTTGTATCCTTTTGTCACCCTATTGCTTTCTTGTCATCCCCACCTTATTCATATTTCAAGACATAGCTAAAACCCATCTCCTTCATGATGCTTATTATAATATTCAATCAATATTGATTAATAGATTGCTACATTCAAACCCCTAGGTCTGGTTAATGTGTGTTTAATTATCTTTTCTCCCTGATTTCACAGGTAAAATATTCACAACAGTAATAGATCTACACAACTACCAGCAGGAAGCTAACTAGATGATTGATGAACAACACATGGAGTCATTTTTTCACTCTCAACAAATATTTTTCCTAGTGGCAGAATATCTGGATTTCAGATGTGATAATTACGTAACTGTATACCTTACTTACATTGTTTTGATGACAGAAATTTGTTATCAAAGTGACCAATTATTTTACTATTTTTATGCTTATTTTTTACTCTATGCTACTTTGACTTTTTTTTCAAAATTATTTGCAAAATATCAAAATCCTAAGTCCAACTTAAACAGCTGGTAGCTGTATTCATGAAGTCTAAATCTGAAAAAGTTGATTAACTAGATTGACTGAGTCAGTGAATTGTTATGAACAGTATCTTCAAGTCTGTGTCTTATAAATTTTAATAGAACATAAGAGCTTAATCTCATGTCATATTTCCACCTACTCTCCTTCCTGCTGCTTTTTCATGTGTACAGTATTCTTCTCTGCCAGGTATCGAAGAAGTAACATTGCATAATACTTGTCTCCGCTTTCTTGTTAGTCGAGAGGCATGGATATTTTATTTAAAAAAATACATAAAAGAGTCTTTTTAAAAAACAAATAAGGCATGATAAATCAGTAACAGAACATTTTTTTTGTTATTATGAAGTATTTCTTTTATCTTTATGCCCTTAGAAATAGACTTGGGTATAAAGTCTCACATTTACAGCTCAAAGTTATTTTGCTATTTTTGTTCTTGTTATTTCCGACAGAAATATTTTTAATGTAATGAAACATACCCAATTAAAAGTATAAAGAACTAGAAAAATGGACTTTGCTGGAATAAAAGGAGTTCAAATTAATCAAAAGCTATATTAAAGAACCACAGGCTATGTAATAGATTGAAAATAAATGGGGGTCTTATAAGTGTGAGAGAGTGTGTATGTGTGCGTGTGTGAGAGAAAGAGAAAGAGAAAGAATACATGAATGTTTTAGGCAGCATTGCACAGTGGATCAAGGAATATGTCTGAATATAACATCATAGTAACAATTAGGAAAATTTTTTCAGTCTGATATAGTGAAATGAATACAGACTTTCGTGAGGAAAATCTATACCTTAGTATAGACTGACATCCTGTTTTTCTTACCTATAAATTGAGGACAGTAAAATTTGCCATTCTAACATGGATAACTACTAAGGATGCAGTAAGAAAAAAACCACACATGTAAAAACACTTTGAAAATAGTAAGGACCTCTGGCATAGTGATGGCATGATGTGTTAAGTGGGTAGAACTAAGGGCTAACACTAATACCAATAATACCATAATCATTTATTGAAAGCTAGTTTTATCCACTTACTAAGCACTTTGCATGTATTATTTTTATTTCATCCTCACAACAACCCTATGATATACTTACTGTTACGTTCCATGTTTCAAGATAAGGAACACATAGCTTAAAGAATTAAATTAGTCCCTCAAGGTCACTCAAGCAGAAGTCAGAGTTAACCCAATACCTAGTGTGACCAGCAAGCCTAAAGCCTTTAACTTAAGGCCTACTGCTTCTTTTCCTCTTCTGTTTTAATCTCAGGACCTGCCAGAGCTCCCATTTCATGGTGTATCCTGTATTTTATCCTCCAGCACTTTTGTGTACCTATGTTTCTTCCCCACTAGCCTGGGAATATATTACAATCAGTGCTGGAACCTCACACATCTTGGTATCCCCAAAACATAGCAATATGCCAAACTCTAGGAAAGAAGAGTAAATATTGGCTTAATGACTGGTTGAACACATTTCAGTTTATTGTTTTAATCAAAACCACATTATCTGTAAGTAATAATGGTTATCAAAATGCACTGGGTAACTCAAATATGCATCATAGTCCTTATAAACATTTGGTTGTCAAAAGTAAAAAAATTAAACAGGTTTCCTTCTACTCTCAAAACAAACTATTACTTTTAAAAGTCCCAATATTTTGGGCGGCCTTTGATTTGTATTCTTTTATTCAATAAATTAATGGATATATTTATGACTTGATGAATCATTATAGTACATAATATTTTTGTTAAACAACTTACCTAGTGCTTCCCGTATGTCAGGCACAGCTCTACGTGTCGTGTTAGTTTAATCTTCATAACAATCCTATGAAGAAGGCATTATTGGGGCACCTGGGTGGCTCAGTTGGTTAAGCAGTTGCCGTCAGCTCAGGTCATGATTTCAGGGTCCTGGGATCGAGCCCAACGTGGGGATCCCCGTTAAGCAGGGAGTCTGCTTCTCCCTCTCCCTCTGTCCCTCAACCCACTTGTGTGCTCTCTCTCTCTCTAAAATAAATAAAATCCTAAAAAAAAAGAAAAGAAGGCACTATTATTATCCCTGTTTCACAGAAGAACAAGTCAGCAACTTGTCCAACGTCACAGGAGGTACTAGCATTTAAATGCCTGAATCTGGACTTGAGAGCTATGTTCTTAAAGGGTCACACTATCATCTCTTTGTTTCATGGGGTCTGCTAGCTCACTTATAATTCAGAGAACTCCAAGTTTCCTCCTAATAGTGAGAATTCTTTCTTCACAGTAGCTCCCCCTTACCCCCATGTTTTTGGGACATTTTAAAAATATGGTTCATCGATGTATAATTTACAGCTAGTAAAATACACCCTGCCTCTCAGTGTTTATTTCAATGAGTTTTGACAAATGTACACAGTTATGTAAGCACTGCCATGATGAAGATATGGAAGATTTCTATCATCCCCAAAAGTTTCCTCAAGCTCCTTTTCAGTCAACCCCCAACACCATCCTCAGTCCTTAGAAGCCATTGATCTGATATCTATCCTTATATATTACCTTTTCCAAATTATTGTATTAACAGAATCATGTAATACTAGCCTTTTGTATCTGGATCTTCATAAAATATTACACTTTTGAGATTCATCCATGTTGTTGTATGGACCAGTAGTTTGTTCCTTTTTATTGCTGATTGGTATTCCATTTTATGGATGTCCCACAATCTCTTTAGCTGTTCATCAGTTGAAGGACACGGTATAGTTTCCAGGATGGAAAACTATCGATAAAGTGTCTGTGAACATTTACAAACATAACCATATATGTGGACATATATTTTTATATCTCTAGGCATAGGATAGTGGGGTCATGTGACAAGTATATTTTTAACGGTGTAGGAATCAGCCAAACTATCTTCTCGTGTGGCTGTACTATTTAAATTCTCACCAAGGATATATAGGATTTCCAGTTGCTTTGCATCCTTGGTAATACTTGGTATTTCCAGGTTGGGTTTTTGTTTTATTTATTTTACAGACATTTCTGTATGCACATAATAATATTCCATTGTGATTTTAACTTGCAATTTCCACATGACTAATGCTTTGAACATCTTTTCTTTTAATTACCATCTATACATCTTCTTTGGTGAAGTATCTATTCAAACATTTTTTCCATTTTAAAAATTGGATTATTTTCATAAAATTGGATTGCAGGAATTTTTATGTAATCCGGTTGCAAATCCTTTATCAGATGTTTTGCAAATATTTTCTTCTAATGTGCCTTTTCATTTTCTTAAAGATATCTTTGTACTCATTATTATTTTTAATTAGGATAAAATACTTACACAATTTTCTATCTTGATAATTTTAAGTGTACATTTCAGTGGCATTAAGTACATTCACATTGTTGTGTGACCATCACCACTATATATCTCTGGAAATTTTTATACCTTGAAAAATTGAAACTCTATACCCATCAAATACAACTCACCATTTCCTGTTCCTCCCCAGCCCCTAGCGACTATCACTCTACTTTCTGTCTCTAAGAATTTGACAACTCTAGGTACCTCATATAAGAGGAATCATACAGTATTTGTTCCTTTGTGATTAACTTTATTCATCTAGCTTAATGTCCTCAAGGTTCATCTATGTTGTATCATGTGTCAGAATTTCCCTCCTTTTTAAGGCTGAAAAATCTCCCATTGTATGTATATGCTACATTTTATTTACTCATTCATCCAGAGATAGACATCTGATAGACATCCATAGATAAACATTCTACCTTTGGCTATTATGAATAATGCTGCCATGAATATAGTTGTACAATACCCATCACGTCCCTGCTTTCAATTCTTTTGGATATGTACCCACAGTGGAATTACTAGATCGTATTTTTAGTATTTTCAGGAAATGCCATACTATTTTTCATGGCAGATACACCATTTTATAATCTAACCAATAGCGCATCAGGGTTCTAGTTTCTCTACAATCTTGCCAACACCAGTTATTTTCTGTTATTTTGATTGCAACCATCCTAAGAGGTGTGAAGAAGTATCTCATTGTACTTTTGAGTTGCATTTTCCTAATTATGAATGATTTTGAACATCCTTTAATGTGCTTATTGACTATATATCTTCTTTGAAGAAATGTCTGTTTAGGTCTGCTCACTTTTTGGATTGGGTTTTTTTTTATTGTTGAGTTGGGGGAGTTCTATATATTCTAGATATTAACTCCTTATGAGAAATACAATTTGCAAATATTTCTCCTATTCCATTGGTTGCCTTTTCACTCTATTGATTGTGTCCTTTGATGCACAGAAGTTTCAATTCTATATAGCTCAATTTATCTATTTTTTTCTTTTGTTCCCTGTAATTTTGGTATCATATGAAAGAAATCCAATGTCATGAAGATTCTTCCTAAAATTTTATAGTTCCAGATTTACCATTTAGATCTTTGATCCATTTTGAGTTAATTCTTGTATATGATATAAAGTAAGGGTCTAACTCCATTCTTTTGCATGTGAATATTCAGTATTCCCAAAACCATTTGATTAAAAGAGTTCCCTTTCCCCATTAAGTGCTCTTGGCACCTTTGTCAAAAATGATTTAATCATATATGCAAGGATTATTTCTGGACTCTCTATTCTATTCCATTGGCCTGCAGGTCTGTCTTTATGCCAGTACCACTTTGTGTTGATTACTGCAATTTTGTAGGAAGCTTGAAATCAGGAAGTACAAGACTTCCAACTTTGTGCTTTTTCTTTTTTTTTTTTTTCCAACTTTGTGCTTTTTCAACATTGTTTTGGTTGTTTGGGGTTTCTTGAGAGTCTATATGAATATCAGAATGGACATTTCTATCTCTGCAAAAAACATCATGGGAATTTCAATAGGAATTACACTGAATGGGAGGATTGCTCTGTGTAGTATTGACATCTGTGTCATCTTATCTGAAAACACAGAATGTGTTTTCTTTTATTGGTGTCTTCTTTAATTTCTTTCAGCACTATTTTTAAGTGTGTAAGTGTTTTTGCCTCTTTGGTTAAGTTTGTTCCTAAGTGGGTTTTTTTTTTTTATTGTAAATGGAAATGTTTTCTTAATTTCCTCTTGTATTATTCATTGTTAGTGTACAGAACTGCAATTGATTTGTGTGTTGATTAACTGATTTCTGTGTGTTGCTTTGTATCCTGCAACTTCGCTAATCTTTTATTAGTTCTAACTGTGTGTGTGAGTATTTATATACATATATGATCATATCATCTGTGAAGGTTGCTATTTTTACTTCTTCTTTTCTATTTTGGATGCCTTTTATTTTTTTTCTTCCCTAATTTCTCTACTCCCATGTTAAATAGAAGTGGTGAAAGTGAACATGCTTGTTTTGTTCCTGATCTTAGACAGAAAGTTTTCAGTCTTTCACAATGGAGTATAATGTTAGCTGTGAAATATGCATATATGGTCTTTATATTGTTGAGATAGTTTCCTTCTATTCCTAGTTTATTAAACGTTTTATAATGAAAAGTTGTTGAATTTTGTCAATGCTTTTCTGAGATGATCATGTGCTTGAGTGTTTTTCTCTTCATACTGGTAATGTTATATATTACATTGATTGATTTTCATATGTTGAACCATCTTTGCGTTCCAGAAATAAATCCCATTTGGTCATGGAATGTAATTCTTTTAATATGCTGTTGAACACCTGTTTGCTAGTATTTTGTTGTTTTTTTGTGGGGTTTTTTGTATTAATATCCATCAGGAATATTTGTCTATAGTTTCCTTGTAGTGTCTTTGTTTGACTTTGGTATCAGATCATGTCCACATAGAATGAGTTTGTGTTTCCTCTTCTTTCATTTTTTGGAAGAATTTCAGAAAGAATGGTGTCAGGTCTTCTTTAAATGTTTTGCAGAATTCTCCAGTGAAGCCATCTGGTCCTGACCTTTTCTTTGTTTGGATATTTTTGATTACTAATTCAATCTCAATACTAGCTACGTGTCTCCTCAGAATTTCTACTTCTTCATGATTCAGTCTTGGTAGATTGCATTTTTCCTAGGAATCTGCCCATTTCATCTGATGTTATCCAACTTGTTAACACTAAGCAATGCATTTTAAAGTGCAGAACTATTTAATTTTGATAAAGTTCATTTTATTTCTTTTATGATTTGTGATTTTTTAGTGCCTAGATTAGAAAACTTTATCTAGTCAGATGTTACAAAGATATCTTCCTGGAAGTTTTTCTTGATGTTAGTTTTGTTCTTACATACAGGTTTATCAGCCTGTTCAAGTTAATTTTTGTATGTGGTATGAGGTAAAAGTAAAGGAATATTTTTTCTCACATAATGAATGTCTAATTTTTGAATCATTTGAAGAAAAGGAAATCCTTTCCCCATATTGACACCTTTTTTTTTAAGATTTTATTTTTTATGTGACAGAGAGAGAGAGTACAGGCAGGAGAGGGAGAAGCAGACTGCCCAAGGAGCAGGGAGGCCGATGCAGGACTTGATCCCAAGACCCTGGGATCATGACCTAAGCCAAAGGCAGATGCTTAAACCACTGATCCACCAGGTGCCCCATACAGGCACCTTTTTCACAAATAACTGGCCACATATATATAAGCCTATTTTTCACTTTCTATTATGCTTCATTTCTTTATATGTCTATTCACTTTTGTCTTGATTACTACAGTTGTATTAATCGGTAATATAAGTCCTCCAACTTTGTTTTTTCTTTTCAAAATTATTTACCTCTTCTAGGTTATTTGCCTAGATTTTAAAAGCAGCTTGTCAATTTCTACTTAAAATCTCCTAGATCTTTTAACTCATTTTGCATGTAATATATTGGTCAAGTAGGTTATTAATTTCCTAAGAATATTAAACCTTTTGATATCTGAATATGGTATAATTCTTCCTTTATTTACATCTTCTTTAATTTCATCAGCAAAGTTATATGGTTCTTAGTATACAATAACTAGCATATGTTTTGTTAGATTTATACAAATTTGATGTTTTATAATACTATTTAAGTTTCTATTTTTATTTCAATTTTGTATTATTTTTATTTCAATCTCCAAATGTGTGCTGTTAGAGCATTGTAATAGTGTCAATTTTTGTATATGACCTTGTATTGTGAAACCTTGATAAAAACAAATAGGAGTTTTAATAAATGTTGAAGATTCCATGGTACATTTTTTTGAGATATAATTGACATATAATATTGGGTAAGTTTTAAAAAAATATATTGTGTAACTTTAAGGTGTACAACATATTGAATTGGTATCATTGGATTTTATGTATTTTTTTTTTTACTTTTTTACTTTACTTTTTTGTTTGTTTGTTTTATTGTTGTTTTTATTTTTTATTTATTTTGTGTGTGTGTGTGGTTTTTTTAAATTATGTTATGTTAATCACCATACATTACATCATTAGTTTTAGATGTAGTGTTCCATGATTCATTGTTAGTGTATAACACCCAGTGCTCCATGCAGTACATGCCCTCTTTAATACCCATCACCAGGCCAATCCATCCCCCCCCCCACCCTCTTGAACCATCAGTTTGTTTTTCAGAGTCCATAGTATCTCATGGTTCATCTCCCCC
>NC_138371.1:76438940-76446757 GCF_054177405.1 Leptonychotes weddellii | reverse complement strand
TAATATTGTTTCGTCTTATGGTATCGCTTATCTCTCGAATTCTGCCTTCGTGATACAGTAGTTGTTTATCTCTCTTTTTCTCAGCTTCTTTATTTTCCATCATTTGGTCTTCTATATCACTAATTTTCTCCTCTGCCTCATTTATCCTAGCAGTTAGAGCCTCCATTTTTTATTGCACCTCATTAATAGCCTTTTTGATTGACTTGGTTAGATTTTAGTTCTTTTACTTCTCCAGAAAGGGTTTCTCTAATATCTTCCATGCTTTTTCAAGCCCAGCTAGTATCTTTAAAATCATCATTATGAACTCTAGTTCTGACATCTTACTAATGTCTGTATTGATTAGGTCCCTGGCAGTCGGTACTGCCTCTTGTTCTTCTTTTTGAGGTGATTTTTTTCCATCTTGTCATTTTGTCCAGAGAAGAATAAATGAATGAGAGAACAAAGTGCTAACAGGGTAACAATGTCCCCAGAAAAATATACACTAAACAAATCAGAAGAGACCTGAAACCAGGGGAAAAGAAAGGGAAAGAAAGAAAAAAGAAAAAGATAAACACAAACAAATAAACAACAACAAAAAAAAAACAGAACATGATCAAATATGATCAGGCTGGTACATAGATCTGTGCCACACACTAGATTTTGGGTGTATTTTGGTCTGTTAGAAGAAAGTGTCTCCCAAAATTTTAAAGAAAGAAAAACTTACATATGTACAAAAATAAGGGTTAATACGATGAAGGGATGGAATATGACTGTTTAGATGAAAATTATAAAAGATTTTATAAAAGGAATTGATAAAATAAGAAGTTGGTTAAAAAAATAAAGAAGAGGATTTTTAAAAAAAGCAGGGGAGAGAATGTGATCAGGCAGCAGACTAGAACAAAGCCATACACTAGAGATTTAGGGTATATTTTGGTTGGTTAGAAGAAACTGTATCCCAAAATTATTAATGAGAGAAAACTTATATATATATATACTGAAAATAAGGTTAACTATTATGAAGGGATAGAATATGACTCTAAAAATGAAAAATAAAAAAATATTTATTAAAAAAGGGATTGATAAGATGTTGGTTGAAAAAGGGAAAAAGAAAAATTCAAAAAGAAAAAGAAAAGAAAATTAAAAAAAATTAACTTTGAAAGACTAAAGAATCGTGGGGAAAAAGCCATGGATTCTATGTGCAGTATTCCCCTAGTGCTGGAGTTTTGCCGTTCTCATTGATCAGTAAACTTGGTCTTGGCTGGCTGTTCTTGCTGATCTTCTGGGGGAGTGGCCTGTTGCCATGGTTCCCAAATGTCTTTGCCGGAGGTGGAATTGCCCCACCCTTGCTGGTCCAGGCTAAGTAATCTACTCAGGTTTGCTCTCGGGAGCTTTTGTTCCCTGAAAGCTTTCCATACAGCTTTGGAGGCTGAGAGTGAAAATGGCAGCCTCCCAGTCTCCACCCTGGAGGAGCCGAGAACCCGGGGCCCACTCCTCAGTGAGTCCCCAGAGAAAAGCAGTTAATCACTCCCGTTTCCCCAGTCTCGGCTGCACTCCATGCTCACCCGGCCTGTGACCGAGCATCTCTATCTCTGGCACCCGACCCCGTGTGGAGTCCCCAAACCCAACAGATCCCTGCGGTTCACTCCCACGCTGCTCCTCCCAGGGGAGGAAGGGGAGTCTCCCTGGATCTGCCACTTGTTGGGTCCCTGCTGGAGGAGCAGTGACCCGACTGTGCTGTGGATCAGTCTATAGCAACCCCGAGCTGAGAGCCCACGCCTTGGCTCCGTCTCTGTAGCCGGCTTCCCCGCTCCGATACCTGGGAGCTCTGCCACACTCAGGCACCCCCGGTCTTCCTGTGACCCCAAGGGTCCTGAGGCCACACTGTCCCATGAGAGTTCCACCCCCCGCTTAGCCACTGGAGCGACATCCCTCAGCAGAGCCGACTTCTAAAAGTTCCGATTTTGTGCTCTGCTGCTCTATCACTTGCCAGAAGTGGCCAACAGAGGCTCCCTCCCCCGCCATCTATCTTCCCGAATATTGCCTCGCATTCACTTCTCCGCATGTCCTACCTTCCAGAAAGTGGTCGCTTTTCTGTTCAGACAGTTGCTGCTATTCTTTTCTTCAATCTCCTGTTGAGTTCGTAGGTGTTCAGAATGGTTTGATAGCTATCTAGCTGAATTCCTGGGACCAGATGAAATTTAGGTCTCCTACTCCTCCGCCATCTTGCTCCAAATGTACTTTTTATTTTTTAAATTTTCTTTCATGGTACATTTTTAAAGGCAATTGTGTTGACTTCAAATAAAGATAGTTTTATTTCTTTCTTTCAGGTAATAATGCCTCATTTCTTTTTCTTGTCAAACTTCACTGGTTAGAACCTCCAGTGCAACATCGAACAGAAATATTGAAATCATGCTTGCCTTAATCCCAATACTGAAGAGAAACCGTTCAGTCTTTTGCCATTGAGTAATTTATTTGCTGTAGTTTTTCATTGATGTCCATTAGGAAGTTGAAGGAGTTCTTTTCTATTTCTTTTTTTTAAAGATTTTATTTATTTATGTGATGGAGAGAGAGAGAGCACAAGCAGGGGGAGCGGCAGGCAGAGGGAGAGGGAGACACAGACTCCCTGCTGAGCAGGGAGCCTGATTTGGGGCTCAATCCCAGAACCCTGGGATTATGACCTAAGCCAAAGTCAATGTGTTTAACTTACAGGACTACCCAGGCATCCCTATTCTTTTCTATTTTTACTCTTTCTTTCTTTTAAATCATGAGTAGATTTTATTTATTTATTTATTTTTATTTATTTATTTATTTATTTATTTGAAAGAGAGAGAGGTGGGAGGGAGTTGGGGAGGGGCAGATGGAGAGAGAGAGAGAGAGAGAATCTTATTCAGGCTTCATACCCATCTAGGAGCCCGATGTGGGGCTCAATCTCATGACACTAAGATCATGACCTGAGCCAAAATCAAGAGTTGGATGCTTAAATGACTGAGCCACCCAGGTGTCCCATAAGTCATGAACAGATTTTAAATATTGCCAAATGATTTTCTAAAGATATTGAGATGAATATATGAATCTGTTATTTTAGCCTCTTGATATGAGAAATGTATATTTTATTTTTTTATTTTTTATTTTATTTTTTATTTTTTTCTCTCTTTTTTTTATTATGTTATGTTAATTACCAGACATTACATCATTAGTTTTTGATGTAGTGTTCCATGATTCACTGTTTGTGTATAACACCCAGTGCTCCATTCAGTACATGCCCTCTTTAATACCCATCACCAGGCTAACACATCCCCTCACCCCCTCCCCTCTAGAACCCTCAGTTTGTTTCTGAGTCCATAGTCTCTCATGGTTCATCTCCCCCTCTGATCCCCCCCTTCATTTTTCCCTTCCTGCTATCTTTATAGCAGCAATGTCCACAACAGCCAAACTATGGAAAGAGCCAAGATGTCCATCGACAGATGAATGGATAAAGAAGATGTATATATACACAATGGAATATTATGCAGCCATCAAAAGGAATGAAATCTTGTCATTTGCAACAACGTGGATGGAACTGGAGGGTATTATGCTGAGCGAAATAAGTCAATCAGAGAAAGACATGTATCATATGACCTCACTGATATGAGGAATTCTTAATCTCAGGAAACAAACTGAGTGTTGCTGGAGTGATGGGCGGTGGGAGGGATGGGTTGGCTGGGTGATAGACATTGGGGAGGGTATGTGCTATGGTGAGGGCTGTGAATTGTGTAAGACTGTTGAATCAGAGACCTGTACCTCTGAAACAAATAATACATTATATGTTAAAAAAAAAAAGAAGATATGAGAAATTATATTGATTGATTTTTATGTATTGAGTGAAATTAGCATTTCTGGGAAAAATACAATTTAGACATAATGAACTGTCTTTTGTTTATATGTTTCTGGATTTGTTTTACTAGTACTTTTCTAAGGACTTTAGAGCAGTCCCTGCCTTGTAATAGTGCAGATTCAGCTCCTTGCCCAGTGGAAGCAGTCCCCTGCCTCATATTAATGCAGATTCTCAGCCCAAGCAGATTTTCTGTACCTCCCCCGAGGCAGAGACCTTTGCTTTTACTCCCACCAACTAGAAGCCAAGGATCTTTATTTGGGGCATGAGGATTGACTGATTTCTTGACTCTCCTACAGCAGCTTAATGCTTTTCTTTGTATGACAGAAGGATCTAGAAGATGTGTGCAAATTCATATCTATGACTTACCCTGGATGCAGCTCTCCCCAGTCTCCTATTCTGCCCTAATCTTTCCTATGAACTACCAGTGGAGGCCAGTGTAAAAGAGCCTGGAAATGGGTGCCAATTCAACCTTGTGCTGGAATCTTCCAGTGCTCCTATTCTGTCACACTAGACCATCTTTGATATTTAAGGATTAATTAATCATTTTAGATGTTTTGTTCCAACTCACTTATAAAGCAGTCACCTTCTTTTCCTATCTCTGCCAAAGATTAAAGAGTTCATTTGTTCCAAGTCTCTTTAGAGGGGCTTGTCACCTTTTGGAGTTCAATACTTTTGGTTACCTTACAATCTCAAAAAGTAGAATAATTTTGTAGGTTACTGGTCCTTTCTCTTTGGCAGATAATGAATAATAGTATCTTGTAGCTTTCTATACCATGCTTAGAAATAGAGCCTCCTTCTTTTTAATGTTATAAAACAGTGTAAACTGAAAATTATCCAAATCGTAGTTGATTTGCACTTCAGACTCAAACATATCCTTGGGGTTAGCAGGTAATCAAGGGTAGGCAGAAACATAATTTTCTGGCTTCGTCATTCTGATTCATTCAGTACTCAGGGTTATTTTCTCCCCTCTTCTCAGCCTTGTTTTTTTAAAACTGATCTCATTCAAAAATAAACTTGAGATAGAGATAATCTAGAAATTATATTTTTGTTTGCCCTCTCTGCCTAATTCTAATTATTTCCCTGATAGAAGATATACAATATTGCATTATTAGATTATAACTCAAATACAGGCTAGTGAAATGGGAAGTTAGCTCCATATGTTAACTTAGAACAGGAAAACAATTGAGTTGAAAATAATCTAAATAATTTGGGGGCCTTTATTTTCTTATCAGGAAGAACATCAGAAATAGCACTAAAAGTTTAGTATAAGATTAGTAGTTAAATAATTTACTACATTTTAGAAACATGAGTGCATGTTTCAATATAAAATTAAAATTACTATATACATAGATCCATTTGACTTTTTTGTGCCTCAGGGTTTTCAATTGCTTTAACACTATTATGATTCACTCACTTGCTCTAACTAAATTCAAGCACATATAGTATAAACATCCTCTGGACAGCTAATTTAATAAGGAATTTGACATATTTTAAGACAGAACATAACTATGAGGATATCACTTGACTTAATGAGAACATTATATATACTTAGATATAGATACATAGCACCTATTGACCTTATCATAGAAAATTAACAACAAATCACAGGGATATTAAGGCAAAGAGTTGATTAGATGTAAAGGATTAAAATGAAAAATCTTGATTTTCCTTTATCATATTCTAAATTAATTGATTTATTTTACTATCTGGACTCATCTCTCTCCTTAAACCCCAAAGTGGAACAAAAGTCACAATTGATTTAATTTTACTCTTTGAGTCTGTTTTTTATTCAACAATGAGCTCTTGAGCATCTATCTTATGTGAGTCAGCACTCTGTTGGGTATTAGGGATTTAACTGTGGATGAGGCAGTGTCATACCTGACTCCCAGACTTAACTTATATTTGTAGACATAAATACGTAATTATTATAAGCTTAGATGGTTATTAAGTCAGAAGAAGTGGAACAGATTTTGCAGGTGACAACATTGTAATTCAATTTAGTCTAGGGATTCTGGAAAAATCATATTAGCATTTGATAAGTTTCACTCTTGGTCTTCTGAATGTTTATAACAAGGCACATCACATGGTAAACACACACAAAAAAATTTATAGAATGCGTATGCAATGCCACGGATTTTGTGGAAGTCAATTTACCTAAAAGTTCTGTTCAGTCACTAAATAGGATGGTTTTGCTGTAACAATGTATCTTTGCTCAGTAAATACTACCTAGTGTTCTAGACTGTAGAACAAATCAAATGAAGATTCTCTTTAATCAAATTTCCCAGTATAAATTTGAGGTACAGGGGCCACTGGGAATCTTGCAAAGCATGCATAGAGACTGAAATGTTTCAGAGTAAGTACTTCTGAAATCTGCTCTCTCTTTCAGCAAGAGTCTTATTAAAAACAACAACAAACAAAATTACTCCGAGTCAGAAGGTAATCATTTATGTGTTATAGGAAAGTCATGGTGTCTGTAACTATAGCATATAACGCACTAGAGGAAGCCAAAATATGATAGCAATAGTAAATATGATAGCAATTGATCCATTTCTATAGGTCATTTAGGAAAATCATTTTCAAAATATGGTCCATAAGTCACTGACAGCCTTAGAAGTCATATTGTGAGGTTCTCAGGCTTATCATGTTCAGAAGAAAAAAATCAATAATTGTTTTGTTTATATACATTTCATATATTTGAAAAGCAAGATTGGTTTTCATTTTCATAAAAACTTCCATATTTTCAAACAATTACTTTATTCATAAGTATGTTTCCTGAATTAGTGGCCTCAACTAATATTCAAGTAATAGGAAAAAATCTTTTACTTAACATTTCATTTGTATGTTGTAGTTTTAAATTTGCATATTTGGTTATTCTAATCATGCTTCATTGTATCTGCAATTCATTAAAATAGATCAACAATTCAAAAGTGGTTCATTAAGGTAAATTGTAGTTAAATTCATAAATATCTGAAAATTGAATTTTATTAGAAAGCTAATCAATTTGTTTCTCATTTCCTTTAAAGCCAATATATCACCAATTGCAAATTTATGCAACAGTGACAGAAAGTCATAGAAGATTTTGCAGTGTTTTAAATAAAGTATAGGGACCTCTCCAACAAGTTAAATTCATTTTAGAAAATAGGAAACAAGTGAAGAATTCCATAGAATTGATTAAATTTACTTCTCAAGACAGGAAAAATCACACAACTAGAAAGATGTCATCTAACATTAGATACTACTTATCAATGAGATGTGAAAATTCACCCTGAGAAAGCAAACCAAACCATCATTTAAAAAATCAGATTATTATATTGGACACTGCATGATATCAATGTATTTTAATAGAGATCACCAATTAAATTCAACTGTTTGTTTTGGCAACTTGCTTTGTAATGGGACAAATGTTCTGCTGTTTAGTACGTGTGTGAGTATAAGGGTGCAGCTACCTTTTGTGCTGTGTATCCCAGATAACCGTGCTACGGGAGAAATAATAATTCATGTTAGAGTTACTCTCTGAGCTGCTACACAGATTGGAAAAGATTGTGTGTATCCCAGATAACCATGCTACAGGAGAAATAATAATTCATGTTAGAGCTACTCTCTGAGCTGCTACACAGATTGGAAAAGATTGTGTTGGGTTCATAACTGAAGGAAAAGCAGCTCTGCACATACCTTAACATCAGTTCATATTTTTTGGTTTATTTTTAAATAATTTATTGAGGCAGAAGTCATACAACGTAGTCACAATAGTGCTATTGTTTCTATCAAATCCTGTTTATAATGTCCCCAGTTTTTCTTCACAAGTTGTACTTTGCTCAATCTTCACATTCCTAACCAAGGGCACCATTATTTTGAATTAAAATACTATAATTTGTCATAACTAAAATCTTTACCCATCAGATCTATTCACCAGAAAACAGTCAAAATTATTATCTTTATAACACAACTCTTTTTTCTTTTTTTT